>NC_057812.1:331570433-331870433 GCF_018294505.1 Triticum aestivum
GCCGGCGCGGTGGGAGGCGGCGGAGCCGCCACGTGGCGATCGCTGAGAGGGGCGGGCGGTGGCGGACGTTTTCCAGCGCCGGCGGACACGTCCGGCGCGCGGAGAGGAGCGGGGAGCTAGGGTTAGGGTCGACTTGATCCGAAATTTTTGGGGAGGAGGCTATATTTATAGGTAGAGGGAGCTAGGAGAGTCCAAATGAGGTGCGGTTTTCGGCCACGCGATCGTGATCAAATGCTCTAGATGATGGAGAGGGTTTAGGTGTGTTTTGGGCCAAATTGGAGGGGTGTTGGGCTGCAACACACACGAGGCCTTTTCGGTCCCTCGGTTAACCGTTGGAGTATCAAACGAAGTCCAAATGGTACGAAACTTGACAGGCAGTCTACCGGTAGTAAACCAAGGCCGCTTGGAAAGTCTTGGTCCAATCCAGAAATGTTTAATCCCCACACACGAAAGAAAAGGTAGAAATGACAACCGGAGGAGAACGAAGCGCCGGAATGCAAAACGGACAACGGGGAAAATGCTCGAATGCATGATATGAACACGTATGCAAATGCAATGCACATGATGACATGATATGAGATGCATGACAACGATAACAACACACGGAGGCAAAAACCCGAACCCGAGGAAATAAAATAACTTAACGCCGGAAACGAACAAGAGTTGGAGTACAAATTGGGAAAGTTACATCTGGGGTGTTACAACACTCCACCTCTACGAAAGGATCTCGTCCCGAGATCTAGGACTGAAAGAACGCGGGTACTCAGAACGGAGGTGATCCTCGTGTTCCCAGGTAGCTTCACGGTCAGAATGGTGTGACCACTTGACTTTGAGAAATTTGATTGACTTGTTGCGAGTCTTGCGTTCAGTCTCTTCAAGAATAGTAACTGGGTGCTCACGATAAGAGAGATCTTCTTGGAGTTCAATGTCCTCGAAGTTGACGGTGCGGTCAGGAGTCTTGAAGGACTTTCGGAGCTGAGAGACATGGAACACGTCATGAATATTTGCAAAGTTTGAAGGAAGCTCGAGTTGATAGGTGAGGTCGCCTCTCTTGCTGGCAATCTTGAAAGGTCCCACGTATCTGGGGGCAAGCTTCCCTTTGATACCGAAGCGACGAGTCCATTTCATAGGAGAGACGCAGAGATAAACATGATCTCCGATCTTGAAAGCCAAATCACGGTGCTTACTGTCATAGTAGCTCTTCTGGCGGGATTGGGCTGCTTTGAGATTATCTCGAATGACTTTGCACATCTCCTCTGCCTCTGTGGTTAAGTCATTTCCCAAAAGCTGACGTTCACCGGTTTCAGACCAGTTGAGAGGGGTACGACACTTCCTGCCATACAGAATTTCAAATGGGGCCTTGCCCGAACTTGCTTGAAAACTGTTGTTGTAGGAGAATTCAGCATAAGGAAGACAATCCTCCCACTTCATGCCGAAGGAGATCACACAAGCCCTAAGCATATCTTCAAGAATCTGGTTGACACGCTCGACTTGACCGCTAGTTTGGGGATGGAAAGCTGTGCTGAAGCGGATGTTGGTGCCCATGGCCTTCTAAAAAGAATCCCAAAACTTGGATGTAAAGATGTTGCCACGGTCTGAAGAGATCACTTGTGGAATACCGTGCAGAGAGACAATCCAAGAGGTATAGAGTTCCGCCAATTGAGCTGCAGTGATCGACTCTTTGATAGGCAGAAAATGAGCCACTTTGGTGAGTTTGTCGGTGACAACGAATATAGCATCATTGCCATGCTTGGACTTTGGAAACCCAGTCACGAAGTCCATTTCAAGGTGGTCAAACTTCCATTCTGGAATGGCAAGAGGTTGGAGGAGACCAGCTGGCCTTTGGTGTTCTGTCTTCACTCTTCTGCAGACATCACATTCATTCACGAATTGAGCAATCTCGCGCTTCATTCGAGTCCACCAATAAGCCTTCTTGAGGTCTTGATACATCTTCATGCTCCCAGGGTGGATGGAGAGGAGAGAATTGTGAGCCTCATTCATGATCACTTTACGGAGGTCCCCTTTGGGTACAACAATACGATCCTTGAAGAAGAGAGTGTCCTTGTCATCAAGGCGATAGCACTTGTAGTTGGGTTGACTCTTGGCAGTCCCTATCTTCACCTTTTTCACCATAGCATCAAGAAGCTGGGCTTGGCGAATCTGGTCTTCCAAGGTAGGAGAGACTTGAAGGTTGGCGAGGAAACATTGAGGAACAACTTGCAGATTAAGTTTGCAGAAAGCTTCACAAAGCTCGGGTTGATAAGGCTTGAGAATAAGACTGTTGCAGTAAGCCTTTCTGCTCAATGCGTCAGCAATCACATTGGCCTTGCCTGGAGTATACTCAATACTCGGATTATACTCTTGAATCATTTCGACCCATCGAGTTTGCCTGAGGTTGAGATTAGGCTGAGTGAAGATGTACTTGGGACTCTTGTGATCAGTGAAAATGTCCACTTTTCTTCCCAATAGAAGATGTCTCCAAGTCAAAAGAGCATGCACAACTGCCGCCAACTCGAGATCATGAGTGGGGTAGTTCTTCTCATTGGGCTTCAACTGGCGAGAGGTATAAGCAACAACTTTCTTCTCTTGCATCAATACTGTGCCAAGACCTTGGAGAGAGGCATCACAAAAGACCTCGTACGGCTTGGATTCATCAGGCGGAGTCAGAACTGGAGCAGTGATCAATTTCTCTTTCAAAGTGTTGAAAGCAATGTCACAGTCCAGAGACCAAACGTACTTGACGTGCTTCTGGAGAAGATTTGAGAGAGGCTTCGCGATCTTAGAAAAGTTTTCAACAAATCTTCGGCAATAGCTTGCGAGACCGAGGAAGCTGCGGAGTTGCTTCACGTTCTGAGGAGGTTCCCAATTTACAATTGCAGACACCTTCTCAGGATTCACCGCAATGCCCTTGACAGAGATGATATGACCAAGATAAAGAACCTCATCGAGCCAAAATTCACACTTGGAGAACTTGGCGTAGAACTGGTGTTCCCTGAGCTTATCAAGAACCAAACGCAAGTGCTTGGCATGATCTTCCTTGTTCTTCGAGAAAACCAGAATGTCGTCGAGATAGACCAAAACGAAGTCATTGGTGTAGGCGTTGAAGATGAAGTTCATCATGCGAGAGAAAGTCGGAGGAGCGTTGACGAGGCCAAAAGACATGACAGTGTATTCATATGAACCATAGCTTGTCCTGAAAGCCGTCTTGGGAATATCTTGCTCACGGATACGAATCTGATGATAACCCATACGGAGATCAAGCTTGGAGAATACTTGGGCACCTTTGAGTTGTTAGAACAGCTCGTTGATGTTGGGAAGTGGGTATTTGTTCTTGATGGTCTTCTTGTTCAATGGACGGTAATCAACACAAAGTTGGTCCGTTCCATCCTTCTTCTTCAAAAAAAGAACACCACAACCCCATGGAGAAGAACTAGGCCGGATGAGACCCATTTTATCTTGAATATCGAGTTGCTTCTTCAGCTCCTTCAACTCTTTAGGTCCGATCTTGTAAGGACGCTTGCACACAGGTTCCGTGGCAGGCTCAAGATCAATAACGAATTCAACTGGCCGGTGTGGAGGCATTCCTGGAAGCTCTTCTGGAAAGACGTCTTGATATTCGCAAACGATTGGAATTTGCGAGATGGCATCGAGTTCACCCTTCTCATTCAGAGAAAACAGACGGATGGTATCGTCCTTCGCGGCAAAGACAATTACATCCTCAGACGAATGAGTCAATTGAATCTGCCTGGCTGCACAATCAAGCTGAGCCTTGTGCTTAGAAAGCCAATCCATCCCGAGAATAAGATCAATATCCGAGTTACCAAGAACCATTGGAGAAGCCAAAAACTTGAAATCACCCATCATGATAGAAATATCCGGGACTATTGAAGTAGCCCTCAAAGACTTAGCCGGAGAAACCACTCCCATAGGTTTACCCAACATTTGTGAAACGAAGTCATGCTCGGAAACAAATGATCTTGACATGAAACAATGCAATGCACCAGTGTCAAAAAGAACTCTTGCGGGAATAGAGTTAACTGGAAAGTTACCCATGATGACATCTGATGAATCCGCTGCCTGAGCTGCATTCATCAAGTTGACCTTGGCATGCTTGGGGTTATGCTTGACCATAGGTGTACTTGCCGATCTGACAAGAGGAGGAGGAAGACGCCTCTAGTTGAAACACTTGTTGGCATAGTGACCCTTCTGTTGGCACTTGTTGCACGTGACCTCTGAAAGCGGACGGTGGTACGGAGCACTTGATCTTGGAGGTTGAGACGAAGTCTTGTTCTAAAAGCCAGGGTTGGATGGGTTGCAAGATCCACTGCCACCTTTGCTCTTCTGCAGATAGGGCTGACGGAACGGAGGAGGAGGAAGCCAATACTTCTGCTTCTTGGCCACTTGAGTAGAGGAAGAAGGAGTAACATCTCTGACTCGCTTCTTGGAAGCATCACACCTCAATTGAGCAGCCTCTTGCTTCAATGCCATCTTGTAGAACTCATCGTACCTCAAGGGCTCGAAGAGAACAAGAGCGAGCTGAATTTCTTCTCTAAGACCACCCCTGAACTGATATATCATACTCTTCTCATCAGGTACGTCCTGCTTAGCAAAGCGGGCGAGCTTCTGGAACAACTTGTTGTAGTCATAGACAGACAAAGAGCCTTGCTTCAGGTTGCGGAATTCCTCACGCTTGCTTTCAACCACGCTCTGAGGGATATGATGAGCTCGGAAATCTTGACGGAATTCATCCCAAGTGATAACACGTCCACCTCTGGAGTCCTTGTACTGCTGGAACCATTCTGCAGCTTGATCTTTGAGTTGGAAGGAAGCGAACTTGACAAAGTCCTCAGGCCTGATGTTACTGCACTCGAAATGCCTGCACAGATCCACAAGCCAATCGTCAGCATCGGTTGCCTCAACACAATTGCTGAAAGTATTTGTCCCGTTAGCAAGGAACTGGTTGAGTGTAGTAAAGTGATTATGATTGTTGCCTTGGTTCCCTTGGTTGCCTTGATTGCGCTCTTGAAGAATTTGCATGATCAACTGTGTGTTTGCATTGGTTGCGGCCATCATAGCTTGCCATGCCTCCGGAGGAGGTGGAGGTGGTGGCGGATCAGGATTCGGAGTCGTGCGTGTTGGAGGAGACATCCTGAAGAGGTTGACATCCATTAGCACATTGATAGACAAATATTGAAGCTGAATCCAATGGAATGAAAATTGCGACATATAGTCTTCACATCCGAACAAAATGAACGAATGCATTCCTCTTGAAATGGTCACATATCCATAAATTGAGAAGCCACTTAGAATTAAGGTAAAGAAATAAATCAACAAGGTACGGATCAAGAACGAATAATCGGTAAGAAATCCCAATCTCAAACCAATATCCGTGGAAGAAGAACTAGAGCTACTAGAATTCCCACCTATGAAACTCCCGAACCTTTCCGGTTATGCAATCAGGTGTTGGGGATACAGGGGAAGCATAATATCTCACCCAAATCTAGCGAATCCTACATCCAGCTGTATCCATCCTTCAACACATAACCAAGAAACCTTCGGAAACCATCTACCTCAACCTTCGAAAAGCATCCGTTATACAAGTTATGGCGATACTCCCGAACTCCCGCCCCAGTACTGGGTGGCGTCGAGGTTATCTCACCAATGAACTGCATAAAAGAGATTTTCGATGCCGGCGTACTAAACTCAGGTATTCCAGAACTGCATCGATAAAATTATGATGACAACACCTCAGAGCTAAACTCCCTGGGACACTTCCACAAAACCCCTGACAGGAGGCACCAAGACAATGTTCTCATCATAAAACCATCGGAACGATTCCAAGATACCCGCGTGATCCTAAAAAAATTTAGTGAAATTTGAGAAGAGAAGAGTCAAAACTCTACGTCAGGATGCCTTACCAGAGCGATGAGGATACTGGGAAGTAAAAAGAATTCCTAAACTCTCCGATATATAATTCCTAAATGACTCAAAACATTTTTCTAGACACAACTCAGCTGCAAAAAATGATCAAGCAATGGGCTCCTAAGGTCGGGGAAGGCTCTGATACCAACTTGTAACACCCTCGATGCGACTATATCTCCCACGTGTCGAGGCACGACTTAGAGGCATAATCGCATTGAAGGCATATGTCGCAAGTTAGACAATCTTCACAACATCCCATGTAATATAGATGTAATAGAAGGGGAGATAACATAGTTGGCTTACACTCGCCACGTCAATCAAGTACATAATTAACATTACATCATCCAAACACTCATGGCCCGACTACGGCACCAAAATAAAAGAGAACCCAACATGCGACACGGTCTCGATCACCCCCAACTGGGCACCACTACTGATCATCAGGAAAGGAGACATAGTAACGTTGAGAGTCTTCGTCGAACTCCCACTTGAGCTCAAGCGCGTCACCTGGAGCGGAATCATCAGGCCCTGCATCTGGTGTAATAGTAATCTGTGAGCCATAGGGACTCAGCAATCTCGCACCCTCGCGATCAAGACTATTTAAGCTTATAGGTAAGGCAAGGTAAAAGTATATGGGGAGCTGCAGCAAGCGACTAGCAAATATGGTGGCTATTCTGAACGCAAAAGAGAGCGAGAAGAGGAGGCAAAGCGCGAGCGAGAAACTAGAGGACAACCTGAGCAAACATTACTCCAACACCGTGTCCACTTCCCGGACTCCGCCGAGAAGAGGCCATCACGGTAACACACTCAGTTGATTCATTTTAATTAAATTAAGGTTCAAGTTATCTACAACCGGACATTAACAAATTCCCATCTGCCCATAACCACGGGCACGACTTTCGAAAGTTCAAAACCCTGCAGGGGAGTCCCAACTTAGCCCATGACAAGCTCTCACGGTCAACGAAGCAATAGACCTCCTCCCAAGACGTTCCGATCAGACTCGGTATCTCGGTACTTCAAGACAACTCTGACAATGGTAAAACAAGTCCAGCAACACCACCCGTTGTGCCGAAAAATCCCGATAGGAGCTGCACATATCTCGTTCTCAGGGCACACCGGATAAGCTAAGCATACGGGAACCAACGTAACCCAAGTTGCCAAGGGACGGCCCCGCACGGTGCTCTAGGTTGGACCAACACTCAGAGGAGCACTGGCCCAGGGGGGTTTAAAATAAGATGACCCCTGAGTCCGCGAAATCCAAGGGAAAAGGCTAGGTGGAAAATGGTAAAACCAAGGTTGGGCATTGCTGGAGGAGTTTTATTCAAAACGGACTGTCAAGGGGTTCCCATTATAACCTAACCGCGTAAGGAACGCAAAATCCGGGAACATAATGCCGATATGACGGAAACTAGGGCGGCAAGAGTGGAACAAAACACTAGGCGAGAGGCCGAGCCTTCCACCCTTTACCAAGTGTATAGATGCATAAAGATAACATGGCAATATGATGATATCCCAACAAGTAAAATAAATGTTCCAACAAGGAACGGCCTCCAATCTTCACCTGCAACTAGCAACGCTATAAGAGGGGCTGAGCAAAGCAGTAACATAGCCAATCAACGGTTTGCTAGGACATGGTGGGTTAGAGGTTTGACATGGCAATTTGGGAGGCTTGAAAGCAAATGGTAGGCATCGTAGCATTGGCATAGCAAAAGAGCGAGCAAACTAGCATAGCAAAGATAGTAGTGATTTCGAGGGTATGATCATCTTGCCTGCACAGTTGTCAGAGTTGACTGGATCCTCGAAAGCAAACTCAGTGGGCTCCTCGTTAGCGAACTCGTCTCCCGGCTCTACCCAAACAAGAAAAACAAGCAACAAGGACACAATCAACCACGTGCAAGACTCAAACAATATGATGCAATGATGGTATGCTATGCGGGATGCGATGCGGGATGCATATGCAAGATTTGACAAGGGATGCATGAACCTGGCCTCAACTTTGAAATCCAATGGTTCCACTGGAAAGATGAGATGAAAACGCTTGAAAACGATATAAAGAACGTCGGAATCGGAGTTACGGTTTGAAAATGGCAAGCGATTCAAAAATGACACCGGTCTGCGATTTACAGCAAGTAGCCTTCTAAATTTAATGAGATGAACATGCTACAGCACACAAACATGACAACAAAATACATGGCAGGGATTCATTCAAGATGCTTAACAAAAGTCTAACACTGAGCTACAGCCAATTCATCTATTAACAGGTTCAAACAAGCATGGCAAAAATGCATATGGCAAACAGATCACAGACTTAGTGAAATTAACACTTGTCTGGAATTTCAGATCAGGTAGCACTCTTTGGAGCAACAAAACTACATGCTACAGGACCTGAACATGGCAAAGTAAAGCATGGCATGGAGCTACTCTAAGATCTTAACGAAAGTCCCTTAGTGACCTTGAGCCAAAAAGGACCAGAAAAATACAATTGCAAGCATGTGAACATGGCAAAAACATAATCAGTTTTCAGACTTAGTGAAAACTGGCACATGCTGAAACATAACTCAAGTAGGCATGTTTACGAGCTCGATGCACTCAACACGGAGCAAGTCATGACTAACTAAGCATACACCCATCAAGAATACACAAAATGCAAGCTAGACATGGCAAGAACAATAACATAGCATGCACGGATCAACTACAACATCATCGGCAAAATTGCAAACAAGTTGACAATCTGCCCAGATTCAGAAAGTAGCAAAAGTAGAGCTCGATTGACTCAAGCTAGGGTGCTCCATAATTGCAACCAAAGACATGAATGGATAGAGCACTACAAGATTAACAAAACATCCTCACCGATCATCCTCAAAAGAGGCACGTATCACTAGGAATCACCATGAACATATGCCATCATGAGATAAACAGCTCAAGGACTTGGTGGAAATGCTAAGTCCCTAAAATCAGAATTAACAAGTGCACCACTTTGCAAGCTTGTGCTAGACACCACACACATCAAAAAAATATATGGGTTGCACCTCTGGAAATATGACAAGACCCTTAAGAAAACATATGTAGAACTCATGGGCATAGCATGCACACTATAATCATGGCAGAAATGACAAAAAGCTAAATGAAGTAACAGATCTGAAAATTATCTCAAGTAGCCCTCTTCTAACAGCATTTAGGGCATCAAGATGAACTCAAATGAAAATGATTAACTAAAATGAAATGATGTACTCCCTGAGATGAACATTTTGATATGCTATATGCCCAAAACGGAGCTACGCATGCAAAGTTACGAGGCCATGAATAGGAGCATATGGATATGTGGAAACAGTGACTTAGAAGAAAAAAAACACCTCCGGATCTAGGGTTTGACCCGGGCACGCAAAATGAGGCGGCGGCGCTGCTCGCCGGAGTTCGAAGACGGCGGCCGACGAGGTCGAGGTCGCCGGATCCGGTCGCTCCTCGACCGGATCTGGCCGGAGGAGGGAGGGGACGGCGAGGCGGGGGCGGAGGGCGGCGTCGGCGGGGCGGCGGAGCCACGGCGGCCGGCGACGAGCTCGGGCAGCGCGCAGATGCGGCGGCGCCGGCGATGGGCGCGTGGTGGCAGCGGGAGCAGTGCGGGCGGCGCTCGGGCGGCGGGGAGGCGGGCGAAGTGGCGGCGGAGACTCGGGCCGGGAGGGCCGCGGTCGGGCCCCGCGGGCCGGCGCGGTGGGAGGCGGCGGAGCCGCCACATGGCGATCGCTGAGAGGGCGCGGGCGGCGGCGGTCCGGCGGACATTTTCCGGCGCCGGCGGACATGTCCGACGCGCGGAGAGGAGCGGGGAGCTAGGGTTACGGTCGACTTGATTCGAAATTTTTGGGGAGGAGGCTATATTTATAGGTAGAGGGAGCTAGGAGAGTCCAAATGAGGTGCGGTTTTCAGCCACGCAATCATGATCGAACGCTCTAGATGATGGAGAGGGTTTATATGGGTTTTGGGCCAAATTGGAGGGGTGTTGGGCTGCAACACACACGAGGCCTTTTCGGTCCCTCGGTTAACCGTTGGAGTATCAAACGAAGTCCAAATGGTACGAAACTTGACAGGCGGTCTACCGGTCGTAAACCAAGGCCGCTTGGCAAGTCTTGGTCCAATCCGGAAATGTTTAATCCCCACACACAAAAGAAAAGGTAGAAATGACCACCGGAGGAGAACGATGCACCGGAATGCAAAACGGACAATGGGGAAAATGCTCGAATGCATGATATGAACACGTATGCAAATGCAATGCACATGATGACATGATATGAGATGCATGACAACGATAACAACACACGGAGGCAAAAACCCGAACCCGAGGAAATAAAATAACTTAACACCGGAAACGGACAAGAGTTGGAGTACAAATTGGGAAAGTTACATCCGGGGTGTTACAAGAGTGTGTGAGCATGTGTGAGAGACCACTGATGGAGAGTGAAACTACACGTAAAAGACTGCTCTACACATTGATTAAAGATATAAATTTTATCCAAATATTAGGATGGGATCATGATATTGGCAATTCGCGTAAGGAGTGGTCATTGATCCATCAGACATCTAGATTCTATCGAATTTGAGCATGTCTATGTTATTATTCGACACAATTGATCCACATAGTTAGTATTTTGAACTCCAGACAATGCATCGCTTTAGAAATCGAATATAAACGTGAGTATAGTTCATGTTGTGTGTGTAAAGCACATTATACATACGAAAGTTACACAATGGACATTATAAATAGCTACCTATGAACTAGCATACATTTTAATTCAACTTAAGGTGGTTTAAAAAATCAAATTCAACATGAAGTCCATTCAACTATTTGAATTTGATATCATGGCATTTGTAAACCATACCTAAATTATGGGGGCACCAATCTTTGCTCTGATTTTGTACATAATAGCATATGTAGTCATGTACAAAATAGATTCAAATTTAGCTCCTCCATTCCAAAATAATCGTAGTTATAGGATTTTCAAGTGTCAAAACTTCAAAAAGAAGCAGATAATTTAATGAGGTTTTCAAACATACAAGGTCAAATATAACGTTGTCTATTTTGGTCAATGCTAATAGTTCAAGAGTACTCTAAACGTGAATGCTTGTGTTTCAAAATTTCGAACGAAGCGCCAAAAGAGCCTCTACTCGCCGGAAACCGCGTGAGACCAATGTTCGGTAGTACAAGGAAATTACCTTTCTAATAACTACGACCCGTGAAACCTAGCGGACCGACGTCCAAAGGTCTAAACCGGGGTAGGTTTGTAGCTTCATCTAGACGCCACGCAACCGCATTCGAAAAACATTCATACACAATGGCCACCTAAGCACAGATGCGCGCGGCCGAAATCGCTCCCGCCCACTATTTGGGACACCTGGGATTACCATGCTACCCCCGACCCCTAGTAGGTCCGAAATTTAAGAGGGGGGAAAGTTTGTACTTTCCCCAAATTTCAAACAAGCGCGCCCCATCTTCTGTTCAAAAAACCAAAAAGAAGCGTGTCCCAGACCGAAACATGGTTCCCCCCCACCCGTCCGATTCCCCGTTCGTACTCCGTGGGCGCCAAAACTACCTCTCCACCAGCTGCGAAACCCCGGCGTCCTTCGTCCGCCACCCCATCCCACCCATCAACCGCCGCCCTCCTCCATCACGCCGGAGCCGATACCCCGAGGTCATGGTCCACCGCAACCTCAACCGCAACGCCCTCCACGGCTAGTAGTTGAAGCCGAGGCCGAGCCGTCCGTACCCGAGCCAGTTCAACCACGCCATCCTGCGCCTCACCGCTGCCGCTCCAACTTCGCCACCCTCCACCGCACCGGAGATGTTCCTGCTACGCCGTCCTTCGCCGCCTCGGATTTGCTTCCCCTCCGCCGACATACGGCCACGGCAACACAGTCAACAATTTGGCCATGGGTTCGTCCAAGCCCGCACCCTCCAGAACATCGGTTTCCCCGGTAAAAAGAAGAAGATCGGCGCGACATGTGGAGGTGACCACACCGGCAACCAAAAAAGGTACTCCTCTTCCCTTATTTGTGCAAGTCTTACGTCTCTGCTTGCACAGTATTCATCCCACATAAGACACTAGTTGACCGCTTCTTCTTGATACTAGATGTTCCTAGTAACTCGCGATGCACAAGGTTTCTCCTCATATACTATTTCACCTTAGCTAGAGGTCCATCGCCCCCCTTGAATTTCAATTTCTGGCCAATTGATTCCCAATTAACGGAAGCATTCCCCGGCGTAACAGGCGCTAGTATGCCTATTACACCGGGGAAGCAGCGCCTTGGTGTTTATCTTAGGGGCGTGTGCGGCCTAGAGCTACTGGCGCCCTATCTGGAAGTCGGCCGGGATTAAAGGGATGGCCTGGGGACGCTGCCAAGCACGGCGGTGGTGTGAGGTCGATGGGAGGGCGGGGCGGCGGAGGCAGGGGTCTGGGCCGGTAGTCGCTGGCGGTTCGAGAAAGATCGTCAATAGTGACTGGTGGGAGGTAGATGAAGGCCATCTGCCTGTTCCTTATAGATCGGACAGTTCATTAAAAAAATCGACTGACCTATTTATTTTCAGTCGACTGTTATCTTAGATATGACCACATGGGGTGGTGTGCTGGAGGAGTACCTGCATTTCCTGTGCTCGTATATTACAAAATCATACGGAGTATAATCTAATTTTGTTTGCCATGCAATGTTGTAGAGCTATCATATGTCTCCTGTCATTTATTTTTCAGCCACCTGCTATCTGCTACTTTTACAGTGCACTAGTTCTGCACACACTTCACCCTTACTCTCACTATTGTGTTTTTATGCAAGGGTATTTCAGACTCAGCTGCCATGAGAGAAGCCAAAAAGAAAAGAGAGAAGTCGCTCCAACTTCATATGCGGGTAGGCAAGACACATTACAGCGCTATAAAGGGTGCAGTGTCAGCAGATGGAGACAGTAAACATAGCTCTGGAGTTGATGATCTCGCTCTCAATGAATCACCATCCCAGGTGCTTGCTTTAACTTCGCGGTGTCATATGTGGTTGCATGTTCCCCATGGTGTCTAGCTTGTATTCGAAAGGCCGAAGTCGGTAAGATAAGGAAAGATATTTTTTTACATGAACCACCATCCCGTGAGCACCAGAAGACAAATAGCTAGTCAGGGCATTGGCCGAGCCAGTGACAAGCCCAGCAAAGATAGGCATCACCTAGAAGCCAACTAAAAAGCTGCGATGGTGGCGAAGCAGCCCGCCTCCCACCAGGCTCTCAGGTCCTAGATGATCATGCTCACAACTCCAGCCAGATGTCTAGCTTGTATTGCTTCCAATTTGGTTAAATTGCATCTACTTACCTTACACATTATACCTTTGAATATGACAGGCCTTTCTGTTTTTGGTACATACTAGTACATCTGTGTATTAACCATGTTCTTACATCAAACTAATGTTCTTGTGCATCCCTCATCAATCACTTATGACGAGGCAGGCAGGCAAGGGGACTACTCATTTAAAGAATGCAGCGTCAGCCTCCTGACATGATTCTCAAGAAACAAAAATGGTAGATGAAGATAGTGAACGTAGCTCTGTAGTTGATTACAGCATTTCCCCTACACCAGCATTTCCCCTACACTTGCTCTAACATGGCAGCGTGATATGTGGTTTCATGTTGCATATGGTGTCTAGATTGTAATTCTTCCAATCTGGTTAAACTGCATGTGCTAGTCTGCTTAGCTTATACATTATACCTGTTAATGTGACATGCCTTCCTGTATTTAGTACATAGTACATGTGTCTATTAAGCATGTCCTTACATAAAACTATTGTTTTGTTTGTATCCCGCATCAATCAACACGACGAGACACCTTTAGTATATGTTGTGCGATATTAGTTGCATCTTTCATATGATTTATACCATGCGCTACTTCTAATTTGTTGAAATTCCATTTATGATGGGACGCTTTTAACTTGGCAGAGTCATATTGGTTGCATCTTTCATGTGGTGTCTAGCTTGCATTGCTTCTTATTTGCTAGAATGGTTTCTGCTTAGTTTACACAAACAGTTGTGAACATGCCATGCCGTCCTGTTTTCGTACATATTCCATCCTGGTATCATGTGTTTGCCTTACATCAAAGTAGTGATTGTCAGTATCATGCATGAATGAGTTCTGAAGAGAGAATTCTATTGCTTTTTCTTGTCGGTTTTACTTGACAATTCAAAATCAATAAAGCGGAAGGAAGTTAGCAAGACAACGGATTAAGGTGCTCCTTCCGAACGGACGGCCTCTACAGTTTCTACTCCTCCACACCCCCAAGATGATTTCCAAGACAACACATCCATAGACACCCAACAAAGCTATGTTTATGATGAGCACGTCTCCCCTAGTGCAGCATCACCGGTGCTCCCTCTAACTTGGCACTGTTATATGTGGTTGCATGTTATGTGTGATGTCTAGCTTGTATTGCTTCTAATTTTGTTGAATTCCATCTGCTTACTTTACAAATTATACTTGAATAAGGGACGCATGTCGGATTTCGGGTTCCGGCAGACCCTTGAGATTTGAACACTAGGGTGCGCGTGGAGATTTCGCCTCCTACCTACCTGCACCCCTCCACCTCGCTAAGATCTAAGCTATGGAAAGAATAACACAAGAGACACAGGGTTTATACTGGTTCGGGCCACCGTTGTGGTGTAATACCCTACTCCAGTGTGTGGTGTGGTGGATTGCCTATTGGGCTGATGATGATGAACAATACAAGGAAGAACAGCCCCGCGAGGGTCTATTCTTTGCTGGGGGGACGAACTGCTAGGAGGAGTTCAGTCACCGTTCTCTCTCTCTGATTTTGATCCGATCCCCCCTCCCATGTGGGTGGCCGGTCCTATTTATATGCAAAGGTCCTGGGCCTCTTCCCAAATATTGAGCGGGAAGGGCGCCAACAATTGGCCATTTTGAAGGGGAACATCTAGTACACTTATCCTGACTAAAGTTGGTCCTCGCCTGCACAAAGCTCTCGTGGTGACGCCGTCTTGGGCTCCACGATGACCTCCGTCCTGCAGTCCTCATGGTCTTGGTCTTGTTGCACCGAAATGGCAACCTTTGCCTGATGCCTCGGTACGCCGCGGCTGCGCTTGCCCCCTTTGCACCAAAGGGGAAAGGATGACACTGCGCGGGCTGGCGCCCTCCTGGCGCCCTTGGTCGTCATGGCTTGCGTCACGGACACCTCGTGAGGTACCCCGCCTTGATCTCTCCGCCTCCTCGCGAGCCAGCCTGGCGAGGCCGTGCCTGAGGAAGCTCCGCGTCGTATGCCCCGCGAGGCTTGGCCCCTCGCGAGGGTCTTAAGTCTGTGTTGATGAAGATGGGCTGTGCTGGGCCCCCTTTGAGCCACGCCACAGGACGCCGGCAGGCAAGTCTGGGGACCCCCGTTCCCAGAACGCCGA
This sequence comes from Triticum aestivum, assembly GCF_018294505.1. Taxonomy (NCBI): domain Eukaryota; kingdom Viridiplantae; phylum Streptophyta; class Magnoliopsida; order Poales; family Poaceae; genus Triticum; species Triticum aestivum. Next base: position 331,585,777 of record NC_057812.1, read on the forward strand.
CAGTAGCCCCCGGGCCCAAGGCGCGTCCGAGCTTGGCCGTGCAGGGAGGCGGAAGGGCAAGAGCGAAGCGCCGCGGGCCCTAACAACCTGCGGTCTTGGGCGCCGCGTGGCGGTTGATTGGACGTGGGCATCTCCACTTCCCCATGGCGCCTCGGCAACTGCACGGATTGGACAAGTCCCTGCATGCAAAGTGGGTCATGATTACCTGCGATCGTGGAGGTCGGCGGTTGGCCTTCACCGGCCATAAGTACGGATCGGCGCGCGCCCTTCCAGTTCATCCCCCTTTTCTTATCCTTCTTCTTCATGGCCCCGTCGAGGAGGTTCTCGTCCGCAGTGAAGGGGAAGGCTCGTCGGGTAGAGCCTGCCTCTCCCCCTCCCAAGCGCGGCCGAGGGCGCCCTCGCAAACATCCTGTGGCCACCACGGCAGCTTCCCGCGGCCGCGGAGACGATTTCCAGCATGGTGACGGGCGGACTGCTGTGGCTGGGGGGCGTGCTTCGGTCACGCATCCCCCTAGGCCGCGCTTTCGCGGTGCAGAGGTGCTGCCGAAGTTCGTTGTATGGTCGGCGGAGCCGACTAGCACCCGGCTTCCACTTCCTCGCTTCCTCCTCGGCGAGCTCCCGGCCGGCGCCCCGGGCGGCCTCTCGCTCCAGGCTGACGGCTGCTGCAACTGGGCCTCATGGGCTTCATTGGAGGTCTCCGCAGCTGGTAGCCTGGCCTTGGCCCGCAGTTGGCAGATGTTTGCCCGCGCGCGTGGCCTGAGCCGTCGGTGCACCCTGCACTTCAAGTTTGACGGTGATGCCACCCTCTACGTGAGGGTGTTTGGGGAAGATCGTCGCCATGCAGGGTGCTGCCCTGAGGACGACGACCGTGGTCGGGAACCTAGCTTCGGCGATGATGGAGAGGACAACGCTCGCTTGACTGGCGGCGCTCAGGGTTCCCCAAGCTTCTCCAGTTCTTCTTCAGGCAGCGACTCTTCTAGCGGTGGCCGCGGTCAGCCTCCATGCCGTCGTATCTGCTTGGGAGGTGGTAGCGTCTCTGCCAGCCGTCGTGCCTCGGTGAAGCGCGAGAGGGAGTCGGCCTGAGCCCCGGAGGCAGCTCGAGTCTTCCCTGCAGGCCGGTGTGAGGCGAGCTGCGTCTGATTCGTTCTTTCTTTTCCTTTTTCCTGCGTAAAAAGACAGTAGTGTGGAGCCCCGCGGGGGCGTGTTTGGGTTATTGCTGTTAATCATCGTTTTGCTTCCGTTATCGTGCCTTCCGGCTACGTGCCCGCGCATGGATAGTTCTCAGCCCCAGCCGTGGGGGGCGACCGACCCAGGCCCTGCGTTCGTGTCGCGGTGCCCGTGGGACACGGACTGGAGGGTGCTCCTGTAATGGACCCAGGTCGCGAAACCTTTGAATGACTAGGACAGAAACACTCGTGAGGGCGCTCGGCTGCCCCCTTGCGAGGCCTTGCATATGAGAAATCGAGGCAGGAGAGTGAAAAGTCGAAGAACCACAAGCCAAAGACGGCAACAGCTTCAATAAAACTTCGAATGAGAATGAACAAGCCAACTGCCGAAAGCAAATGAAAAAGCCACGTCCGACACCTAATCTAGTCTTCGACGTCTTCTCACCAGCGCGGAGCTAAGTGCTGCCACTGGCGTGGGAGGGAGCCCCAGGGCATGAGGCCGGCGCTCCTGAGACTCCGGGGCGTGTATAGCCCCAACTCATTATTACGTGAGAGTGTCACGGGCGGCAAGCTTCACAGGCGTTGGCCTTCTTCACAGGCTCCGGGCCTTTTCCAAAACGCGACGGCTTCACAGGCATTCGCCTTCTTCACAGGCTCTAGGCCTTTCCAAAAACGCGACAGCTTCACAGGCATTTGCCTTCTTCACAGGCTCTGGGCCTTTTCCAAAACGCGGCGGCTTCACAGGCATTCGCCTTCTTCACAGGCTCTGGGCCTTTTCCAAAATGCGGCGGCTTCATAGGCATTCGCCTTCTTCATAGGCTCTGGGCCTTTTTAGGGGTAGAACCTCCGGAGGTGCTGGATGTTCCATGCGTTCTAGACCGGCACCCCCTCCTGAGTCTCGAAGCACGCGGAGCCGGGCCTGGAAACATGAACAACCTTGAACGGGCCCTCCCACATGGGAGAGAGCTTGTGCAATCCCTCCCTGGAGAGAACCCGCCTGAGCACGAGGTCTCCTACCTCGAGAGTTCTGGGGCGGATGTTGCGGCAGTGATATCGTCGCAGTGCTTGTTGGTACCTCGCCGCTCGCAGCGCGGCTTCTCGGCGACGTTCCTCCCCCAGCATGAGGTCCATCCCTCGCATGGCGTCCTGCTGCGCCTCGTCGAACGCCAGGACCCGCACGGAGCGACGTCTGACCTCGTGAGGGAGGACCGCTTTGGCTCCACAGACTAGGAAGAACGGGGTCTCTCCAGTCGGCTTGGTCGCGGTTGTGCGGATGGACCACAACACGGACTGAAGCTTGTCGTACCAACCTCTGCCGCAGGCCTCCAGCTTCTTATTGAACGTCCTGGTCTTGGGGCCCCTCAGGACCTCTGCGTTGGCTCGCTCGGCCTAGCCGTTGCTTCGGGGGTGCGCCATCGAAGCGTAGCATATCTGCGTTCCAAGGTTAGCACAGTATGTTTTGAAAAGGTTATTGGTGAACTGCGAACCGTTGTCTGTGATGATGTCGTTCGGCACCCCGAACCGGCTCACGATGCCCCTGATGAACTTGACCGCGGAACCCGCGGGGATGGTGCAAACGGCCTCTACTTTAGCCCACTTGGTGAACTTGTCCACGGCGACGTAGAGGTAGCGGTAGCCCCCTGGCGCCTGAGGAAACGGGCCCAGCATGTCCAGCCCCCAGACTGCCAATGGCCACGAAAGGGGTATAGTCTGCAGGCCTCCTGCCGGCTGATGGATCTGCTTGGCGTGGAACTGGCAGGCCTCACAAGCTTTCACTAGTTCGACGGCGTCATTGAGTGCGGTGGGCCAATAAAACCCACTGCGGAACGCCTTGCCGACGAGGGTCCGTGATGATGAATGATGTCCACAGTCTCGGCCGTGTATATCTTCCAGCAATTACTTTCCTTGCTCCCTGGAGATGCAGCGCAGGGATACACCGTTTGGTCGCTTCCAGTAGAGCTCTCCATCCTTGATGCAGTATGCCGTGGCCTGCCGTGCCACACGCTCCGCTTCCTCCTCCTTCTCCGGCAGGGTCCCTTGTGTTAAGTAACTCCGGAGCTCCGTGATCCAGCACCCCTCCTGAGGTTGCATCGTCAGGAGCAGGCGTGCTCCTGAGGTCGGGCCACAGGCCGGGGCTCCTGAGGCAGGTGGCTGGGGGAGCTCCTCCCGAGGTTGAGCTGTGTTTGACAATGACGGCAGGGCTGAGGGCTTGAAGAGCCGCTCCTCGAAAACGCCAGGCTCCTGAGGTAACCGCCTGGACGCCCGTTTGGCGATGTCGTCGGCCTCCTGATTGGTGCCACGGGGCACATGCTGCAACTCCAACCCCCAGAACTGCTTCTCCATCCTGCGGACCTCCGCAAGGTAGGCTTCCATGTGCTCATCTTTCGGCTCGTACACCTTGTTGGAGAAATTGACAAGGAGCTGCGAATCGCCCTTGATGGTGAGGCGTTTCACCCCCAGGGCAGCTGCGGCCTTCAAGCCTGCTATTAAACCTTCATACTCCGCTATGTTGTTGGAGACCTTTTCACCTTGCTGGAAACAGAGCTGCACAGCGTAGTAGAGCTTGTCCTGAGTGGGCGATATAAGCACCGCCCCAGCCCCAGCGCCATGCCTGGAGAACGCCCCATCGAAGTACATGACCCAGCCTTCTGGCGCCTCGCTTCCCGGGGAGAGGGACCGATCCTCGTCGGCCTTGAGGCCTGGTGCCTCCGTCCATTCTGCCACAAAATCCGCCAATGCTGCTCCCTTGATGACTCTGGTCGTGCTGAATTCGAGCTGAAACGCTTGCAGTTCTATGTTCCACTCAGCGACCCTTCCAGCTGAGTTAGGGCTCCTGAGCACTCTCTCCAGGGGGTATGACGAGACGACCTTGATGGGGTGACCCTGAAAATAGTGCCGCAGCTTGCGCGAGGCCACCAGTAGCGCGAGGAGGAGTTTCTGAGGCATGGGGTACCGTGCCCTCGCGTCCCGCAACACCGTGCTGACGAAGTACACTGGGTGCTCAACGAGGTTGGGTGCGTCAGTGCTGGTGGCTCCCTTGGGAGACCATGGCGCCTCCTGAGGCGATGAGGCCTCCTGAGGCTGGCCATCTGGGAGAGGGGCCTCTCCCGCCTCCGGTGCACTCCTCTGCGGCGGCTGATCCTCCTCAGCCGCGGTGGCGGTTTCTGTGGGCCTTCCTTGTTCCTGTTTTGCCTTGTCCCGGGCTGCTGCTGTGGTTTTGATGCGACGCTCCTCTCTAACCGCCACCAGGGCTGCGCTGGCGGAGTAGGGAGTGGCGGCGAGGTAAAGCACCAGGGGCTCTTGAGGGCGCGGAGCCACCATGACCGGTGGGCTGGTCAGGTATCTCTTGAGATCCTGGAACGCCTTGTCGGCCTCTTCAGTCCACTCAAAGGGCCCCTTTTTCTTCATTAGCTGGAAGAAAGGCAGCGCTCGCTCCCCCAACTTGGAGATGAAGCGCCCTAGCGCGGTCACGCGCCCAGTGAGCTTCTGCATTTCTCTGAGGGTCTTTGGCGGGCTCATGTCCTCGACCGCCTTGACCTTTTCCGGGTTAGCCTCGATGCCTCGGTGGGACACGAGGAAACCCAAGAGCTTGCCCGAGGGGACTCCGAACACACACTTCTCTGGGTTGAGCCGTAGGTTCACTGCGTTGAGGCTCGCGAAGGTCTCCTCCAGGTCTTGTATCAGGGTCCTGGCCTCCCGAGACTTTACCACAATGTCATCAACGTAAGCCTCAACATTCTTCCCGAGCTGCGGGCCCAAGGTGATGTGCATCAGCCGCTGAAAGGTCGCCCCTGCGTTACGCAACCCGAATGGCATGCATGTGTAGCAGTACACCCCACACGGGGTTAGGAAGGCTGTCTTTTCGACGTCCTCTACCGCCATCTTGATCTGGTGATACCCGGAGAAGGCATCCAAGAAGCATAGCAGGTCGCATTCCGCGGTGGAATCGACGATCTGGTCGATGCGGGGGAGCGGGAACGGATCTTGCGGGCATGCCTTGTTGAGGTTGGTGAAGTCGACACACATGCGCTCCTTCCCTCCCTTCTTTGGCACAACGACAGGGTTGGCCAACCAATCCGGGTATCGGACCTCGCGAATGACCCCAGCGGCTTCTAATTTGCGGGTCTCTTGGACGATGAAGGCCTGCTTTTCTGTGGACTGCCGCCTTGCCTTCTGCTTCACAGGGCGCACGTTGGGGCACACGTTGAGGTGATGCTCGATTACACTCCTAGGGATCCCCGCCAACTGGTCAGGCTCCCAAGCGAATACCTTCTTGTTCGCGCGCAGGAACCCGACCAGGGCCTCCTCCTGCTCGGGTTCGAGGTTGGCGCCTATGGTGAAAGTGGCGTTGGTGGACCCGTCCTCATCGACGGGTATCTGCTTGGTTTCTGCCTTGTCTTGGGTGAACAACTGTTTCTTCTTGGCGGGTGCAGCCCCCTTGGGCTCGAGGGTCTCCGAGTCGGCGGGCTGTGCCGACGCCGCCGTCTTGAAGGCGAGCTTGAGCACCCGCAGCGCGTCTCCGGTGTCCCCGTGCACGGTGAGGACACCGCTGCTCCCGGGCATCTTCATGAGGTTGTACGCCGGGTGCGTCGCGGCCATGAACTGGGCCAGTGCTGGGTAGCCGAGGATGGTGTCGTGGGGGAGGCCGATGGGGGCGATGTCGAAGTCGACCAGCTCCGTGCGGAAGTTGCTGTACGTGCCGAAGGTTACTGGGAGCCGGATCTGTCCCAAGGAGCTGGATGATCCGCCCCCAACGCCTGAGAAGGGCCGGCTGGGTTGCAGCCGTTCCAGGGGTATGCAGAGGAGGTTGAAGGCCTCGACCGAGAGCACGCTGAGCACCGCACCGTCATCGATGAGAGTTCTGGTGATGGTCACCTAGCAGATGGTGGGGGTGCACAGCATGGGGAGCGCACCCGAGCAGGCCGAGTTGGAGGGGTGGTCCTCCGAGCTGAAGGTAAGGCCGGCCTGGGGCGCCGCCCGGTCCGGGAGAGCCCCCTGCCATGTGGAAGCGGCGCTGACCCAGCGGATGAACGACTTGACGTGGTGACTTGTAGGCGGCGCCTGCGAGCCGCCCAGGAGGGCCGCGACGACCGGGGGTGTTGGTGTAGCGTGATGGGCGGGGAAGAGGCCGCGGGGCTCTTCCCAAGAGGCCACGGAGGCAACCGGCAGGTGGGGCAGCCATGCGCGCGGAGCGCCGGTGAGGGCCATGGGGAGCCAGTCGGCCATGACCCTATCGTCACCTCCAGCTTCGAGGTTGGCCTCCTCGTACGCCAGCAAGAAGGCCAGCGAATCAGTCGCGCCGCCGTAGCGCGAAGGCGTCGTTGGCTTGAACTTGTCCGGCCACCGTACCCGTTGCAGGGCTGTGGCCAGGGCTCGGAGCCCCCTGGCCCCCGTGATGGCGCCGACGGCCGGAGCGGGCGACGCGCTACTCATCGTGAGGCAGGTCGTGGCGATGGCGGAAGGGAAAACTCCGGTGCACCCCTACCTGGTGCGCCAAATGTCGGATTTCGGGTTCCGGCAGACCCTTGAGGTTCGAACACTGGGGTGCGCGTGGAGATTTCGCCTCCTACCTACCTGCACCCCTCCGCCTCGCTAAGATCTAAGCTATGGAAAGAACAACACAAGAGACATAGGGTTTATACTGGTTCGGGCCACCGTTGTGGTGTAATACCCTACTCTAGTGTGTGGTGTGGTGGATTGCCTCTTGGGCTGATGATGATGAACAATACAAGGAAGAACAGCCTCGCGAGGGTCTATTCTTTGCTGCGGGGGACGAACTGCTAGGAGGAGTTCAGTCACCCTTCTCTCTCTCTGATTTCGATCTGATCCCCCCTACCCTGTGGGTGGCCGGTCCTATTTATATGCAAAGGCCCTGGGCCTCTTCCCAAATATTGAGCGGGAAGGGCGCCAACAATTGGCCATTTTGAAGGGGAACATCTGGTACACTTATCCTGACTAAAGTTGGTCCTCGCCTGCACAAAGCTCTCGTGGTGACGCCGTCTTGGGCTCCACGATGACCTCCATCCTGCAGTCCTCCTGGTCTTGGTCTTGTTGCACCAAAATGGCAACCTTTGCCTGATGCCTCGGTACTCCGCGGTTGCGCTTGCCCCCTTTGCACCAAAGGGGAAAGGAGGACACTGCGCGGGCTGGCGCCCGCCTGGCGCCCTTGGTCATCATGGCTTGCGTCACGGGCACCTCGTGAGGTACCCCGCCTTGATCTCTCCACCTCCTCGCGAGCCAGCCTGGTGAGGCCGTGCCTGAGGAAGCTCTGCGTCGTTCGCCCCGCAAGGCTTGGCCCCTCCCGAGAGTCTTAAGTCTGTGTTGATGAAGATGGGCCGTGCTGGGCCCCCCTTTGAGCCACGCCACAGGCCGCAGGCAGGCAAGTCTGGGGACCCCCGTTCCCAGAACGCCAACAACGCGTTCCTGTTTCTAGAACATACAATATCTGTCTATCACACCATGTTCTTATATCAAATTACTACTGTTGTGTAACCTGCAACAATCACTTATCATAAGACACGTTTGACTTCGGAGTGTGATATAGGTTACATCTCACATTCTTTTCTAGCTTGTACTACTAATTTGTTGAAATGGCACTTATGACGAGACAGTTTTAACTTCGTAGAGTGATATTCGTTGCATATTTCATATGGTGTCTAGCTTTCATTGCTTCTAATTTGTTGAAATGCCTTCTCCTTAGTTTACACATCATAAGTTGTGAATATGCAATGTTGTGAATATGCAATGGCACTAATGACGAGAGACCTCTAACATGGTAGTGTGATGTTGTTTGCATCTTGCATATTATTTATTTCTTGTACTGTTTCACATTTGTTTAAATGCCATTTATGATAAGACACTGTTAACTTGGCAGAGCGATATTTGTAGCATCTTTCATATGGTGTCTACCTTCCATTGCATTGCTTCTAATTTGGTGAAATGTCTTCTTCTTAGTTTACACATCATAGTTCTGGTTATCTCTTCCATCCTGTTTTTCATACATATTACATCCTCCTATCATATGGTTGTCTAACATCAAAATTCAGTTCGTCTGCATCACACATCAACTTGTTCTGAAGAACTAAATTGTTATTCGTTTTTCTTGTCGGCTTGACTTAACATGGCAAAGAGAAAGAGGAAGACACACATAATGGCAGGGAATGAGAAGCAGATGAATCATGCAGATTCTGCTGGTACTGATGGTGCAATAGAAGGTCAAAGTCCAGCGGAAAATTCTACAAACACGACATGCCATGCTACACGAGTTGCAAAAAAACCAACCAGAAACAAATAGCTGCCACCAAACAAGCAGAGATAGCCCTAGTTCTTGCAACACCTACCACAGTACTACTAGCTGCACGACTTACTCGTGCGTCAACTGAGCTAGCAGCACGTTCCCAAGCTCCCTTGCCACCTGACACTACTTCCCAAGCACTCTTGACACAAGACGAGTTGGCAATATCAGATGAACCTTGTGAGCTTCAACAGCAAGAAGGTAGTTGCTGGAGTCAAGTTACAGTTGCATGCTTCTTTATATGTGGTCTCACAGTTTGATGTACACTAACACTTCCTATGTTCATTGTTGGACTTGCACCTAGGCGCAAGAGGAAACAAACGTCAGGGATAATGCTCGATAGGTTAACTAAATCTAGAAGAGGAAGAATGGAGATCTGTTTTGAGGCAGGTTTAAAAAGGCCACGTGATGCTACAGAGTCAGCCAAGTTAGTATCAGAGGCAGCGGTTGCCGTTAGGTTTCATGTGCGTATCCTCCCAACATGGATTCAGTACAGGAATGACAAAGACGAAACCCAGTTCAACACCTTCCTTGACCATTTATCTGTAAGTATGGGTATGTATGGAAACTAGTAATATCATCTTGCTCTGTCCCATACTTTCTAGGTTGCTGATAATGAGACTCCCATAATTTTCAACAGATGAGGTTCAAGTTGGATAGCCAAGATGATGCAACCAGACAAGCTTGCGCCCATGTTTTCAAGTCTGCTCTGCGGAAGTATCGATATAACTTAAGGAAAACTCACTTTGAAGGCAAGGCTAACAATGAACTTTCCCAAACATCTCCAGTGGAAAATATATCAGATGAAGACTGAAGGGCCTAGTTAAACACTGTTCTGATCCGAAGTATCAGGTAAATTATATATATGTGATAAGATCACATGTTGAAGTCCTATTTATGCATGTGCCACACAAATCTATCTTCTTGTAGGTGAACTGTTCAAAGGAGAAGGCCAACCGTACGAAAGTGAAATTCCAACAGACGATAGGATCTCGTAGCTACATTGCACACTGCGAGGCTCTTGTAATTAGCTGTTGTTTCACTCTTTTCGCTGTACCATATTATCAGATCTATATTAACTTGTTCGAAATGCAGAGCAAAGCCCGCAAGGACCAAAAAGTACCTGAACCAAATGCTATGGAAATCTTCAAGGACTGTCACACCAGCAAGAAGAAGGGCATGACTACACCAGTCAAAGCCGCTGTTGTAAGTCCTTAATCCTCATGCCTTTTAACTACTACTTACTCTGACTTGTGCCTTGAACTGGATGGTTTGTAGCCAATGTATATTACTCTTTTCAATTTTATACACAATTGTCTTAGCGTATCATTGCACCTTACAAGGTTTAAAAGAGAGGAGTGATGTTCCTTTGATATTGATCCGTAATCTAGTTCCGTGCTAGACTTGCCCACACAATGTTACAATTACATGTTTCCTGTTCTCAGTTGTTTTGTGATATGAATGATGTCATACTATGCTTACCGTATTATAAACTTCGTCTCTTTCTCCTTAGCCCTCAATACAATGTGAAGAAATAGACAATACATTAGCGATGGTACATGGTCATATATTAGGAACCTGGTTTTATTATGTACTAGCACATATGCCCGTGCGTTGCAACGGGAGATAAATAGTATGCATTTAAAGTCAGTGACAATTATATGTGCAAGAAAAATCTTATTTGCACACAAAAAAAAGAACGTTTAGCTTTCTCAGTTTCGCCACGTATGAAAGAATCAATCCGCTATTTTTCCATTCATAATCAAGGGCATTTAAGAGTTTTCTTACGTAACCGCACGTCAGATAAGGCCCATGAGATATTCAATCTACTTTTCCTTTCAATCCTTTCGATCGATGGGATTTTAAGGTATGAAATTTCTAAATATTCTAGGAAACATGAACAATTTTTTAAATACGGAACAATTTTTTTAATTATGTACACTTCAAAAAAAACACGAAAAAATATATGAAATGCAACATCTTTTTAAATTCACAAACATTTTCTGAAAATACCAACGTTTTTTATAAAAATATTAACATTATTTGACTTTGTGAAAAAATTTAAAAACGGGAACATGTGTTGAAAATTCATAAGATTTTTAGAAAATGTGTATCTTTTATACAAAGCATTATTTTTAATTGTGCAAATTTCACTAAAAAGAAATATTTTTCGAATTTGGGGCATTTTTTAAATGCCATTTTCATTTAAGACATCTCAAAAAAAATTAAAAACAATAAATGGTTTTTTTGAACGAATTTTTTTGCAGGTTCCGCATATTTTTCAAAATAGCAAAAAAATCAGAATTCTTAACATTTTCAAAAAAATGTTTTTCTTCAGTTTGAATTTTTTGAGAGTTTTTAATTTAAGAAATAAATTCTAAAAGAAAAATAAACTTGGAAGGGAAGAAAGAGATAGGGAAAGGAGAATAAAACAGAAGTAAAAGACAGAAACAAAGCAAATGGGCCAGCCCACTATTGGTTGTCCTGTGCGAAACTCCGACAAAAAAAACATGAACATTATTTGAATTTTTGAACATTTTTTAAATTGGAACATGTGTTTCATAAGATTTTTAGAAAATGTGTATCTTTTATACACGAAGATCATTTTTAGTTGTGGTAATTTAACTGAAACAATAATATTTTCTTAATTTGATGCATTTTTTGAAATGCCAGTTTCTTTTTAGACATCTCGAACAATTTTGAATTTTTTTTTTGCAAAAATGGGAAACTTTTTGCTTGCTCTGAATATTTTACAAAATAGCAAGAAATTTTTGGAATTCTGAACATTTTCAAAATTTTGTTTTTTAATTCAAAACGTTTTTTGAGAATTTTTAATTTAAGAAGTAAATGATAAAACAAAAGTAAAATTGGAAGGGAAAAATGAGATAGAAAATAAATAAAAGAAATAAAACACAGAGACAAAGAAAAATGGGCTAGCCCAATATTGGCTGTCCTGTGCGAAACTCGACTATTTGTCGCCTTGTGCGGGAAATAATATTTTGCAAGCTGCGTGGGCAAACAAATAAGTGGGCTGGCTTTGCAGGGCCAGAGCACGTGGCCCACGTACAGAAATTATTTTTGGCAAACAAAGGCATAAAAAATTAGTACCACCTCGGATAGCAAAAAAAGTTCTTTTCGGTGGTGAACGGATGAAAAAAATGGCGAAACGCACCTTGCTTTATTAGTAGGTATAGACTTTGCAATAAAATACAACTAATATTTTACATGAGTTCACCAGAATAAGTTCTGTATATAGACCAAAACTATTTTGTTTGGTTTTGCTGCCTCCTTAATATCTTCTGTTCTAGTACTACTAATGTAAAACCTCAACTTTTCAGCGAGCTGTGGAAAAAATGGTGGAACCGCCACCTTCTGAAGGTGGCGAGGCAACTATAACCGCAATGTCAGCTCTTGCTGCAGTGGGTCAGTACCTGTCCACTAACAGTGCCAAAAGCACGTTCCTGCATAATACTGGGTTGGTTGTTAAGGCAATATCATCCAAACTGCCTCATGATCAAGATATGCAAGCTCAAAGCAATGTTGTATCTGCGCTCTAGACACAAGTCCATTCCCTAACAGAGACCCTTTGTGAAACAAGGAGAAACATTGCTCAATGTCGTCAAGATATGCATGGTTTGGAAACCAGACTATCAGACATTTTCTATGGTGTTCAGGAGCCTAGGGGAAATGAAGGCGAGGGTGATGGTGCTCCATCGGACAATACAACATGAAAACGTAACAGTCAAGTAAAATGAACTGAGCTTCTTAACTTCTGGTGGTGCATTTATCTGCTAGACTCTTAAGTTTTATGCCAACCTTCCTTTTCTTATATAGTTGTAATTTGTTTTGGTGCGATACAAAATTTATTCTTAATGTGCAGCCACCGGCTGAAGAAAACAGCAAGCCATTTTTGTATAGTGTAGGGTGTTCGCTATATTTGCACTGGTGGCGATCTTTGATGCCGAGTGGATGTAATCTGTGCAATCGCCTTAATAGCCTAGCGTTAGTTTCGGCCTTATTTATTTCCTAGTCTTCTTTTTCACTGGTTTGCTAGTAGCCGCAACTACCATGGGCCATATACGGGCTGTAGGATCCATGGGTGTCCTACGGGCCGTCGATAAATGGGCCTGTAATCGGTGGGCCTCAGGCCATCGGATAAATGGCTCTACATGGGCCGTAATCGGGCGTAATTGGTATCGACCCAGCACGGTAACAGGCCGTTAACAGGCCATAGGACAGCAAAGGCTTAATTCTGTCACAAGCATAACGGGTCGTTAATGGGCCAGAATATAGGACGGGCTAGAAACGGCGCAACGGGGGAACAGGCCAGTAACGGGCCGACTCTTACCATGGGCCGAATTTGGCCCATTAGGGGAACGTGCCAGTAACGGGCCGGAAGTAATCGAGGGTCGAAAAGGAGCCCAAGAACGTATGGGCCGTCAATAGGCCGAAAGCTAACATGGGCTGGAAACAGCCCATGTAAATCACGGGCCGTTAACGGGTATAAAGAAAATTACTATTCATTATGGGCTAGAGTAACCATGGGCCTGTAAAGGGTCGAAAGATATGAAGGCCTCATATGGGCCGAAAGACATCGTGGGCCATACATGGGCCGAAAGTGAAATGGGCTAGTGTTATATTTGACGGCCCACATGACGTTGTTGGGCTGATTTCCTTTAGGGCCTAACGGGCCGTAAAATGGGCTATTTGCGAAGAGACCGTTAACAGGCTTTTCATGGGCCAGCCTGTTAACTTTTGACCAAGTCAAACGGGCCGGCTTTGTAAGCTAAATGGGCCAGTGGTGGGCCGTGGCACGTGTCGACATATCATAGGCGCCTATCTGGCCCACTGACAAGCTGACACGTGTTTAGTCTGGCCAATAAGAATTTTACACGTGGAAATTTCCCATTGGTTGGGGCTGTTAATGGGTTATTGGATCCAAAACCCGACCCGATAGCTTAACGGCATTCCGTTACGGCGGATGCCACGTGTCGGTCACCCTTGATGAAAGCACTTCTGTGACGCGCGATTTATCGTCATGGAAGTGGACACTTCCGTGATGATAATTTTGGTAAAGTCATGGAACACTTCTATGACAGCACAGGTGTGACTATCTTGATTCTGTCATAAATTTGTCATGGATGTACATGCATGACAAAAATGCGACCTACTATGACAAACACGTATCATCATGGAAGTGTATTTTTTGTAGTGATTCTCCTGTGAAGTGGTTCAGAATATACACATCAAAGAGAGGCAGATCATTGAAGATCTTTGCCTCTTTCTTGCTCTTGATCAGCAGCTCAAGGGCATCATCACCAAGATCTTCATCGCTGGAGAGATCAATGGTTTCATCTTCGTTCCGCAGAACGGCAGCTGGAGTAAGTTCATGCCCATAAATCTTCATGGGCTTCTTCTTCTTGGGCTTCTCTGTCTTCTTGGAGACACGAGAGAGATCTTCTAATTGCACAATGGGTTCAGGAGGTGCAGTTGCCAATGGCTTCGCATGCAAAACTTTCGGTGCGGCAGAGGGCTTTGAAGCCTTTGATTTCTTTTGCTTCTGTGACTGAGATGGAGCTGGCGCTTCAACAGAATCTTTGAGGTTGACTGATCCACCATAGCCCCCTGTACAGCAATGTGAGTATGAGGCTTTCAAGGTTGTAGAAGGGGCCAATTTCAATGGGATTGGTATTGAGGGTGCCATCAGCCCTTGGAGCAGACGGACCAGGGTTGAAACTGAGTCCAAGGTCCTTCTTGTTCTTCTTAGCTGACTCTCTTGCAAACTGATAGTTGCGCTTGAAGAGATTGTCATCACAAGACCATAACAAAGATGATGGGTCGGCGTTTTCTGGCTATGCCCTCGGACCATGCACGGATACAAACCTTGAGCAATGTCTTCGGGCTTGGACTTGGGCTGCAGATTTCGGTACAAAATATCTCCCCATCGACGCTTAATAGCATTCTTTTCAGCATATTTAGCAGTCACAAATTTGTACTTGAACTATTCTTCAGCCCTGTATCTTCGAATCCATTCGATTAGGGTCTTCCGCTCGCCATAGGTTTCTTTAGGATCTGACTTGTACATTTCAAAGAGATCCGGAGGTAGACGCTATGTTCCGCCCTTCCTTACAGACTTGTAAGTGGCCATTGGATTCAGACTGAACGGCTTCCTCTTACTAGACAGACAGGAACTGGCTTCAGGAGAGTTGATGTGACGCTGCAAAAACTCTGCAAATGAATGCAAACAATGAGAACCAAGGGATTCTCCCACGGACATGTACCCGTCAGATCACGGGTTCCGGCAAAACCTTGAGGTTCGAACACTGGGGTGCGCGCGAAGGTTTTCTCCCTATCGATCCATGCCCTATCTCTCTAAGATCTCACAGATTAACTCGACGAACTCACAACACAAAAATACACAAGATATATACTCGTTCGGGCCACCGTTGTGGTGTAATACCCTACTCCAGTGTGGTGGTGGTGGATTGCCTCTTGGGCTGATGAAGAACAGTTACAAGGGGAAGAACAACCTCATGAGGTTGAGGTGCTCTTGTGCTTGGAGGACTTGTGATGAGGTCAATCCTTTCTCTTCTTGTCCTTCGTTGTCTTGCTTCTCCCTCTCTCTCGTGGTCGCTAGTTCTACTTATATAGGCCCTGGTCCTCTCCCCAAATAATGAGCGGGAAGGGAGCCAATAATGGCCAATTCGAAAGGGGACAACTAGTACGAGTTATCCTGACAAAAGGTGGTCTTTGCATGCCAAAGCCTCTGGTGATGACGCCATCTTGGGATCCATGGTGACCTCCATCCTGCGTCCTTCTGGTCTTGGTCTCGTTGCACCGATATGGAAACCTTTGCCTGATGCCTCGGTACTCCGCGCCTGCGCTTACCCCCTTGACACCAAAGAGGAAACAAGGACACTGCGTGCGCTGGTGCCCGCCTGGCGCCCACCTGGTCTCCACCCCTCGTGAGCCTGCCTGGCGAGGCCGCTTCTGAGGAGGTCTTGCGTCGTCCGCCTCGCGAGGCTTGGCCCCTCGCAAGGGTCTTGAGTGTCATGTCGATGAAGATGGGCCGTACAGACCTGCCAACCCAGCCATGCCGTGGGCCGCAGGCAGTCAAGTCTGGGGACCCCCGTTCCCAGGACGCCGACAGTAGCCCCCGGGCCCAAGGAGGGCTCGAGCTTGGCTTCGAGGCGAAGCCATAGGGTCAAGCGCGGAGCGCCGCGGGCCCGCAAAGCCTTCGGCCTCCGTTGACGTGAGAAGGTTGATTGGACGTGGGCGTCTCCACTTCCCGACGCTGCCTCAGCAACTGCCCGACTTGACAAGTCCCTGCATCATGCAAGGAAAGCCATCATTACCTGATCGTGGGGGTGCTGGTTGGCCTTCTCCTGCTATAAATGGGGAGGGGGCAGAGCCCCCGTCGCCCATCTCTTCCCAGTCTGCTCACTTCTTCTTCCTCTGCTCCACCACCGACTCCAATGGCATCGTCGAAGAGGTTCTCCGCCGCGGAGAAAGGAAAGGCCCCTCGCGAAGGGCCTGGCTCCCTGGCGCCTAAACGGGGACTTGGCCGCCCCCGCAAGCACACCATGACTCCCGCCATGGCCGCCTGCTCCCGGGGTGGCGCTGCTGTGCATAGCAGGGGTCGATCCAGTCGTGGTAGCCCCGTCGATGAGGGGAGACGTGCCATGGTCGCATGGCCTCCCCGGCCACGCTTCCACTCGACGGAGGTGCTACCGGAGTTCATTGCCTGGTCGGTGGATCCGGCCGGCTAGTAGCTCAAGCTTCCTCGCTTCTTCGCCAATGAGTTGCCGGCCCCTGGTCCAGGCGGGCTCTGGCTGCAGGTGGACGGTTGCTGCAACAGGGCCTCCTAGGTTGCGGTTGAAGTCTCCGCCGCGGGCAACATAGCTCTGCCTCGCAGTTGGCAGACGTTCGCCCGCGCGGGCGGCCTAGGCAAGCAGTGCACCCTCCACTTCAGGTATGACGGTGATGCGACCCTCTACGTGAGGGCGTTTGGGGAAGATGGTCACCGCGCTGGCTGCTTCCCCGAGAAGAACTACGGCGAGGAGGTGCTCGGCCTCGACGATGGCCGCGACGAGGGTGAGCCCACCGGCCGCACCTCGTCCAGCTACGGCGGCTCTTCTCTTGGCGAAAGCTCCAGCAGTGGCGGCCACGACCAGCCGCCCCGCCGCCGTGCCCGCTTCGAAGGTGGTAGCGGGTCGCCTCATCGCCGCGCCTCCGTGAAGCGTGAGGAGGGGTCCGGCTAAGCTTGGGACGTCACTGGAGGCCTGCCCTCATGGTCCTTTGCAACGCTGCATTTGGTTAGTTCCTCTTTTCTTTCCTGCATCAAAATGAAACCAGTATGGGCCCGAAGGGGCGTGTATCGAACTGTGATTCCTCAGTCATTATGCTATGCTTGTTATTTCTATGCTGTGTCGCTATTTCGTGCGAAGATATCTTAGCCTGGTGCATTCGGGGCAGCCTCTTCTTCACAAGGTACTTGGCTCCTCGTGCCCGTCTCGGCTTAGTGGTTGCTCAGGAACTGCAAAAAAACTTGTTAGGAAGATCTCAAGGGGCACGGATTAGGAGAGATGTGCCGGTGGCGGGCTCGAACGAGGGTGCCTTGCGAGAAGGCAGACCGAAGGCAGAGAGAAGGACCAACGTAGGAAGAAGAAACCCTCCCGAAGGCACTGGCCTAGCCCCTTCGCAAGGTATGCGAGGGAGAGAGCTCAAGCGAACTAGATTCAGAAAAGGCGGCAAAAGGCGACGAAACTAAATCAGCAAGGGACCCCAGAAGAAAACTTCGATTAAGAGAAGGCGAGGCAACTACGGAAAGCAAATGAAAAGCCACGTCCGACACCTAGTCTAGTCTTCGACGTGTTCTCACCAGCGCGGAGCTAAGTGCTACCACTAGGTGTGGGAGGGAGCCCCAGAGGCCCGAGGGCGGCTCTCCTGAGACTCCAGGGCATGTACAGCCCCACTCATTATTACGTGAGAGTGTCACGGGCAGCGATTCTTCAAAGGCACCGGTCCTTCCTTCACAGGCACTGGGCCCTGCTTCACAGGCATTGGGCCTTGCTTCAAGGGCACTGGGCCTTGCTTCATGGTAGAATTTCCGGAGGTGCTAGATGTTCTAGGGGTTCTGGATGGGCACACCGTCCTGCGTCTCCAGGTGTGCGGCGGCAGGCCTGGAGATATGGACGACCCTGAACGGGCTACCACATGGGTGAGAGCTTGTGCAACCCTTCCCTGGAGAGGACCCGCCTTAGGACGAGGTCGCCCGCCTCTAGCATCCTGGAGCGGACGCTATGGCAGTGGTACCACCACAGCGCCTGCTGGTACCTTGCCGCCCTCAGTGCAGCTTCGCGGCGTCATTCCTCCCCCAGTACGAGGTCCATCCCCCGCGTGGCGTCCTACTGCATTTCATCAAATGCCAGGACCCGTGCGGAGCGATGCTTGACCTCATGAGGGAGGACTGCTTCGGCTCCATAGACAAGGAAGAACGGGGTCTCGCCCGTCGGCCTAGTGGCGGTGGTGCAGATGGACCACAACATGGACTGGAGCTCGTCGTGCCAGCCCCTGCCGCAGGCCTCGAGCTTCTTCTTGAAGATCATGGTCTTGAGGCCTCTCAGGACCTCTGCATTGGTGTGTTCAGCCTGGCCATTGCTCCTGGGGTGCGCCACCAAAGCGTAGCAGATCTGCGTTCCAAGCTTACCATAATATGTTTTGAAGAGGTTACTGGTGAACTATGTGCCGTTGTCGGTGATGATGCGGTTGGAGACCCCGAAACGGCTCACGAGGCCCTTGATGAACTTAACCATGGAACCAGCTGGGATGGTGCGGACGGCTTCCACTTCTGCCCACTTGCTGAACTTGTCGATGGCGACGTAGAGGTACCGGTAGCCCCCTGGTGCTCGGGGGAATGGGCCTAGGATATCCAGCCCCCAGACCATGAACACCCAGGTGAGCGGTATAGTCTGGAGACCCTAAGCTGGCTGATGGATCTGCTTGGCGTGGAACTGGCAAGCTTCGCAAGACTTCACCAGCTCAGCTGCGTCGCTGAGCGTTGTGGGCCAGTAGAATCCACTGCGGAACACCTTGCCGACGAGAGTTCGTGACGACGAGTGGTGTCCGCAGTCCCCTCCGTGTATGTCAATCAGCAACTCCTTGCCCTGGTTCCTGGAAATGCAATGCAACGAAACATCATTTGGTCGCTTCCTGGACAACTCACCGTCTTGGATGCAGTATGTTGTGGCTTGCTGGGCTACGCATTCTGCGTTCTCTTCCTTCTCCGGTAGAGCCCCTTGCATCAGATATTCCTTGAGTTCCTTGGTCCAACATCCCTCTTGAGGCTCGATCGCCAAGAGCAAGCGAGCCCCTGAGGTTGGGCCACAAGCTGGGGTTCCCGTGGCAGGCGGTTGTGGGTGCTCCTCCCGAGGCCATGCCATGCTCGAAAGTGGTGGCGTCGCTGACGGCTTGAAGAACCGCTCCTCGAAGATGCCAGGCTCTTGGGGCAGCCGCTTGGATGCCCTCCTGGCGATGTCGTCGGCATGTTGGTGCCACGGGGCACATGCTGCACCTCCATGCCTAGGAACTGCTTTTTCCATCTTGCGTACTTCCGCGAGGTACGCCTCCATGTGCTCGTCCTTTGGCTCGTACACTTTGTTGGACAAGTTGACGAGGAGCTGTGAGTCACCCCTAACGGTGAGGCGATTCACCCCTAAAGCTGATGCGAACTTCAGGCCAGCTATGAGGCCTCCATATTCTGCGATGTTGTTGGAGACCTTCTCGCCCTGCTAAAAGTAGAGCTGCACAACGTAGTAGAGCTTGTCCCGTGTGGGTGAGATGAGCACTGCTCCAGCCCCCGCGCCCTGGTGCGCGAAGGCACCATCGAAATACATGACCCATCCGTCTGACGCCTCACTTCCTGTCGAGGTGGACCAGTCCTTGCCTGCTTCCAGTGCTGGGGCATCCGTCCATTCCGCCACGAAGTCAGCAAGTGCGGCTCCCTTGATGACCCTGGTGGTGCTGAACTCCAACTGGAATGCCTGCAGCTCGATGCTCCACTCGGCGACCCTTCCAACATAGTTGGGGCTCCTGAGCACCCTCTCCAACAGGTAGGCTGAGACGACCTTGATGGGGTGGCCCTGGAAGTAGTGTCGTAACATGCGCGAGGCCACCAGGAGCTTGAGCAGGAGCTTCTGAGGCATGGGATAACGTGCCCTCGCATCCCGCAACACCATGCTAACGAAGTACACCGGGTGCTCGACGAGGACCGGCGTGTTGGTGAGGCTCGCGTCTTGCGCAAGCTGGGGTGCCTCCAGAGGTGGTGGGACCTTTGGCGTCTGGTCGCTTGCCGGAATCTCTATGGTGTCATCCTGCCGAGCTTGGTCTTCTGTTGCTGCCGCTATGGCTCTTGCTTCGCCTTCCTGATCCTGTGTCATTTCAGCTGGTGATGTAGTTTGGCGTGGCGCACTCTTGGCCTGGTGCTCCTCCCGAACCACCACTAGCGCAGCGCTGGCGGAGTATGGGGTGGCGGCAAGATAAAGTACTAGGGCTCGAGAGGCCGTGGCGCCACCAACACTGATGGGCTGGTCAGGTATCTCTTGAGGTCTCGGAGGGCTCAGTCGGCCTCTGGAGTCCACTCGAACGAGCCCTTCTGCTTCATCAGCTTGAAAAAGGGTAAGGTGCACTCTGCCAGCTTGGAGATGAAGCGCCCTAATGCAGTCACCCGACCAGCCAGCTTCTGCACTTCCTTGAGGGTCGCCGGCGGGCTCATGCCCTCAATGGCCTTGTTCTTCTCTGGGTTTGCCTTGATCCCTCTGTGCGACACGAGGAATCCCAGCAGCTTGCCGGAAGGAACATCGAACACACACTTTTCCGGGTTAAGCTACAAGTTTACCTGGCGCGGGTTTTCGAAGGTCTCCTCCAGGTCTTGGATCAAGGTTCTCGCCTCCCGAGACTTTACCACAATGTCGTCGACGTAGGCCTCCGTGTTCCTGCCGAGCTGCCGCCCGAAAGCGATGTGCATCAGCCGCTGAAAGGTCGGACCCGTGTTGCGAAGTCCGAAGGGCATGCAGGTGTAGCAGTACACCCCACACGGGGTCAGGAAGGCTGTCTTCTCTACATCTTCCACCGCCATCTTGATTTGGTGATACCCTGAGAATGCATCCAGGAAGCATAGTAGGTCGCACTCAATGGTGGAGTCGACAATTTGGTCGATGTGCGGGAGAGGGAATGGATCTTGAGGGCACGCCTTGTTGAGGTTGGTGAAGTCAACACACATTCGCTCCTTCCCGCCTTTCTTCGGCACCACGACTGGGTTCGCCAGCCATTCGGGGTACCTGACTTCACGAACGGCACCCGCTGCCTCCAACTTGCGGGTCTCTTGTACGATGAAGGCCTGCTTCTCCGTGGACTGCCGCCTTGCTCGCTGCTTCACAGGGTGCACATTGGGGCACACCCTTAAGTGGTGTTGAATCACCTCTCTTAGGACCCCCACCAGCTGATTGGGCTCCCATGCGAATATCTCCATTTTCGCGCGCAGGAACTTCACTAATGCTTCCTGTTCGTTGGGGTTGAGGCCGGCACCTATGGTGAAGGTGGCTCTTGAGGATCCTACCTCATCGACCAGCACCTGCTTTGTCTCGGCCTTGTCTTGAGTGAACAACTGCTTCTTCTTGGTTGGCGCGGCCTCCTCGGCCTCGGGGGCACTGGTGCCAACGGACTGCGCCGCCGTAGTGGTCCTGAAGGCGAGCTTGAGTGCCGTCGCGGCCTCCTTCGTGTATCCCTTGATGGTGAGGACACCTTTACTTCCTAGCATTCTCATGAGGTTGTACGCTAGATGAGTCGCCGCCATGAACTGGGCCAGAGCTGGGTACCCGAGGATGGCATTGTATGGGAGGCCGATGCGGGCGATGTCGAAGTCGACCAGCTCAGTGCGGTAGTTGTCGCACGTGACAAAGGTGACGGGAAGGCGGATCTGCCCTAGGGAGCGGGCAGTGCCACCACCAACTCCTGAGAAAGGCTCGCTGAGGCCGAGTGTAACACCCTCGATGCGACTATAGCTACCACGTGTCGAGGCACGACTTAGAGACATAATCGCATTGAAGGCATATGTCGCAAGTTAGGCAATCTTCACAACATCCCATGTAATAATAATAAAAAGGGAGATAACATAGTTGGCTTACACTCGCCACGTCAAACAAGTACATGAATAACATTACATCATCCAAACACTCATGGCCCGACTACGGCGCCAAAATAAAAGAGAACCCAACATGCGACACGGTCCCAATCACGCCCAACTGGGCACCACTACTGATCATCGGGAAAGGAAACATAGTAATGCTGAGAGTCCTCGTCGAACTCCCACTTGAGCTTGTACTCGTCACCTGGAGCGGAAACACCTGGACCTGCATCTGGAGTTATAGTATATGTGAGCCACAGGGACTTAGCAATCTCACACCCTCGCGATCAAGACTATTTAAGCTTATAGGAAGGGGCAGGGCAAATATAAGTGGAGCTGTAGCAAGCGACTAGC
Source organism: Triticum aestivum (assembly GCF_018294505.1). Taxonomy (NCBI): domain Eukaryota; kingdom Viridiplantae; phylum Streptophyta; class Magnoliopsida; order Poales; family Poaceae; genus Triticum; species Triticum aestivum. The sequence goes on from NC_057812.1 coordinate 331,607,774, forward strand.
ATATATGGTGGCTAACTTATTCGCAAAAGAGAGAGAGAAGAGGAGGCAAAGCACGAGCGAGAATCTAGAGGAACAACCTGCGCAAGCATTACTCCAACACCGTGTCCACTTCCCGGACTCCGCCAAGAAGAGGCCATCACGGTAACACACTCGGTTGATACATTTTAATTAAATTAAGGTTCAAGTTATCTACAACCGGACATTAACGAATTCCCATCTACCCATAACCGCGGGGCACGGCTTTCGAAAGTTCAATCCCTGCAGGAATAGACCTCCTCCCAAGACGTTCCAATCAGACTCGGTATCTCGGTAACTGAAGACACTTCGACAGGTTAAAACAAGACCAGCAACACCGCCCGAACGTGCCGACAAATCCCGATAGGAGCTACACATATCTCTTTCTCAGGGCACACTCAGATGAGACATCCTACGAGTAAAACCAACCCTCAAGTTTCCCCGAGGTGGCCCCGCAGTCTACTCGGTCGGACCAACACTCAGAGGAGTACTGGCCCGGGGGGGTTAAAATAAGATGACCCTTGAGTCTGCAGAACCCAAGGGAAAGAAAAGGCTAGGTGGCAAATGGTAAGACCAATGTTGGGCATTGCTGGAAAAGCTTTAATCAAGGCGAACTATCAAGGGGTTCCCATTATAACCCAACCGCGTAAGGAACGCAAAAATCCGGGAACATAACACCGATATGACGAAAACTAGGGCGGCAAGAGTGGAACAAAACACTAGGCGAGAGGCCGAGCCTTCCACCCTTTACCAAGTATATAGATGCATTAAGATAACATAGCAATATATTGATACCCCAACAAGTAAATAAATGTTCCAACAAGGAACGGCCTCCAATCTTCACCTGCAACTAGCAACGCTATAAGAGGGGCTGAGCAAAGCGGTAATATAGCCAATCAACGGTTTGCTAGGACAATGGTGGGTTAGAGGTTTGACATGGCAATTTGGGAGGCTTGCAAGCAAGTGGTAGGCATCGTAGCAATGGCATAGCAAAAGAGCGAGCAAACTAGCATAGCAAAGATAGTAGTGATTTCGAGGGTATAATCATCTTGCCTGCGCAGTTGTCAGAGTTGACTGGATCCTCAAAAGCAAACTCAACGGGCTCCTCGTTACCGAACTCGTCTCCCGGCTCTACCCAAACAAGACAAACAAGCAACAAGGATACAATCAACCACGTGCAAACTCAAGCAATATGATGAAATGATGATATGCTGTGCGGGATGCGATGCAGGATGCAAAATGCAAGATATGATAGGAAATGCATGAACCTGGCCTCAACATGGAATTCCAAGGGTGCCACTGGAAAGATGAGATGAAATCTCTTGAAAACGATATAAAGAACGTTGGAATCGGAGTTGCGGTTTGGAAATGGCAAGCGATTCAAAAATGACACCGGTCAGTGATTTACAGCAAGTAGGCATCTAAATGCAATGAGATGAACATGCTACAGCCACCAAACATGACAACAAAATACATGGCAGGGATGCACACAAGATGCTTAAGAAAAGTCTAGCACTGAGCTACGGCCAATTCATCCATTAGGAGGTTCAAACAAGCATGGCAAAAACGCAAATGGTAAATCAGATCTCAGACTTAGTGAAATTAACGCTTGTCTGCAATTTCAGATCATATAGCCCTCTTCGGAGCAACAAAACTACATGCTATAGGACCTGAACATGACAAAGAAAGACATGGCATGGTGCTACTCAACAATCTTAACAAAAGTCCCTTAGTGACCTTGAGCCAAAAGGGATCACAAAATATACTAACAAGCACACGAACATAGCAAAAACATAATCAGTTTTCAGACTTAGTGAAAACTTGGACATGCTGAAACATAACTCACGAAGGCATGTTTACGAGCTCGATGCACTCACCACGGTGCAAGTCCTGGCAAAACAAGCATACATTAATCAAGAAGGCACAAAATTCAAGCTAGACATGGCAAGAACAATGGCATAGCATGCACGGATCAACTACAATAACATCGGCAAAATCGCAAACAAGTTGACGATCTGCCCAGATTCACAACGAAGCAAAAGTAGAGGTTGATTGACTCAAGCTAGGGTGCTCCATAATTGCAAACAAAGACATGGATAGATAGAGCACTACAATATTAACAAAACTCCTTTACTGATCATCCTCAAAAGAGGCACGGATCACTAGGAAATAGCATGAACATATGGCATCGTGAACTAAACAATCCCAGGACTTAGTGAAATTACTAAGTCCCTGAAAACAGAATTAGCAAGTGCACCACTTTGCAAGCTTGCACAAGTCACCACACACATCCTAAAAATACATGGGTTGCACCTCTGGAAAGATTACAAAACCCTTAACAAAACACATGAAGAACTCACGGGCATATCATGCACACATTAATCATGGCAAAAAATGACAAAAGTGCTAAATGAAGTAACAGATCTGACAATTAACTCAAGTAGCCCTCTTCTAACAACATTTCGGGCATCAAGATGAACTCAAATGAAAATGATGCAATGGAATGAAATGATGTACTCTCTGAGATGAACATTTTGATATGCTATATGCATGAATCGGAGCTACGGATGCAAAATTACAGAGCCGCGAACATGGGTATATAAGCTAAGAATTCTAGGACTTGGAGAAAAAATAACAACCAGATCTAGGGTTTCTTCGGCAGCCACGCGAACCGAGGCGTGGCCGGGGTACTGTTCACCGCTGGAGAGGGCGCCGGTGGTCGGAGCGAGGCGGCGGCGGCGGGGCGCGGGCCGGGCGAGGCGGCGGCGTCGGCGGAGGCGGCGGCCGGGCGCGGCGGCGGCGGAGGCGGCGGCGGCGGCCGGGCGAGGCGGCGGGCTCGGCCGGCAAGGAGGCGGTGGCCGGCGCGGGCTCTGGCTCGCCGGCGAGAAGGAGCAAGGCGGCGGGGGTCAGGCTCTCGGGGCGGCGGGGCGGAGGCGACGCCCCGGGCGGCGGCGGCCGGGCGACTGGGCCTCGGGGGCCCCTCCTGGGCCTCCCGGGCCGACGGCGGTGGCGAAGTGGGGCGGCGGAGGCGGCGAATGGCAGCACGCCACGTGGCGGTGGACGGGCGCGGTGGACGTGTCCGTCGGCGCTGGTTTTGTCCGGCGCAGCGCGGTGGGTTGGATCTAGGGTTTGAGGAGGAGGGGATCCGGGATTTCGGGGAGAGGCCTTTATATAGGCATAGAGGGAGCTAGGAGAGTCCAAATGAGGTGCGGTTTTCGGCCACGCGATCGCGATCGAACGCTCTAGGACATGGAGCAGAGTTTGGTGGGTTTTGGGCCAAATTGGAGTGGTGTTGGGCTGCAACACACACGAGGCCTTTTCGGTCCCTCGGTTAACCGTTGGAGTGTCAAACGAAGTCCAAATGATACGAAACTTGACAGGCGGTCTACCGGTAGTAAACCAAGGCCGCTTGGCAAGTCTCAGTCCAATCCGTAAATGTTTAATCCCCACACACGAAAGAAAGCTAGAAATGACAACGAAGGAGAACGAAGCGCCGGAATGCAAAACGGACAACGGGGAAAATGCTCGAATGCATGAGACGAACACGTATGAAAATGCAATGCACATGATGACATTATATGAGATGCATGACAAAGAAAACAACACACGGAGACAAAGACCCGAACCCGAGGAAATAAATATAACTTAACGCCGAAAACGGTAAGAGTTGGAGTACAAATTGGGAAAGTTACATCCGGGGTGTTACACCGAGTCACTCGAGCGGCATGTGAAGAAGGCTGAAGGCCCCCATGGAGAGCAAGTTGAGGCCAGCGCCACCGTCGATGAGGGTCTTGGTGACGGCCACGTTGATGATGGTGGGCGTGCAGAGCATCAGGAGCATGCCCGAGCCGGTGGTGGTGACGGGGTGGTCTTCTGAGTTGAAGGTGAGTTCGGCCTCAGGCGCGGCCCAGCCCGGCGGAGCCCCCGAGCGCGTGGAAGCGGTGCCGAACTGGCGACAGAATGGCTTGATGTGGCGCTCTAAAGACGGCGCCTGAGAGCCGCGACCGCGTGGTGCGCCGGTGCCGCGTAGCGTGCAGTGAAGAGGTTGCGGAGCTCCTCCCAAGACGCCACCGTGGATCCGGGAAGGTTGAGCAGCCAGGTGCGCGGCTCGCCGGCGAGGGCCATGGGAAACCAGTTGGCCATGACCTTGTCATCGCCCCCGGCTTCGAGGATGGCCTCTTCGTACGCCAGCAGGAAAGCTGACGGGTCCGCCGCATCGTCGTAGCGTGGTGGAATCTCCGACTTGAACTTGGGAGACCACCGTACCCGTCGCAGGGCGGTGTCCAGGACTCGGAGCCCCCTGGCCCCATCGTCAACGCTGGCCGCCGGAGTCGGTGGCAGGGCGCCTGTCATGTGGGTGAAGCGCGGTGTCGATAGAGCACAGATCGACAGAAGAGAAGCTACGGCGCACCCCTACCTGGCGCGCCAAATGTCAGATCACGGGTTCCGGCAAACCCTTGAGGTTCGAACACTGGGGTGCACGTGAAGGTTTTCTCCCTATCAATCCACGCCCTAGCTCTCTAAGATCTCGCAGATGAACTCGACAAACTCACAACACAGAAAGACACAAGATTTATACTGGTTCGGACCACCGTTGTGGTGTAATACACTACGCCAGTGTGGTTGTGGATTGCCTCTTGGGCTGATGAAGAACAGTTACAATTGGAAGAACAACCTCCTAAGGTTGAGGTGCTCTTGTGCTTGGTGGACTTGTGATGAGGTCGATCCTCTCTCTTCTTCTCTTTTGTTGTCTCGCTTCTCCCTCTCTCTGTCGTGGTGGCTAGTTCTACTTATATAGGCCCTGGTCCTCTCCCCAAATATTGAGCTAGAAGGGAGCCAACAACGGCCAATTCGAAAGGGGACAACTAGTACGAGTTATCCTGACAAAAGGTGGTCTTCGCCTGCCAAAGGCTCTGGTGATGACGCCGTCTTGGGCTCCATGGTGACCTCCGTCCTACCGTCCTTCTGGCCTTGGTCTTGTTGCACCGATATGGAAACCTTTGCCTGATGCCTTGGTACTCCGCGCATGTGCTTGCCCCCTTGACACCAAAGAGGAAACAAGGACACTGCATGCTGGTGCCCGCCTAGCGCCCGCCTGGTCTCGATCGTCATGCCTCACGTCACGAGGACCTGCGAGCTTTGCCTTGCCTTGATCTCTCCACCCCTTGCAAGTCTGCTTGGCGAGGCCGCTTCTGAGGAGGTCTTGCATCGTCCACCTCATGAGGCTTGGCCCTTCGCGAGGGTCTTGAATGTCTTGTCGACAAAGATGGGCCGTACAGACCTGCCGTCCCAGCCATGCCGTGGGCCGCAGGCAGGCAAGTCTGGGACCCCGTTCCCAAGATGCTGATAGTACCTGTGACAGCATTAAGGTGCGAGGGAAGGGGCAGAGGTCATATGCATTCTCAGAAGATTCTGAAGATAAATCAGTTTGAAGACATTGACCTCATAGTGCAAAGACATTCACTTATTTGAAGAGAGTCGGTTCCAGATTTGTATGAATCCATGCATAAGTACTAGTGAGGAATCTAACTAGTTGTGAAGCATACGTGAATATACTTGGCATGATATGAGATGCAGACATGGACAGATCCAAATATGAAACTGGAGTAACTACTTTTGGATGAAGTGAATGTATTTGACGGATCAAAAAGGCAATAAAAAGTAAGTTTTAATTACCGCTTGACGAACTACTAGATGAGATGGAGAGAGAGGCCGAGCAGTTCAATCTCCCGTGCCCTAACTTGGCAACGGAAATGACGAGGTCCACGGCCGGCGCGAGGACGGCGTCGAAGATGTCGCGGCAGCTAAGTGCTTCGTCTCCAGCATCGATGCAAGCTAGAGGACGCGCTAGGGTTGTGGTGCGAGGAGAAGAGGTGGAAGAATAGATAAAGACCGTGGTGAGGTGTGTATTTATAAGGACAGGGATGGCACATCGTTATTACGCAGGTGCCCCTAGCGGTTCACATATGAAGGACACATGGCATGCATGCAACTCATTGGAAGTTGTTCCATGTTCCCACGCATGCTTGGATTGTCGGGTGGTCGTTCCGGCTTCTCCGGTATTCTGGCAAAAAGGATATGGCATCAAAAACAGATTTAAACGTTTGTCTCTTTGTCTTCAGCTGAAAAGGACTCGGAGAAGACAAATGACAGGTTTCAATAGAATGCATATGATTTGGACAGATAGAGTTTGAGGTAGAAGCATAGAAGAGGTTAGGGTCCGATCACATTCACTTAGTTTTGGAAAAAAAATCAATCATGAAGACATAGCTATAAGTGAATGCTGTAGAGGACAGAACACGTGTAGAAGACCAGGTTGAGTTATGTTTATCGGACCAACTCAACCCTGTGAAGATAAACATAACACCAAATCAATGTTGAAGACAAACCAAATGCGAAGACTATGCAAATGTGATGCCAATAAAAACACTTCAAACATGAGTTTGGTGGTGGCGTTACCCACCGTATAGGAAGTATTAGACACAGACACGGCGCACAATTATTGTGGCACTCCGATGTCAAATTCCACATTAATGTATTCACACTTAGAGTGTATGTCTTCATTGATTGAAGATATACGTTACTTCGTGTGTTGCACATCTAAGTCATCAACATGCATAAGCGTTAGGATGTGTGTCCAATCACATGACATTTGAGGATTCTAAGATATTTAGCTCACACTGCAACTTGCAAAACCTTTTATCATCCAAGGGCTTTGTGAAGATATCTGCCAATTGCTCTTCCGTGTTGACATGAATGATATCAATATCTTCCTTCATGACATGATCTCTGAGAAAGTGATGACGGATCTGAATGTGCTTTGTCTTCGAATGCTGAACTGGGTTGTTGGCAATCTTGATGGCGCTTTCATTGTCGCAGTAGAGTGGCACTTGCTTTAGATGGATGCCATAGTCCTTGAGAGTTTGCTTCATCCATAGAAGTTGAGCGTAGCAAGATCCAGCAGCAATGTATTCAGATTCAGCAGTGGAGAGAGACACACAGTTCTGCTTCATTGAAGACCAATAGACAAGAGATCGTCCAAGAAAGTGACATGTGCCTGATTTAGACTTGCGATCAACCTTGTCACCAGCATAATCAGCAGCTGAGAATCCAACTAGATCAAACTCTTAGCCCTTTGGATACCATAATCCTAGTGTTTGGGTGTAAGCCAAATATCGAAGAATTCGCTCCACAGCTAAGTGATGCGACTCCTTTGGTGCCGCTTGGAATCGGGCACACATGCAAATGCTAAGCATTATATCTGGCCTAGATGCACAGAAGTAGAGTAAAGGACCAATCATGGAACAGTATACCTTTTGATCGAACTCTTTACCATTGTCGTCGGGACCCAGATGACTTTTGGTTGGCATTGGTGTCGTGTACCCTTTGCATTCTTGTATTCCAAACTTCTTCAGACAATCTTTGAGGTATTTCTCTTGAGATATGAATATGCCATTGCTTTGCTGACGGATTTGAAGACCAAGGAAGAATTTCAGCTCACCCATCATGGACATCTGATATTGCTCTTGCATCATGTGTCCAAACTCATCACTGTATCTCTTGTCAGTGCAGCCGAAGATAATGTCATCCACATAGATCAGGCATACAAACAGTTCACCATCGTATGTCTTCGTGAAGAGAGTGGGATCCAAGGAACCAGGTTTGAAGCCTTTTCTCTTTAGGAAGTCTTTGAGTGTGTCATACCAGGCATGAGGGGCATGTTTAAGGCCATACAATGCCTTATTGATCTTGTATACCATATCAAGATGTTTTGGGTCTTAAAAGCTAGGAGGTTGTGCAACATACACTTCTTCTTCAATCTTGCCATTGAGAAAGGCACTCTTCACATTCATTTGGTACAGGAGGATGTTGTGATGGTTGGCATAGGCTAGCAGTATGTGAATGGCTTCAAGCCTAGACACCGGAGAAAATGTTTCATAGAAGTCAATCCCTTCAACTTGAGTGTATCCTTGAGCAACGAGACGAGCCTTGTTTCTAACTACTTGACCATGCTCATCTTGATTGTTGTGATAGATCCATTTGGTTCCTATGATGTTGTGGTTGCGATGATCAGGACGCTTGACCAATTCCCACACATTGTTCAGCTCGAACTATTGAAGCTCATCTTGCATCGCTTGAATCCATTCTGGTTCCATGAAGACTTCAACAACTTTCTTGGGTTCGGATATAGAGACAAATGCAAAGTGCCCACAGAAATTTGCTAGTTGTGTTGCTCTTGAATGAGTGAGTGGACCAGGTGCATTGATGCTATCAATTATCTTCTCAATCTGTACTTCATTTGGAACACAAGGATGAACTAGACGAAGATTTTGCCCTTGCTGATCATTGTCTTCGTCTTCATCATTGGCTTTAGGCTGAGCGGTGTCTTCAGGTTGACTTGGTGCAGAAATGATAAGTTCTTCTTCAGACCGTGCCTCTGAAGGTATGATTTCTCCAGTACACATAAGCTTGATGGATTCACTTTGTGAGACTTCATCTAGCACATTTGGCAGGCGCTCTCTTTGCGAGCCGTTAGTTTCATCGAACCGCACATCCACAATTTCAACCACTTTATAGTGAAAGAGGTTGAAGACTCTATAGGAGTGTGAATCCTTTCCGTAACCAAGCATAAAACCTTCATGTGCTTTCGGTGCAAATTTTGAAGTGTGATGCGGATCCTTGATCGAGCACCTAGCACCAAATACTCTGAAGTAGCTTACGTTTGGCTTCTTACCTATCAGTAGCTCCTATGATGTCTTCTTTAAAAGCTTGTGAAGATAAACATGGTTGATGACATGGCATGTAGTATCAATAGCTTCAGGCTAGAACTTCCTTGGAGTCTTGTACTCAGCAAGCATCGTCCGAGCCATCTCAATGAGTGTTCTATTCTTGCGCTCCATGATGCCATCCTGCTAAGGTGTGTATGGAGCTGAGAACTCATGTGTGATGCCCAATGTATCAAGATAAGTGTCGAGGATGATGTTCTTTAACTCTGTGCCATTGCCACTTCTGATGTTCTTGACCTTGATGCCATAGTTCGTCATGGCATGATTGGCGAATCGTCTGAAGAGATCCTGCACTTCATTCTTGTAAAGGATTATATGCACCCATGTGTATCTTGAATAATCATCAACAATGACGAAACCATAGAGGCAAGCAGTGGTAGTGAGAGTAGAGTAGTGAGTAGGGCCAAATAAGTCCATGTGAAGCAACTCAAAAGGTTGAGATGTCGTCATGATTGTCTAAATCGTCCTGTCGATATCCTTCAAAGCCTAGAGATTTGTCAGATTCCATAAGCACAAGGCAACGATACTTTCCAAATATCACTACCATATTCAGATCACAAAGTATTGAGACAGACATTAAGCTGAAACCAAGGGATTCAACAAGCATCACTTTATCCATGCGCTGATCCTTTGAGATTGCAACTCTACCTTGACCTAATACCTTGCTTTTACTAGAGTCAGCAAATGTGATGTGACTCTTGTCAGATGGATGTAAGGTTGAGTCCATGAGAAGACTTCGATCACTAGTCATGTGGTTAGTGCATCCAATGTCCATAATCCATCCAGAAGCCTTTGGTATCGTACCCTACAGTGCAGTTAGGGGGATAGGCTTCACCAATGGAAATGTGAAGCATAAACATTTGATGAACAAGCATATTATCAATGTTCAGATCCTGGTTAGGGCAGATCGGATGACTGTCAAGAAAACCAGGAACAATATACATAGTAAGACCATTTGCGCATTTTATCTTGCGCCCCACAAGATGTTTTAGGTACCCAACATAAGCATCAAACACCTTTGATTTCCGGTTGGAGACCCTTCCTGTAACGCCCTCGATGCGGCTATATCTCCCACATGTCGAAGCACGACTTAGAGGCATAACCGCATTGAAAGCAATGTCGCAAATGAGGTAATCTTAACAACAACCCATGTAATACAATAAGGGAAAAGGATACATAGTTGGCTTACACTCGCCACGTCACACAAATAGCATAAATATCATTACATTCATCCAAATACACTCAAGGTCCGACTACGGAACCAAAATAAAGATAAACCCCGAATGCAACACAGTCCCCGATCGCCCCAACTGGGCACCACTACTGGTCATCTAGGAAAGACTCATAGTATCATCCTGAGTCCTAATCGAACTCCCACTTGAGCTCAGTTGAATCACCTGGAATGGTATCATCGGTCCCTGCATCTGGTTTTGGAAGTAAACTGTGAGTCACGGGGACTCAGCAATCTCACACCCTCATGATCAGGAATATTTAAGCTTATAGGTAAGGCGACGGTATGAGGTGGAGCTGCAGCAATCGAGTAGCATATTTGGTGGCTAACATACGCAAATGAGAGCGAGAAGAGAAGGCAAATGCCCGATCGAGAAAACGATGATCAAGAAGTGATCCTAGAACAACCTACGATCAAGCATAACTCCAACATCGTGTTCACTTCCCGGACCCCGCCGAGAAGAGACCATCACGGTAACACACACGGTTGATGCATTTTCATTAAGATAAACTTCAGGTTTTCTACAACCGGACATTAACAAATTTCCATCTGCCCATAACTGCGGGCGCGGCTTTCAAAAGTTCAAATCCCTGCAAGGGAGTCCCAACTTAGCCCATCACAAGCTCTCATGGTCAATGAAGGATATTCCTTCTCCCAAGACAATCTGATCAGACTCGGAATCCCGGTTACAAGACATCTCGACAATGGTAAAACTAAACCAGCAAAGCCACCCGAATGTGCCGACAAATCTCGATAGGATCTGCACATATCTCGTTCTTAGGGCACACCGGATTGTCCATGGTTCCGGTAGGCCAGCCCAGAGTTGCCCCTGGTGGCCATCGACAGCTGACAGGTTGGACCAACACTCAGAGGAGCACTGGCCCGGGGGTTTAAATAAAGATGACCCTTGAGTCCGCGGAACCCAAGGGAAAAAGAGGCTAGGTGGCAAATGGTAAAACCGATGTTGGGCCATGCTGGAGGAGTTTTATTCAAGGTGAACTGTCAAGGGGTTCCCATTATAACGCAACCGTGTAAGGAACGCAAAATCGAGGAACATAACACTGGTATGATGGAAACTAGGGCGGTAAGAGTGGAACAAAACACCAGGCATAAGGCCGAGCCTTCCACCCTTTACCAAGTATATAGGTGCATTAAGATAAACAAGATATAATAATGATATCCCAACAATAAACATGTTCCAACAAGGAACAAACTCCAATCTTCACCTGCAACTAGCAATGCTATAAGAGGGGCTGAGCAAAGCGGTAACATAGCCAAACAACGGTTTGCTAGGACAAGGTGGGTTAGAGGTTTGACATGGCAATATGGGAGGCATGATAAGCAAGTGGTAGGTATCGTAGCATAGGCATAGCAATAGAGGGAGCATCTAGCAAGCAAAGATAGAAGTGATTTTGAGGGTATGGTCATCTTGCCTGCAAAGTTCTTAGAGTTGGCTTGATCCTTGTAAGCGTACTCAACAGGCTCCTCGATCACGTACTTGTCTCCCGGCTCTACCCAAAGCAAGACAACAAGCAAAAGGGGGCACAATCAACCACGTGCAATGCTCAAACAACATGATGCAAACATGGTATGATATGCGGGATGCGATATGTGATGCATATGCATGATTTGGAAAAGAATGATTGAACCTGGCCTCAACTTGGAAAACCAAGAGTTCCACTGGATAGAGGAGGTGATTTTCGTCGAAATCGATATAAAGATCACCGGATTCGGATGCATGGTTTGCAAATGGCAAGCAAAACAGAGTATGATGCAAACTGCTTAAAATAGCAACATGGCCACTTGGATGCAAAGTATACATATGCTACAGCACCCAAACATGTGAACAAAATGCATGGCAGTGATGTACATGAGATGCTCTACAAAACATGAACACTAAGCTAAATCTATAAACCACTAGAGCATGACTAAAACAGCATAGCAATAATGCAAAAGATAATAGTTTTGCAGACTTGGTGAAAATACCAACATGACATAAACAGCATCAGGTAGCAATGTTTAGAGCTAGCAAACAACAAGCTACAGGATCATAACATAGCAAACAAAGGCATGGCATGCTTCTACTAAATGCACTTAACAAAACTCCCTTACTGAACATTAGCCAAAAGGGCACAGAAAATATGATTACACCCTTGCAAACATAGCATGTTTTATAAACAGATTCAGACTTAGTGAAATTTGAGGACATGGCAAAAGCAGATTCATGGTGGCATGTTAACAAGCTTGTTTAACTCACTACCTAGCATATCATGGCATGAAGTAAATCTAGCATGGAGTAGGCACGAAAATGAAGCTATCCATGTGTAAAACAACCTCATAGCATGCTTGCATTAAATCACACAAAAAAGACAAAACATCATCATGATGTAAAATGCCATGTTCATGAAATTGCTCAAATGCAGAAACTAAGGCCACCACTAGATTGGTGGGATTTTTCTACCCCAAAAACATATATAATATGTTGGGGTTGCTATAGAAAAATCAACACGAGTGCAATAAGTTAAAAACTGCCCTAAATGGAATATGACAGAATTGGCATTTTCCTTATTTGGAAACGTCCAGAAATGGACTTGCCTGAAATGGAAAACGGAGACTTGCCATAAATGGAAAGCGCGGGGGTAAGGAAAAAAAGTTGAAGAAGGAGGGTGCTGAGAGGCTGACTGGGGGGACCCTTCTGTCATAGAGATTAAAATACCAACAAAGGGAAAATAAAAGGGCGCGCCTAGGATTCCAACCCAGGTATCCTGGGTTGAACCACAGAGGCACAACCACTGAGCTGTTGCTGCTGTTGTTGCAAGATACAGTCGCTAGGCCTCTTGACCTAATGACAGGCGAGGGCTCGCTGGACCTGCCGGCTACAGAGGAGAACGGCACTGCTGCCAGCTAGCACGACGGCGATCACCGGAGCAGAGGGTCGCAAGCGCGGCTGCGGAATTCGCAGGCGGGGACAGGGTGTGCACGCGGAGCGGCTGTGGAGGGCGCGTGCTAGGGTGCCCGAGCACGAGCTCGTGCTTGCCTCAGGCGCGGTACAGATCGGCGAGCGAGCGACACGAGAAGGCAGGGTGCGCGCGCGGGGCAGATGCATGCGGGGCTTTGGGCGCGGTGAGCGAGCGTGTGCAAACATGAGGGAACAGGGGAGAGCGCGATTGCGCATGTGCATGTGCAGCAGCGCGACTACACTACAGAGATCGCCGGAGCACTGCGAGCACGGCGAAGACATGGATCGGGCGAGCGCTACGGGGTTCTACATGCCAAGAAAAGAGATGGAGCGGGAGATGCGATATCCAGCTCACTCTAGGACACGATGGGGTTGACAGAGACGAGCCGTAGACGACGCGAGGGAGCTCTGAACTTGGCGAGGCTTCGGGTCCGAGAAGCAGGGGAGGAAGAGGACGATAGGGAGGAAGATCCAGGGTCCGTGGCGGCGCGTGCGTGCAGGCAGGGGACGGAGAGGTACTTGATGGCCCTCTCCACGGCAACAGGCGGGTCGGAGACGACGTGGATGGCTACCCCGAGCTCGAGCTCTTGCTCGCTCGGGTCATGGCGGGCAGGGTGACGGCAAGGCGCGTGGAGACCTACCTGGTGGCGGCGAGGGCGAGAGAGGGAGAGAGGTGAACTAGGGGAACTAGGGCTAGGTCTAGGACATGCTTTATAGGTTCCTAGGGCACCGGACATCCGTCAAATCACCCGACACGCCGACATGGCTACTGTGGATGGGCTGCTGCTGCGGGAGTTGGGCTGCAGGCGCTGGTGCGCTGGGAGGCCAGCCCAGGTAAGGCCTTTGCCCTTTTTCTTTAGTTCTGTGAATTAAATTCACAACTGTAAAAAAGGAAAAGTCCAGGGGGGTAGGAGAGGTATTTGGCAGAAATAAAAATAGCCACAAGCTCCTGGAACTATAGGCCATTTGAATAAATTGCTCTGGGGATTTTTAAAGGAAGAAAATTAAATCAAGTTTGAATTAAATTCAAACTTGAGTCAATTTTTAACCTAACCAAAACATATTCAAATAAGTTGAAAATTGGCAGAGAGGATGGAGGCATGGTGCAAGAATTGAAGGGAGAAGGTGAACATTAAAGGAGTAGTGCAATCTGGCACTTGCAAGACAAGAAAAGAAAGGGAGGGAGAGGAGGTGATGGTGCAATGGTTTGAGAGGGTGACAAGGGTAATGCACATGATGCTCATGGCAACAACATGAATGACCAAATGCAACATGGCAAGCACAAAGCTATACTAGATATGACCAAGATGCAACATAACATGACAAAAGAAATATGACAAGTAAAGACAAGACAAAGCAAAAGGGAAACAAAGCAAACCCAAAATGAAACCCACAAAGAGGAAAACCACATGGTATTGAACATGACAAGGTTGGATACATCTCCAAATATGGATGTTTTACATCTGGGGTGTTACAACTCTCCACCACTACAAGAGGATCTCGTCCCGAGATCTAGGACTGAAAGAACTCCGGATATTCTGAACGGAGGTGATCCTCGCGCTCCCAGGTGGCTTCACGGTCGGAATGATGTGACCACTTGACTTTCAGGAATTTGATAGACTTGTTGCGAGTCTTGCGCTCAGTCTGTTCAAGAATAGCAACTGGGTGCTCATGATCAGAAAGGTCTTCTTGGAGATCAATGTCTTCAAAGTTGACGATGCAATCAGGAGTCTTGAAGCACTTGCGGAGTTGAGACACGTGAAACACATCGTGCACGTTTGCAAAGTTGGATGGAAGTTCAAGTTGATAGGAGAGATCGCCTCTTTTGCTGATGATCTTGAAAGGACTCACGTATCTAGGGGCAAGCTTCCCTTTGATACCAAAGCGACGAGTACCTTTCATTGGAGAGACGCGGAGGTAGAAATGGTTTCCGGTCTCGAAAGCCAAGTCACGATGCTTGCTATCATAGTAACTCTTCTGGCGCGATTGCGCGGCTTTGAGATTATCACGAATGACTTTGCACATTTCTTCAGCCTCTGTGATCAAGTCATTGCCAAGGAGTTGGCGTTCACTAGTTTCTGACCAGTTAAGAGGAGTACGACACTCCTTGCCATAGAGAATCTCGAATGGGGCCCTGCCCGAACTCGCTTGGAAGTTGTTGTTGTAGGAGAACACGGCATATGGAAGACAATATTCCCACTTCATACCGAAAGAGATGACACAATCCCTGAGCATATCTTCAAGAATTTGATTTACTCGCTCGACTTGGCCACTGGTTTGAGGATGAAAGGCTGTGCTGAAGCGAATGTTGGTGCCCATGGCCTTCTGAAAAGAATCCCAAAACTTAGAGGTGAAGATGCTGCCATGATCTGAAGATATCAACTACAGAATGCCATGCAGGGAGACAACCCTGGAGGTATATAGCTTTGCCAACTAAGCTGCTATGATAGATTATTTGATAGGAAGGAAATGAGCCACTTTAGTGAGTTTGTCGATGACAACGAAGATAGCATCATTGCCACGCTTGGACTTTGGAATTCCAGTCACGAAGTCCATCTCAATATGATCAAACCTCCGTTCTAGAATGGCAAGAGGTTGGAGGAGACCAGCTGGTCGTTGGTGTTCTGCTTTCACTCTTCTGCAGACATCACATTCATTAACAAACTGGGCAATCTCGCGCTTCATTCGAGTCCACCAATATGACTACTTGAGGTCCTGGTACATCTTTGTACTTCCAGGGTGGATAGAGAGGAGTGAATTGTGATCCTCGTTCATAATGACTTTATGAAGGTCACCTTTAGGCACAATAATGCGATCCTCGAAGAATAGAGTATCCTTGTCATCAAGACGATATCACTTGTACTTGGGTTGACTCTTGGCAATCCCAATCTTCACCTTCTTCACCATAGCATCAAGAAGTTGAGCCTCGCGAATCTGATCTTCCAGAGTAGGAGAGACTTGCAGGTTGGCGAGGAAACCTTGAGGAACAACTTGAAGATTGAGTTTGCTGAAAGCTTCACAAAGCTCCGGTTGGTAAGTCTTGATAATCAGACTGTTGAAGTAAGCCTTCCTGCTCAATGCATCGGCAATAACATTGGCCTTGCCTGGAGTATTCGATACTCGGATTATACTCTTGAATCATTTCGACCCAACGAGTCTTCCCGAGGTTGAGATTTGGCTGAGTGAAGATGTACTTGAGACTCTTATGATCAGTGAAGATGTCCACTTTTCTTCCCAATACGAGATGTGTCCAAGTTAAAAGAGCATGGACAACTGCCGCCAACTCAAGGTCATGAGTGGGCTAGTTCTTTTTGTTGGGCTTCAACTGGCGAGACGTATAGGCCACAACTTTCTTCTCTTGCATCAACACTGCACCGAGACCTTGAAGGGAAGCATCACAGAAGACCTCGAACGGTTTGGATTCATCAGGAGGAGTCAGAACTGGAGCAGTGACTAACTTCTCTTTGAGGGTGTTGAAAGCGATGTCACATTCAGGAGACCAGACGTACTTCACATGCTTCTGGAGAAGGTTGGAAAGAGGCTTCGCGATCTTGGAGAAGTTCTCAACGAACCTTCGACAATAGCTTGCGAGCCCAAGGAAGCTATGGAGTTGCTTCACAGTCTGAGGTGGTTCCCAATTCACAATTGCAGACACCTTCTCAGGATTAACCGCTATGCCCTTGGCAGAGATAATATGCCCAAGGTAGAGAACCTCATCGAGCGAAAACTCGCACTTTGAAAACTTCACATAGAACTGATGTTCCCTGAGTTTATCCAGCACCAAATGCAAGTGCTTGGCATGATCCTCTTTGTTCTTGGAAAAGACCAGAATGTCATCGAGGCAGACCAAGATGAAGTCAATTGTGTAGGCGTTGAAGATGAAATTCATCATGCGAGAGCATGTTGGAGGAGCGTTGATGAGGCCGAAAGACATGAAAGTATATTCATACGAACCATAGCTTGTTCTGAATGATGTCTTGGGGATATCTTGTTCACGAATGCGAATCTGATGATAGCCCATACGGAGATCAAGCTTGGAAAATACTTGAGCACCTTTGAGTTGTTCGAAAAGCTCATTGATGTTGGGAAGTGGGTACTTGTTCTTTATGGTCTTCTTGTTCAATGGACGACAGAGTCGGTCTGTTCCATCCTTCTTCTCGACGAAGAGAACACCACAACCCCATGGAGAAGAACTTGGTCGGATGAGACCCATACGCTCTTGAATATCGAGTTGTTTCTTCAGCTCCTTCAACTCTTCAGGTCCAAGTTTGTAAGGACGTTTGCAAACAGGTTTCGTGCCAGCCTCAAGATCGATGACGAATTCGACTGGCCGGTGCGGAGGCATTCCTGGAAGCTCTTTTGGAAAGACGTCTTGATATTCGCAAACGACTGGAATTTGAGAGATGGCATCCAGCTCGCCCTTCTCATTGAGAGAAACTAGTCGGATTGTATCATCTCGAGCAGCAAAGACGATTACATCCTCAGACGAATGAGTCAATTGAATCTGCCTGGCGGCACAATCAAGCTGAGCCTTGTGTTTAGAAAGCCAGTCCATTCCGAGAATAAGATCGATATCCGAGTCACCAAGAACAGTAGGAGAAGACAGAAACTTGTAGTCACCCAATGTGATGGTAACATCCGGAACAATGGAGTTAGCGTTCATGCGTTTACCGGGAGAGACAACTGCTATCGGTCTAGGCAAAACTTGCAAAGCCAACTCATGCTTAGATGCAAATGGTCTTGAGATGAAACAATGCGATGCACCAGTGTCAAAAAGAACTTTTGCAGGAATATCATTAACAGGAACGTTACCGATAATCACATCTGATGAGTCCTCTGCCTGAGCTGCGTTCAACAAATTGACCTTGGCGTGCTTGGGATTATGCTTGACCACTGTGGTACTGGCAAATCTCACAGGAGGAGGAGGAGGAAGACGCCTCTGATTGAAGCATTTGTTGGCATAGTGACCCTTCTGCTGGCACTTGTTGCATGTGACCTCTGAAAGCGGACGGTAATACGGAGCACTTGATCTTGGAGCATGAGACGAAGTCTTGTTCTGAAAGCCTGGGTTTGGTGGGTGGGAAGATACATTGCCACCTTTGCTCTTCTGCTGATAAGGCTGACGGAATGGAGGAGGGGGCAACCAATACTTTTGCTGCTTAGTAGCCACTTGAATTGAGGAAGAAGGAGTCGCATCTCTGACTCGCTTCTTGGAAGCATCGCACTTCAGCAGAGCAGTCTCTTGTTTCAGTGCCATGTTGTAAAACTCATCGTACTTCTTCGGCTCAAAAAGGACGATAGGTAGTTGGAGATCTTCTCTGAGGCCACCTCTGAACTGATATATCATGCTCTTCTCATCAGGGACGTCTTGCTTAGCAAAATGGGCGAGCTTCTGGAACATGATGTTGTACTGGTAAACAGACAAGGTGCCTTGCTTCAGGTTGCGGAATTCCTCACGCTTGCTGTCAACAACGCTCTGAGGAATGTGGTGAGCTTTGAAGTCTTGACAGAATTCATCCCAGGTAATCACACGGCCTTCTCTGGAATCTTTGTACGCTTGAAACCACTCAGCAGCTTGGTCTTTGAGCTGGAACGAAGCAAACTTGACAAAGTCCTCAGGCCTGATGTTGCTGCACTCGAAATGCTTGCAGATATCCACGAGCCAATCATCAGCGTCTATTGACTCAACACAGTTGCTGAAGGTCTTTGGCTGGTTTGCGAGGAACTGGTGGAGTGTAGCAAACTGATTCTGATTGTTGCCATGGCCATCATTCCCTTGGTTGCGCTCTTACAAGATTTGCAAAAGCATCTGTGAGTTTGCATTGGTAGAAGCCATCACAGCTTGCCATGCCTCCGGAGGTGGAGGTGGTGGTGGCGGATCAGGATTCGGAGTCATACACGTTGGAGGAGCCATCCTGAAGAGGGTGACATCCATTAGCATCTTGACAGACATATATTCAAGCTGGATCAAATGGATCGAAATTTCATCATATAGTCTACACATCCGAACAAAATGAACGAATGCATTCCAATTGAAATGGTCACATTTCCATAAATTGAGAAGCCACTTAGATAGAGGTAGAAGAATAAATCAACAAGGTACGGACAAGAGCAAATACTTGGTGAGGATTACCCAATCACAAACCAAATATCCGTGGAAGAAATACTAGAGCTACATGAATTCCCACCTATGAAACTCCCAAAATTCTCCCGGTTATGCAATCAGGTGTTGGGGATACAGGGGAAACATAATATCTCACCCAAAGCTAACAAATCCTACATCCAGCTGTATCCATCCTTCAACACATAACCAAGAAACCTTTGGAAATCATTTACCTCAACCTTCGAAAAGCATCCATTATACGAGTGGCGTTGAGGTTATCTCACCAACACCTGCATAAAAGAGATTTTCGATGTCGGCGAAACTCAGGTATTCCAGAATTGCAACGATAAAATTGTGACGACAACACCTCGGAGCTCAACTCCCCGGGACACTACCACAACCCCTAAATGTCAGGAGGAACCAAGAACAATGTTCTCGTCACAAAACCATCGGAACGGTTCCAAGATACCCGCGTGATCCTAAATTTTTTTAGTGAAATTTGAGAAGAGAATAGTCAAAACTCTACATCAGGATGCCTCACCAGAGCGACGAAGGGACTGAGGAGTAAAAAAGAATCCTACTCTCCGATATATATAATCCTAAATAACTCAAAACAATTTTCTAGATTCAACAACGCCAGCGATTCGATCAAGCAGGGGGCTCCTAAGCTTGGGGAAGGCTCTGATTACCAACTTGTAACGCCCTCGATCCGGCTATATCTCCCATGTGTTGGAGCACGACTTAGAGGCATAACCGCATTGAAAGCAATGTCGCAAATGAGGTAATCTTCACAACAACCCATGTAATACAATAATGTAAAAGGATACACAGTTGGCTTACACTCGCCACGTCACACAAATAGCATAAATATAATTACATTCATCCAAATACACTCAAGGTTCGACTACAGAACCAAAATAAAGATAAACCCTGAATGCAACATAGTCCCCAATCGCCCCAACTGGGCACCACTACTGATCATCTGGGAAAGACACGTAGTATCGTCCTGAGTCCTCATCGAACTCCCACTTGAGCTCAGTTGAATCACCTGGAATGGTATCATCGGTCCCTGCAGCTGGTTTTGGAAGTAAACTGTGAGTCACGGGGACTCAGCAATCTCACACCCTCGCGATCAAGACTATTTAAGCTTATAGGTAAGGCGACGGTATGAGGTGGAGCAGCAGCAAGCGACTAGCATATTTGGTGGCTAACATACACAAATGAGAGCGAGAAGAAAAGGCAAAGTCACGGTCGAGAAAACTATGATCAAGAAGTGATCCTAGAACAACCTACGATCAAGCATAGCTCCAACACCGTGTTCACTTCCCAGACCCCGCCGAGAATAGACCATCACGGTAACACACACGATTGATGGATTTTAATTAAGATAAACTTCAGGTTTTCTACAACCGGACATTAACAAATTCCCATCTGCCCATAACCGCGGGCATGGCTTTCGGAAGTTCAAATCCCTGCAGGGGAGTCCCAACTTAGCCCATCACAAGCTCTCACGGTCAACGAAGGATATTCCTTCTCCCAAGACAATCCGATCAGACTCAGAATCCCGGTTACAAGATATCTCGACAATGGTAAAATTAAACCAGCAAAGCCACCCGAATCTGCCAACAAATCCCGATAGGAGCTGCGCATATCTCGTTCTCAGGGCAAACCGGATTGTCCAAGGTTCCGGTAGGCCAGCCCAGAGTTGCCATTGGTGGCCACTGGCAGCTGACAAGTTGGACCAACACTCAGAGGAGCACTGGCCCGGGGGTTTAAATAAAGATGACCCTTGAGTCCGCGGAACCCAAGGGAAAAAGAGGCTAGGTGGCAAATGGTAAAACCAATGTTGGGGCATGCTCGAGGAGTTTTATTCAAGGTGAACTGTCAAGGGGTTCCCATTATAACCCAACAGTGTAAGGAACGCAAAATCAAGGAACATAACACCGGTATGAACGAAACTAGGGCGGCAAGAGTGGAACAAAACACCAGGCATAAGGCTGAGCCTTCCACCCTTTACAAAGTATATAGGTGCATTAAGATAAACAAGATATAATAATGATATCCCAACAATAAACATGTTCCAACAAGGAACAAACTCCAATCTTCACCTGCAACTAGCAACGCTATAAGAGGGGCTGAGCAAAGCGGTAACATAGCCAAACAATGGTTTGCTAGGACAAGGTGGGTTAGAGGTTTGACATGGCAATATGGGAGGCATGATAAGCAAGTGGTAGGTATCGTAGCATAGGCATAGCAATAGAGCAAGCATCTAGCAAGCAAAGATAGAAGTGATTTCGAGGGTATGGTCATCTTGCCAGCAAAGTTCTCAGAGTTGGCTTGATCCTCGTAAGCGTACTCAACTGGCTCCTCGATCACGTACTCGTCTCTTGGCTCTACCCAAATCAAGACAACAAGCAAAAGGGAGCACAATCAACCACGTGCAATGCTCAAACAACATGGTGCAAACATGGTATGATATGCGGGATGCGATATGTAATGCATATGCATGATTTGGAAAGGAATGATTGAACCTGGCCTCAATTTGGAAAATCAAGAGTGCCACTGGATAGATGAGGTGATTTCGGTCAAAATTGATATAAAGATCACCGGATTCGGATGGACGGTTTGCAAATGGCAAGCAAAACAAGGTATGATGCAAACTGCTTAAAACAGCAACATGGCCACTTGGATGCAAAGTATAGATATGCTACAACACCCAAACATGTGAACAAAATGCATGGTACTGATGTACAGGAGATGCTCTACAAAACATGAAAACTGAGCTAAATCTATAAACCACTAGAGCATGACTAAAACAGCATGGCAATAATGCAAAAGATAACAGTTTTGCAGACTTAGTGAAAATACCAACATGGCATAAACAGCATCAGGTAGCAATGTTTAGAGCTAGCAAACAACAAGCTAAAGAATCATAACATAGCAAACAAAGGCGTGGTATGCTTCTACTAAATGCACTTAACAAAACTCCCTTACTGAACATGAGCCAAAAGGGCACAGAAAATATGATTACACCCTTGCAAACATAGCAAGTTTTATAAACAGATTCAGACTTAGTGAAATTTGAGGACATGGCAAAAACAGATTCATGGTGGCATGCGAACAAGCTTGTTTAACTCACTACCTAGCATATCATGGCATGAAATAAATCTAGCATGGAGTAGGCATGAAAATGAAGTTATCCATGTGCAAAACAACCTCATAGCATGCTTGCGTTAAATCACACAAAATAGACAAAACAACATCATGATGTAAAATGCCATGTTCATGAAATTGCTCAAATGCAGAAATTAAGGCCACCAGTGGATTGGTGGGATTTTTCTACCCCAAAAACATATATAATATGTTGGGGTTAGCTGTAGAAAAATCAACACAAATGCAATAAGTTAAAAACTGCCCTAAATGGAATATGACAGAATTGGCATTTTCCTTATTTGGAAACGTCCAGAAATGGACTTGCCCGAAATGGAAAACGAAGACTTGCCATAAATGGAAAGCATGGCGGTAAGGGAAAAAAATAGAAGAAGGAGGGTGCTGAGAGGCTGATTGGGGGGACCCTTCTGTCGTAGAGATTAAAATACCAACAGAGGGAAAATAAAAGGGCGCGCCTGGGATTCGAATCCAGGTCTCCTGGGTTGAACCACAGAGGCACAACCACTGCGCTGCTGCTGCTGTTGTTGCAAGATACAGTCGCTAGGCCTCTTGACCTAACGACAGGCGAGGGCTGGCTGGACCTGCCGGCTGTAGAGGAGAACGACACTTCTGCCAGTGAGCACGACGGCGATCACCGAAGCGGAGGGTCGCCGGCGGGGCTGCGGAATTCGCAGGCGGGGCCAGGGTGTGCATGCGGAGCGGCTGTGGAGGGCGCGTGCTAGGGTGCCCGAGCAGGAGCTCGTGCTTGCCTCAGGCGCGGTACAGATCATCGAGCGAGCGACGTGAGCAGGCAGGGTGCGCACACGGGGTAGATGCATGCGGGGCTACGGGTGTGGTGAGTGAGTGTGTGCGAACATGGGGGAACAGGGGAGAGCGTGATTGCGTGTGTGCACGTGCAGCAGCGCGACTACTCTACACAGATCGCCGGAGCACTGCGAGCGCGGCGAAGACATGGATCGGGCGAGCGCTACGGGGTTCTACATGCCAAGAAAAGAGATGGAGCGGGAGATGCGATATCCAGCTCACCCTAGGACACGATGGGGTCGACAGAGACGAGCCGGAGATGACGCGAGGGAGCTCTGAACTTGGCGAGGCTTCGGGTCCGAGAAGCAGGGGAGGAAGAGGATGACAGGGAGGAAGATCCAGGGTCCATGGCGTCGCGTGCGTGCAGGCAGGGGACGGAGAGGTACTTGATGGCCCTCTCCACGGCAGCAGGCGGGTCGGAGACAACGTGGATGGCTACCCCGAGCTAGAGCTCTTGCTTGCTCGGGTCATGGCGGGCAGGGCAACGGCAAGGCGCGTGGAGACATACCTGGCGGCGGCAAGGGCAAGAGAGGGACGGAGGTGAACTAGGGGAACTAGGGCTAGGTCTAGGACATGCTTTATAGGTTCCTAGGGCGCCGGACGTCCATCAAATCACCCGGCAAGCCGACGTGGCTACTGTGGATGCGCTGCCGTACAAAGGAGACGACGCTCCTGTCGCTAGCAGGCTGGATGGGCTGCTGCTGCGGGAGTTGGGCTGCAGGCGCTGGTGCGCTGGGAGGCCAGCCCAGGTAAGTCCTTTGCCCTTTTTCTTTAGTTCTGTGAATTAAATTCACAGCTGTAAAAAAAGGAAAAGTCCAGGGAGGTAGGAGAGGTATTTGGCAGAAATAAAAATAGCCACAAACTCCTAAAATTATGGTACATTTGAATAAATTGCTTTGGGGATTTTTAAAGGAAGAAAATTAAATCAAGTTTGAATTAAATTCAAAGTTGAGTCAATTTTTAACCTAACCAAAACATATTCAAATGAGTTGAAAATTGGCAGAGAGGATGGAGGCATGGTGCAAGATTTAAAGGGAGAAAGTGAACATTAAAGGAGTAGTGCAATCTGGCACTTGCAAGACAAGAAAAGAAAGGGAAGGAGAGGAGGTGATGGTGCAATGGTTTGAGAGGGTGACAAGGGTAATGCACATGATGATATACTAGATCTGACCAAGATGCAACATAAGATGGCAATAGAAATATGACAAGTAAAGACAAGACAAAGCAAAGGGAAACAAAGCAAACCCAAAATGAAACCCACAAAGAGGAAAACCACATGGTATTGAACATGACAAGGTTGGATACATCTCCAAATATGGAAGTTTTACATCTGGGGTGTTACAACTCTCCACCACTACAAGAGGATCCAGTCCCGAGATCTAGGACTGAAAAAACTCCAGATATTCGGAACGGAGGTGATCCTCACGCTCGCAGGTGGCTTCACAGTCGAAATGGTGTGACCACTTGACTTTCTGGAATTTGATCGACTTGTTGTGAGTCTAGCACTCAGTCTCTTCAAGAATAGCAACTGGGTGCTCACGATAAGAAAGGTCTTCTTGGAGATCAATGTCTTCAAAGTTAACGGTGTGGTCAGGAGTCTTGAAGCACTTGCGGAGTTCAGACACGTGAAACACGTCGTGCACGTTTGCAAAGTTGGATGGAAATTCAAGTTGATAGGCGAGATCGCCTCTTTTGCTGATGATCTTGAAAGGACCCACATATCTAGGGGCAAGCTTCCCTTTGATACCGAAGTGACGAGTACCTTTCATTGGAGAGACACGGAGGTAGACATGGTCTCCGATCTCGAAAGCCAAGTCATGATGCTTGCTATCATAGTAACTCTTCTGGCGCGATTGCGCGGCTTTGAGATTATCACGAATGACTTTGCACATTTCTTCAGCCTCTGTGATCAAGTCATTGCCAAGGAGTTGGCGTTCACTAGTTTCTGACCAGTTAAGAGGAGTACCACACTTCCTGCCATAGAGAATCTCGAATGGGGCCTTGCCCGAACTTGCTTGGAAGCTGTTGTTGTAGGAGAACTCGGCATATGGAAGGCAATCTTCCCACTTCATACCGAAAGATATAACACAAGCCCTGAGCATATCTTCAAGAATTTGATTTACTCGCTCAACTTGGCCATTGGTTTGAGGATGAAAGGTTGTGCTGAAGCGAATGTTGGTGCCCATGGCCTTCTGAAAAGAATCCCAGAACTTGGAGGTGAAGATGCTGCCACGATCTGAAGATATCAAATGTGGAATGCCATGCAGAGAGACAATCCTGGAGGTATATAGCTCTGCCAACTGAGCTGCTATGATAGATTCTTTGATAGGAAGGAAATGAGCCACTTTAGTGAGTTTGTCGATGACAACGAAGATAGCATCATTGCCACGCTTGGACTTTGGAAATCCAGTCATGAAGTCCATCTCAATATGATCAAACTTCCGTTCTGGAATGGCAAGAGGTTGGAGGAGACCAGCTGGTCGTTGGTGTTCTGCTTTCACTCTTCTGCAGACATCACATTCATTCACGAACTGAGCAATCTCGCACTTCATTCGAGTCCACCAATATGACTCCTTGAGGTCCTGGTACATCTTTGTACTTCCATGTTGGATAGAGAGGAGTGAATTGTGAGCCTCGTTCATAATGACTTTATGAAGGTCACCTTTAGGCACAACAATGCGATCCTCGAAGAATAGAGTATCCTTGTCATCAAGACGATAGCACTTGTACTTGGGTTGACTCTTGGCAATCCCAATCTTCACCTTCTTTACCATAGCATCAAGAAGTTGAGCCTCGCGAATCCGATCTTCCAGAGTAGGAGAGACTTGGAGGTTGGCGAGGAAACCTTGAGGAACAACTTGAAGATTGAGTTTGCGGAAAGCTTCACAAAGCTCCGGTTGGTAAGGCTTGATAATCAGACTGTTGAAGTAAGCCTTCCTACTCAATGCGTCAGCAATAACATTGGCCTTGCCTGGAGTATATTCGATTCTCGGATTATACTCTTGAATCATTTCGACCCAACGAGTTTGCCTGAGGTTGAGATTTGGCTGAGTGAAGATGTACTTGAGACTCTTATGATCAGTGAAGATGTCCGCTTTTCTTCCCAATAAGAGATGTCTCCAAGTTAAAAGAGCATGGACAACTGCCGCCAACTCGTGGTCATGAGTGGGGTAATTCTTTTCATTGGGCTTCAACTGGTGAGAGGTATAGGCCACAACTTTCTTCTCTTGCATCAACACTGCACCGAGACCTTGAAAGGAAGCACCACAGAAGACCTCGAACGGTATGGATTCATCAGGAGGAGTCAGAACTGGAGCAGTGACTAACTTCTCTTTGAGGGTGTTGAAAGAGATGTCACATTCAGGAGACCAGACGTACTTCACGTGCTTCTGGAGAATGTTGGAAAGAGGCTTCGCGATCTTGGAGAAGTTCTCAACGAACCTTCGACAATAGCTTGCGAGCCCAAGGAAGCTGCGGAGTTTCTTCACATTTTGAGGTGGTTCCCAATTCACAATTGCAGACACCTTCTCAGGATTAACCACTATGCCCTTGGCAGAGATAATATGCCCAAGGTAGAGAACCTCATCGAGCCAAAACTCTCACTTTGAAAACTTCGCATAGAACTGATGTTCCCTGAGTTTATCCAGCAGCAAACGCAAGTGCTTGACATGATCCTATTTGTTCTTGGAAAAGACCAGAATGTCATCGAGGTAGACCAAGACGAAGTCATTTGTGTAGGCGTTGAAGATGAAATTCATCATGCGAGAGAATGTTGGAGGAGCGTTGACGAGGCCGAAAGACATGACAATGTATTCATATGAACCATAGCTTGTTCTGAATGTTGTCTTGGGGATATCTTGTTAACGAATGCGAATTTGATGATAACCCATACAGAGATCAAGCTTGGAGAATACTTGAGCACCTTTGAGTTGTTCGAAAAGCTCATTGATGTTGGGAAGTGGGTACTTCTTGTTCAATGGACGGCAGAGTCATTCTGTTACATCCTTCTTCTTGACGAAGAGAACACCACAACCCCATGGAGAAGAACTTGGTCGGATGAGACCCATACGCTCTTGAATATCGAGTTGTTTCTTCAGCTCCTTCAACTCTTCAGGTCCAAGTTTGTAAGGACGTTTGCAAACAGGTTCCGTGCCAGGCTCAAGATTGATGACGAATTTGACTGGCCGGTGTGGAGGCATTCCTGGAAGCTCTTCTGGAAAGATGCCTTGATATTCGCAAACGATTGGAATTTGAGAGATGGCATCCAGCTCGCCCTTCTCATTGAGAGAAAACAGTCGGATGGTATCATCTCGAGAAGCAAAGACGATTACATCCTCAGACGAATGAGTCAATTGAATCTGCTTGGCGGCATAATCAAGCTGAGCCTTGTGCTTCGAAAGCCAGTCCATTCCGAGAATAAGATCGATATCCGAGTCACCAAGAACAGTAGGAGAAGACAGAAACTTGTAGTCACCCAATGTGATGGTAACATCCGGAACAATGGAGTTAGCGTTCATGCGTTTAGCGGGAGAGACTACTGCTATCGGTCTAGGCAAAACTTGCAAATCCAACTCATGCTTAGATGCAAATGGTCTTGAGATGAAACAATGCGATGCACTAGTGTCAAAAAGAACTTTTGCAGGAATATCGTTAATACCAAGGTTACCCATAATCACATCTGACGAGTCCTCTGCCTGAGCTGCGTTCAACAAGTTGACCTTGGCGTGCTTGGGATTATGCTTGACCACTGCGGTACTGGCAGATCTCACAGGAGGAGGAGGAAGATGCCTCTGATTGAAGCATTTGTTGGCATAGTGACCCTTCTGTTGGCACTTGTTGCACGTGACCTCTGAAAGTGGACGGTGATACGGAGCACTTGATATTGGAGCATGAGACGAAGTCTTGTTCTGAAAGCCTGGGTTGGGTGGGTGGGAAGATCCATTACCTCCTTTGCTCTTCTGCTGATAGGGCTGACAGAACGGAGGAGGGGGCAACCAATAATTTTGCTGCTTAGTAGCCACTTGAGTTGAGGAAGAAGGAGTTGCATCTCTGACTCGCTTCTTGGAAGCATCGCACTTTAGCAGAGCAGTCTCTTGTTTCAGTGCCATGTTGTAAAACTCATCGTACTTCTTCGGCTCAAAAAGGACGACAGCTAGTTGGAGATCTTCTCTGAGGCCACCTCTGAACTGATATATCATGCTCTTCTCGTCAGGGACGTCTTTCTTAGAGAAACGGGCGAGCTTCTGGAACATTATGTTGTACTGGTAAACAGACAAGGTGCCTTGCTTCAGGTTGCGGAATTCCTCACGCTTGCTCTCAACAATGCTTTGAGGAATGTGGTGAGCTTTGAAGTCTTGACGGAATTCATCCAAGGTAATCACACGGCCTCCTCTGCAATCTTTGTACGCTTGAAACCACTTAGCAGCTTGGTCTTTGAGCTGGAACGAAGCAAACTTGACAAAATCCTTAGGCCTGACGTTGCTGCACTCGAAATGCTTGAAGATATCCACGAGCCAATCATCGGCGTTTGTTGCCTCAACACAGTTGCTGAAGGTCTTTGGCTAGTTTGCGAGGAACTGGTTGAGTGTAGCAAAATGATTCTGGTTGTTTCCATGGCCATGATTCCCTTGGTTGTGCTCTTGCAAGATTTGCAAAAGCATCTGCGTGTTTGCATTGGTAGCGGACATCACAGCTTGCCATGCCTCCGGAGGTGGAGGTGGTGGTG
Organism: Triticum aestivum; assembly: GCF_018294505.1. Classification (NCBI taxonomy): domain Eukaryota; kingdom Viridiplantae; phylum Streptophyta; class Magnoliopsida; order Poales; family Poaceae; genus Triticum; species Triticum aestivum. The sequence continues at coordinate 331,636,568 of NC_057812.1, forward strand.
GCGGATCAGGATTCGGAGTCGTACGCGTTGGAGGAGCCATCCTGAAGAGGGTGACATCCATTAGCATCTTGACAGACATATATTCAAGCTGGATCAAATGGATCGAAATTGCAACATATAGTCTACACATCCGAACAAAATGAACGAATGCATTCCAATTGAAATGGTCACATTTCCATAAATTGAGAAGCCACTTAGATAGAGCTAGAAGAATAAATCAACAAGGTACGGACAAGAACAGATACTTGGTGAGGATTACCCAATCACAAACCAAATATCCGCGGAAGAAATACTAGGGCTACATGAATTCCCACCTATGAAACTCCCGAAATTCTCCCGTTTATGCAATGGTGTAGGGATACAGGGGAAGCATAATATCTCACCCAAAGCTAGCAAATCCTACATCCAGATGTATCCATCCTTCAACACATAACCAAGAAACCTTCGGAAATCATTTACCTCAACCTTCGAAAAGCATCCATTTTACGAGTTATGGCGATACTCCCGAACTGCCGCCCCAGTACTGGGTGGTATCGAGGTTATCTCACCAACAACTGCATAAAAGATATTTTCGATGTCGGCGAAACTTAGGTATTCCCGAATTGCAACGATAAAATTGTGACGACAAGACCTCGGAGCTCAACTCCCCAGGACACTGCCACAACCCCTAAATGTCAGGAGGCACCAAGAACAATGTTCTCATCAAAAAACCATTGGAACGATTCCAAGATACCTGTGTGATCCTAAATTTTTTTAGTGAAATTTGAGAAGAGAAGAGTGAAAACTCTACGTCAGGATGCCTCACCAGAGCGGCGAAGGGACCGAGGAGTAAAAACAATCCTACTCTCCGATATATATAATACTAAATGACTCAAAACATTTTTCTAGACTCAACAACGCCAGCGATTCGATCAAGAAGGGGGATCCTAAGGTCGGGGAAGGCTCTGTTTACCAACTTGTAACGCCCTCGATGTGGCTATATCTCCCACGTGTCAGAGCACGACTTAGAGGCATAACCGCATTGAAAGCAATGTCGCAAATGACGTAATCTTCACAACAACCCATGTAATACAATAAGGGAAAAGGATACATAGTTGGCTTACACTCGCCACGTCACACAAATAGCATAAATATCATTACATTCATCCAAATACACTCAAGGTCCGACTGTGGAACCAAAATAAAGATAAACCCCGAATGCAACATAGTCCCTGATCGCCCCAACTGGGCACCACTACTGATCATCTGGAAAAGAGACATAGTATCGTCCTGAGTCCTCATCGAACTCCCACTTGAGCTCAGTTGAATCACCTGGAATGGTATCATCGGTCCCTGCATCTGGTTTTGGAAGTAAACTGTGAGTCACGGGGACTCGGCAATCTCACACCCTCGTGATCAAGACTATTTAAGCTTATAGGTAAGGCGACAGTATGAGGTGGAGCTGCAGCAAGCGACTAGAATATTTGGTGCCAAACATATGCAAATGAGAGTGAGAAGAGAAGGCAAAGGCACGGTCGAGAAAACTATGATCAAGAAGTGATCCTAGAACAACCAACTATCAAGCATAACTCCAACACCGTGTTCACTTCCTGGACCCCGCCGAGAAGAGACCATCACGGTAACACACACGGTTGATGCATTTTAATTAAGATAAACTTCTGTTTTCTACAACGAGACATTAACAAATTTCCATCTGCCCATAACCTCGGGCATGGCTTTCGAAAGTTCAAATCCCTGCAGGGGAGTCCCAACTTAGCCCATCACAAGTCTTACGGTCAACGAAGGATATTCCTTCTCCCAAGACAATCCGATCAGACTCGGAATCCCGGTTACAAGACATCTCGACAATGGTAAAATTAAACCAGCAAAGCCACCCGAATGTGCCGACAAATCCCGATAGGAGCTGCACATATCTTGTTCTCAGGGCACACCGGATTGTCTAGGATTCCGGTAGGCTAGCCCAGAGTTGCCCCTTGTGGCCACCGGCAGCTGACAGGTTGGACCAACACTCAGAGGAGCACTGGCCCGGGGGTTTAAATAGAGATGACCCTTGAGTCCGCGGAACCCAAGGGAAAAAGAGGCTAGGTGGCAAATGGTAAAACCAATGTTGGGCCATGCTGGAGGAGTTTTATTCAAGGCAAACTATCAAGGGGTTCCCATTATAACCCAACCTTGTAAGAAACGCAAAATCAAGGAACATAACACTGGTATGACGGAAACTAGGGCAGCAAGAGTGGAACAAAACACCAGGCATAAGGCCGAGCCTTCCACCCTTTACCAAGTATATAGGTGCATTAAGATAAACAAGATATAATAATGATATCCCAACAATAAACATGTTCCAGCAAGGAACAAACTCCAATCTTCACCTGCAACTAGCAACGCTATAAGAGGGGCTGAGCAAAGCGGTAACATAGCCAAACAACGGTTTGCTAGGACAAGGTGGGTTAGAGGTTTGACATGGCAATATGGAAGGCATGATAAGCAAGTGGTAGGTATCGTAGCATAGGCATAGCAATAGAGTAAGCATCTATCAAGCAAAGATAGAAGTGATTTCGAGGGTATGGTCATCCTGCCTGCAAAGTTCTTAGAGTTGGCTTGATCCTCGTAAGCGTACTCAACGGGCTCCTCAATCACGTACTCGTCTCCTGGCTCTACCCAAAGCAAGACAACAAGCAAAAGGGAGCACAATCAACCACATGCAATGCTTAAACAACATGATACAAACATGGTATGATATGCGGGATGCGATATGTGATGCATATGCATGATTTGGAAAGGAATGATTGAACCTGGCCTCAACTTGGAAACCAAGAGTGCCACTAGATAGAGGAGGTGATTTCGGTCAAAATCGATATAAAGATCACCGGATTCGGATGCACGGTTTGCAAATGGCAAGCAAAACAAGGTATGATGCAAACTGCTTAAAACAGCAACATGGCCACTTGGATGCAAAGTATACATATGCTACAGCACCCAAACATGTGAACAAAATGCATGGCAGTGATGTACAGGAGATGCTCTACAAAACATGAACACTGAGCTAAATCTATAAACCACTAGAGCATGACTAAAACAGCATGGCAATAATGCAAAAGATAACAGTTTTGCAGACTTAGTGAAAATACCAACATGGCATAAACAACATCAGGTAGCAATGTTTAGAGCTAGCAAACAACAAGCTATAGGATCATAACATAGCAAACAAAGGCATGGCATGCTTCTACTAAATGAACTTAACAAAACTCCCTTAATGAACATGAGCCAAAAGGGCACAGAAAATATGATTACACCCTTGCAAACATAGCAAGTTTTATAAACAGATTCAGACTTAGTGAAATTTCAGGACATGGCAAAAACAGATTCATGGTGGCATGTTAACAAGCTTGTTTAATTCACTACCTAGCATATCATGGCATGAAATAAATCTAGCATGGAGTGGGCATGAAAATGAAGCTATCCATGTGCAAAAGAACCTCATAGCATGCTTGCATTAAATCACACAAAAAAGACAAAACAGCATCATGATGTAAAATGCCATGTTCATGAACTTGCTCAAATGCAGAAACTAAGGCCACCACTGGATTGGTGGGATTTTTCTACCCCCAAAACTTATATAATTTGTTGGGTTGTTGTAGAAAAATCAACACAAATAAGTTAAAAACTGCCCTAAATGGAATATGACAGAATTGGCATTTTCCTTATTTGGAAACGTCTAGAAATGGACTTGCCCGAAATGGAAAACAGAGACTTGCCATAAATGGAAAGCGCAGGGGTAAGGAAAAAAATAGAAGAAGGAGGGTGCTGAGAGGCTGACTGGGGGGACCCTTATGTCATAGAGATTAAAATACCAATAGAGGGAAAATAATAGGGCGCACCTGGGATTCGAACCCAGGTCTCCAACATAAGCATCGGACGCCTTTGATTTCCGGTTGGAGACCCTTCCCTGCAAAATAGAGTTAAGTTTTCTTAACCACCCACATTTTCAGGGGTGGCTTCGAAGCAATGAGTCTAAGTGCAGCATCTGAGAACTTCGGCTTTGGAGCACTAGCAAATAGCCTTGCAGGAGGTGAATAATACTCATAAGAATAAGCAGAGTAGTTCTTGGTCTTATGAACATGGTTGTTTGATGAAACACGCTCATATTCACAGGCCTGAGTATGGTTTCCCTGCGAAACATTGGTGTTAGGGTGACTCTGGTGAGTCGTTTGTCTGTATGAAGCCTTTGGACCATATGAAGCCTTTGGTCTAGGGTTTCTCTTCGTCCCAGGTGGTGTCATGATGACATTCACCTGAATATTTTCAATACAACTCTTGGGCACCCGGATCTTCTTCAGAGGGGGTCCATTCCTGCAGTTAGTACAAATATACCTGGCAAACACTTCACCATTCTGATTCTTAAACAGTTTATAATTTGCATCAAAGGATTCATCAATGATAACAGGGTTAGCACAAGTGAAGCCAGATAAGGTAGATGGATCCACTAAAGGTCCCTTTGCAGAAACCCATGTGGTTTTGGGGTACTGCTCAGGCTCCCAGTAAGGACCATCAACATTCATTTTCCTCTCGAACCCTACGCCCTCTTTCCTAGGGTTTCGGTTCAGAATCTGTCTCTTGAGGACATCACATAGTGTCTTATGCGCTTTGAGACTTTTGTACATTCCTGTCTCAAGCAATGTCTTCAACCTGGCATTCTCATCAGCAATAGTAGTGGTATCCTCAGTACCGGGGTTAGTTACCACATCAGCAGTTGAAGATATTGCAACAGTTGTAGCAGTAGAACATCCAGCAACAGAAGCAACATTATCACACTCAAGACATTTTAGACATGGTGGTTCAAATCCTTCCTGAGCGGAACTGATCTACTGAGAACAGAGTGACTCGTTCTCCTTTTGAAGATCTTCATGAGCCGATCTCAAGTTCTCAAGCTCTTGCTTCCTTTGAAGATAATCAAGGAGAGTCATGAGTAGTTGAGAGCATTTCATGATGACTTTCAAGTTTTTCGTACTTAACATGAAGATTTTTTATGTCCTCAATTAAGGACAGATATTGGGTCATTTCCACGTCCAACAGGTCATCGCTTTTGTCTAACAGTTTTTGAATATGTTCCATGGCATTCTGTTGTTCAGTTGCAACTTTAGCAAGTGTTCTGTAGCTAGGTTTAGATTCACATTTAGAGTCATCTTCACTTGATGTTTGAAAGTAAGCATCGCGTGAGTTTACCTTGGCACCACATGCCATGAAGCAGTAGGTGGGTGCAGAGTCATCCTCGTCATTAGAATCAGCGTTGGTGACGAGGCCATTGTCTTCAGTGTTGAAGATGGACTTGGTGACGTATGTTGAAGCTAGAGCCCGGCTTGCCATGCTTGAATCAGATTCCTCTTCAAACTCCATCTCCACCTCCTTGGATGCACACTCCTCCTCTGAATCCATCTCCTTGCCAACAAATGCACGAGCCTTGCTGGATGAGCTCTTCTTGTGTGATGAAGACTTCGACGAAGACTTGGAAGAAGACTTTGAGGATTTCTTCTTCTTCTGCTGCTTCTTCATCTTCTTCTTGTCATCAGAATCATATTCCTTGCTCTTCTTCTTCGTGTTCTCATTGTCCCATTGAGGACATTCAGAGATTAGTGACCAGGTTTCTTGCACTTGTGGAACGTTCTCTTCTTGTAGTCACGGGAGGAAGCTTCATCATTTCTTGAGCTGGATCTCGAAGACTGTTTGAAGCCTTTCTTCTTGGTGAACCTCTGGATCTTCTTCACTAATATGGCAAGTTCCTTTCTAATGTCCTCAGGATCCTCGGAACTACAGTCAGATTCTTCTTCAGATGAGGAAAGAGCCTTTGCCTTCAAAGCACGAGTTCGGCCATAGTTGGGACCATAGATATCTCTTTTCTCAGATAACTGGAACTCATGTGTGTTGAGCCTCTCAAGTATGTCAGACGAATCGAGAGTCTTGAAGTCAGGGCGTTCTTGAATCATCAGGGCCAGGGTATCACATGAGTTGTCGAGTGATCTCAAGAGTGTCTTGATGATTTCATGCTTGGTGATCTTAGTGGCGCCGAGTGCATGAAGCTCATTTGTGATGTCAGTGCGGCAATCAACTGTCAGCTAAACATTCTCATTGTCATTTCTCTTGAAGTGGTTGCGAAGAACACTGATCCTTGAGTCTCTCTGGGTTGAGATGCCTTCGTTGACCTTGAAGAGCCAGTCCCAGACTAGCTTCATAGTTTCTAGAGCACTCACACGACCATACTGTCCTTTCGTCAGATGACCACAGATGATGTTCTTGGCAGTAGAATCCAGATGAATGAACTTCTTGACATAAGCAGGGGTGACACCTTCACCGGCCTTGGAAACGTCGTTCTTAACGACATACCAGAGGTCGACATCAATGGCTTCAAGATGCATGCGCATCTTATTCTTCCAGTAGGGGTAATCAGTGCCATCGAAGGCAGGGCACGCAATGGAGACTTTGATTATCCCTACAGTCGACATAGCAAAAACTCCAGGTGGTTAAACTGAATCACACAGAACTAGGAGCACCTTTCTTTGATACCAATTGAAAGTGCTAGTTATCGACAAGAGGGGGTGAATAGGCAATTTTTATGAAAGTCTTCAAAACACGGGGGCTTTGAAGACAGACAGTAGAAATGAACCTATTGATATGCAGTGGAAGGTAGACTAGACTAGACAAGCCATAGTCAAGTAAGAAATGAAGTGAAGGCACGAAGACAATCAGCAGCTAGGTAGTATGGATTGGGATGGAAGATAATATGAAGCCAAACAACAACGGTCTTCACATAATGAAGTCAATCAGATCATGCAAGCAGGCAATGACTTCACGAAGACAAACTGTAAGTAAAGAGAGGTAAAGGATAGAACCAGTTGCTTGGTGAGGACAAGGATTTTGTTGGACCAGTTCCAGTTATTGTGACAACTGTACGATTGGTTAGGGAGGCTGAGATTCACCGCGTCTTCACCTTATTCCCCTAGAGCTAAGGACACACGGTCCTCGCTCAATCACTCTAGTAAGTCTTCAAGGGCGACTTCCAAACCTTCACATACTTCGTTCACCGGCAATCCACAATGACTCTTGGATCCTTAGAACATGACGCCTAACCGGCTGGAGAATTCATGATGCGGAGCATCCCAAGGTCATCCCCATGGACCTACCTACGTCCCCTACGACACCACTTGGACCAATGACAAGAGCCCGAGCGAAGGCTATCGAAGATAAGGTGAACTCACTCCTCTCTGAACTACCACTTTCCATGCATGAGAATTGGCTACTACCTCAAGTGGAAACCCTATGTGTGATCAGGTGCTTGGAGGAAGGCCATGGACCAACTACATTCAACGGACAAGACGGTGAGGATGCCAAGTTCATGGGACAAGAAGAAGAACTGCTCGAAGTCCCCAGGCTCTGGACAACCGACGAACCCTGGACGTCCGACAACCTCCAGGCTTCGGACATCCGGCCCTCTCCGGACGATCGACACTTCCACACCCGAGCCAAAACTATGGACTTCCGACGCCCCACAGATGACCAACGCCCTAGACATCCGACCCCGACCGGATGTCCGACCGAAGACCACCCGAGCCGAATCTACGGACGTCCGACAGGCACCGGATGTCCGGACCCTCGCGAGCCACCGGACGACCAGTGACTCCCGGACGTCCGGTGCCTGTGTGCTGCCATGAGTTGGGCCGCAGGCCATGTACCCCCTACTTCGCCCCCTTATGCACTAAGACTATAAATAGACCTCCTATTCCTTCTAGCTAGGGTTAGCATTGGTTTAGCTCATATTTAGAGATAGAGCATTGCTCATCCACATCGGATCTACTCCACAAGAGAGACCGCGGCCCCTCTTCAGAGAAGATCCCTTTGGATTCAAGACCCCGCTAAGGGAAGATCCCCTCGTGGATTCAAGACCTCCTTAAAGAGAAGACCGGCTACCCTTTGTGTCGTCCTTAGTTGTCCGTGGATCGTGTGACTTCTTATGTACTCGAGGATCTAGCACATGTGTGACTATTTCTTGTTGGTTTAGTGTTTCTCCCATGTTTCCCTCGTGTTTTCCCTCGTTTCCCTCCTCGTGTTCTTCATGTTCTTTGCAGGATCCGCTCCTTTCGTGAAAGATCGGCCGATTAGGGTTCCACCGTACATCAATTCATAGTCCTCAAGTGTAACAAGTCGTCAGGTCACGCAGACAAAAAGACTTCAGTGATGCCTAACACTCTTTGGTTCTGGGTGTTTAGGGCTTTGTCCTCGCAAGGATTTCTCTCTCAAATGCTTCGAAGGTGGGTTGCTCTCAAACGACAAAAGCCGTGCACTAACTCTGAGCAGCCACCAATTTATGGTGTAGGGGGTGGGCTATTTATATCCAGGAGGCAACCCAACCTGATTTGTCCGAAATGACCCTGGGTCACTAAGGAACTGACACATGTCTAACTGTCAAATTTCAAACACACACGGCAGCTTGACTTGGCTACAAGTAAAGCTCACTCATCCAGCTCTGGATAAGATTTGCTCTCATTGACTTCACTTTAAGACATAGGATTTGGTTGAGCATCACTTCAGTCACTCTGACTTTTTCACTTGGACCCCACTTAACAGTGCGGTGGTTCATATGACTCAACAAAGAAGAAAAGGAAACTACGAAACAACTATGTCTTCGCACTCCATAGTCTTCACGTGAATGTCTTCTCGAGTCATAATCTTCGTTGTGAATATCTTCACAGACCACCATTGTCTTCAATGTCGTCACACATTTTTAGGGGTCATCTTTGGTAGGTAAACCGAATCAATGAGGGACTACTACCTGTGTTATCCTGCAATTCTCACAAACACATTAGTCCCTCAACCAAGTTTGTCGTCAATACTCCAAAACCAACTATGGGTGGCACTAGATGCACTTACAATGACTTGAGACTATACCTAGCCCGGCAAGCAAGATGACTTATTATGCACCGTTCCCCATACCTGCAGGAACCCGTTCATCTCCACATCTTTTCCTCTCCATGTGTGAAAACAATCTGCCTGTTGACTGTCCTTTTCCCTCCGGCAGTCCCACCACTCCACCCCGTGTGGAAAAAAATCTGCAGGCATGACTCTCCTACCCCCGCACTAGTCCAATCTATTGTCAGCAGCAATATTTCCACCCCTTCCCTCCCACGTAATTTACTCCAACAAATATGCCCTCGTAGCTATTACGTTAATCACGCAACATATCTTACGTAGGTGTGCCATTGCTCACTATAAATACTGCGCCACCCACGACATTTGGAAGAACGCTCACGTTTGTTGCTATCTCCTCCCCCTCCCTCTCACATCGAGCACCATGGCATCGCCCCTTCCAAGCCCTAGGTGCCCCTCGCTACACCGCATGGATGGTCACGCGTCGCCATTCCATTCCTTGCTTGCACTATTTGAGGAGGATGCATCGATGTTCCGCTCCTCGCCGTGACGCGTCGGCGTTCCCAGTCTCGCCAGCACGCATGTCGGAGGACACGTCTGCTCCCCTCTATGAGGAGAACATCGCGCCGCCCGCCGAGCCCCCCCCCTAGCCTTGAGGAGCTTTGGAAAGAAATGGAGGTCGCCTTGTGGGAGGCTTCGCCATTGGCAGAGCGCACCAAAATACTGGCGGAGAAGAAGGCCGAGGAAGACAAGCGCGTCGCGAGGCATGCTGACTAGCAGGCCTATGTCGCATCCGAGATAGTCAGGCAATTGGCTCTTTGGTAGAAGGCTCGTACGAGGGCCGTGAGAGTGGCGGAAGAAGCCCGTGCCAAAGCCCTGAGTGCAGTCGGGCCCAAGCGCCTCATCTACGCTTGGCGGTATGTGGACCATGTGCATGCTCCCAGCGAGGAGTACCTGTTGGCACTGGATCACCACACTGGTGATATCGCGATCGCCTGCCGGCAAGCCAAAAATCAATAGTTGCGAGTTGCGAGGCTAAGAAAGAGGCGTTGTGTCGGCGCGGTGGAAACGGCCGCGTACCAGGGCACTCATGGCGCGCCGCAAGCACTCCTGCGAATGACGTGGCTTTTATTAGGAATACTTTAGTTTCGTAAGGCGATCCCATTAGTTTTGGGACCCAAATGATAAATGCCGAACGTTCGGGAATTATTATGTCCTTAATTAAGTATGTAAAAGGAAAAGTTTGGAAACCTTGTGTACCCGTACGCATTTTGTAAGTACGTGCATACAACACAAACTTAACTATATATCGCACTACATGTCTCTCTCTATATGCTTGTAGACTGTGCTACTACTATTACTTATGTACGTGAAAATGCACGTTTTAACATTATGATGTGGTTTTTGTAAAAGTAGAAAAACAACACTAGTCAAGCTTGTGAAACAATTCAATGCAAAAGAAATGCAAAATGCTCATTTGATTGTTTACTTTTAGCTTCCTTCACTATGGTTATTCTTCTATTGTCAGGACCCTGATTCCAAGTCACATCGATCTAGCCGGTAACACCTCATATCACTTTGCGGCCTCATGCACGGTATTCCCACGGGTGTCGCCTTACCATGGCCGGGACCGTTTGTGCCTTTTGGCTCACGTATATGATAGTGTCGCTAGCATCCATATGACAGAGAACCCGGGCCGACATGGCTAGTCATGAACCCAAATCGGCACTAACCTGTGGGGATAGGCATACATGAATCACATCGAGCATGTCGGTCCGCAGCGTGTGAATTCGGGCTGTAGCACTGGGCTAACATGACTCCGGGAACCCGGGCTGTAGCAGGCTAGGCAGGACTCCGGATGTCACCGCGTGACATTTCCCCGAAGGGACAGACACAGGAATGAAGTGAAACACATGCCGGCCAGTCAGGTGTCCAGAGTAGTAGTGCTGGGCTAACAGGACTCCGGTGAATCGGGCTGTAGCGGACTACTATGGCTCATGGAAGCACTATACTACATTTCCCCATAAGAGAGGCTGCCAAGGATAAACAACTAGATTGTCGGATCCCACACATACCAAGCATTTCAATCATACACACAATATGCTCGATATGTGTAAATACAACATGGCATCACAACATAACTCTATGACTCAAGTATTTATTAGGCTCCGAGGAGTGAGATATTACAAACATGGGTCTCCTGACCCCAACAATCATAGCATACAAATCAAAGCACATGCGGAAGCTTAACTTGTCTGAGTACAGACAACTACAAATGAAGAAGGCTGAGAAGCCTTACTATCTACCAGATCCTACCGAGGGCACAAAATCGTAGCTGAGGTATCAAGCTAAACGTCGAAGTCCACACGGAACTACTAGCAAGACTGACGTCTCTCTGCGAAACATAAAATAGGCAAACATGAGTACAAATGTACCTTGCAAGACTTACATCAGAACTAACTACATATGCATCAGTATCAGCAAAGGGGGTGGTGGAGTTTGACTGCAGCAAGCCAGCTCTAACTCAGTGGCTATCCTAAACTACGACTGCAAGCAACTCTTTTGAGGTGGCGCACATGAGTCCACATATTCACCATTCAATACACCACTATGGATCCGCTCCTGCCTCCCTACGAGAACGCCATCCATAGCACTCACGCTTATCTTGCGAGTTTTAGAGTATCCACTTTCACTTGTCTATGAACTATGCAAGGGGTCCAAGTTTCCATATCCAAGGAATCCGGCTATTCGAATAGATAATGATAACCCTGCAGGGGTGTACTTCTTCACACACGCTCCCACCACTTACCGTCGTTTACATGACATGTACTCGGCAACCTTCAAGCGGAAGCCCAACGAGGGTGTCGGCCACGGCCTACCTAAACACTCAAGTCTCTAGTCCAGGTTTATCGCCTATCCAGGTTCCATCTGCAGGGAGTCCGGCCGAGGTTTCCACATATGGCCCCGAACGATGTGTACAGGGTTCCGAGACACCAAACGAGCGACCGGCATGCCCGGCCACGGTGTATCTACCGCAACATAGCCCACCCCTGGGGTCAGCGCTACGCACGGCCGCCAACACATATCCTACAAACACTAGAAACTAGTTGCAACTCCTGGACAGAGGACTAGGGTGATTAAGAAGCCAAGAGGGTCAATTAAGGATCCCAATGAGTGGTAGTAGCTGTTCATGGATCACAGACACAGAACTCAGTTCCTAAGAACGGTATCAATGAGACAACCCACCATGTACTCCTAGATGTCCTCTCACCGCTACCTTTACCAAATTGTGTTCACACACTTAGCTCACACATAGTAGGACATGTTCATCACCATTCCAATTCATTCCCGATGAATCAGACCCGACAAAACTCTATGCAATAGTAGGCATGACAAACAAGCATGAGTGAGTAGGCACATCAGGGCTCAAACAACTCCTACACATTCTAGTGGGTTTCATCTATTTACTGTGGCAATGACAGGTCATGCAGAGAAAAGGGGTTCAACTACCGCAGCATGTAACAGTTGAATCGTTGTTGTCCTAATGCAGTAAAAGAGAGCAGGAGCGAGAGAGTGGGATTGTATCGGAATGAACAAGGGGGTTTTGCTTGCCTGGCACTTCTGAAGATAGTATAGTTCTTCATCGGTGTCATCGAACTCATCGTCGGAACCACGTCTATCGAGAGGGGACAAATACCGACAAACAAAGAGGAACACAATCAATGCAATGCAACAATTATGATGCTTGATAATGTCATGGCAATATGATGTTGATAGAGCTAATGCAACTAGCAATCATATTAAATGAAGTTGGTTTGAACCAAGGGTTCAAATTCAAACTCCATATGTGCTTATTTAAATGCCAATTATGCAAATTGCCCTGTACAGCAACCATAGGTTGTTCAAACATGCATGCAAATGCCATAAACAGATTCCTTGAATTTTTCTGATAATTTTTCATATATAATTTATTTCATTTGGAGTTATAGATTATTTTCTATGATTTTTAGAAGTTTTAGCTATTTTCTGAAATAAATAAATCATTTCTGATTTATTTAAAATCCCAGAAAAGCTTTACTGCGTCAGCATTGCACAAGGGTGATGTCAGCGGGTCAACTGGTCGGCCAGGTCAAACCTGACCTGCGGGACCCATTGGTCAGTGACCCTGGGCTAGTTAGGTCATCGACTGGTGGGCCCGGTCAACGTTGACTAAGTTAAAGTCAAGCTGACACGTGGGGTCCGCAGGATTAGCACTAATTTAAGCAGGATATTTAGACTAACCTAATTAGGCTCGGGGACCCACATGTCAGTGTCTGTTAGGATGTGTAATTAACGGAGATTAGCACTAATTACGCCGCCACGTCGGCATGCCGGAGTTTGGCCAGCGGCGACCTCAAGCCGTTGCGGAGTCTGCTCGGGATTGAGCTACAGGTGATGGTTTTGAGCGTGGTTTGCAGCTACGGGACACTGGCACTCGCGTGCATCCAATGGTGCCATTAGCTAGTCGCGGGGTGGCCGGATACGTTGACGGGGTCGATATCCATGGCGGCCGAAGTTCGGACCTTGACCGAAATGACGCTACGGGGCATCTCTGGGCGAGCTGGTGGTGTCTGCGGGTTCCTAGGGGCACAGTGAGAATGAAAACATGCTCAGACGCGACGTGTGTGGGCTCTAGCCACGGCGGTGACATGGCCGGCGGGTGGGAGCTCATCGCTCCGGTAGTTAGCGCGGCAGAGGAAGAAACCCGATGGCGGGGCTAAGGGAAATAATCAGGGGCTCACAGCGGTCACGGAGAGCTTCTCGGTGTGACCGGGGATGATCTGCAGGCGGCGAATCGACCGGTGGCGTCCGGTGGCCATGGCGAGGGAAACGGCGACGATGGCGACGGTGTGCTGCTCCCAAGCTTGCGTGCGTCATTGAGGGGAAGCTCCACGCCATGGTGATGCTCCGGAACCAGGCGGTGGGGTGGTTTGAGGGCTCTGACAACGGTGATTCTCGGTGGCGCACTCCGATGTTCTCAGGTCCGAGGGGGGAGCGAGGCAGAGAGCGGGGTGGGGGCAAGTGAGAGGTCGGGCGGATCCATACGGCAACGGGGTGGTAATCCGCGGCGTCGACGTGTATCGGGGCAAGCAGGAGGTGGAGGCTGGCGCGCGTGCGGGCGCCACGCACCTGCCTGTCCTCCTGGCAGGAGGTGGAAGACGGATGCGCCCCTGGTGGGCTGGGCCGCCAGGTGGCCTGGCCAGGTGGGCTGCTGCTACAGGTATGCCAGTAAGTCTCTCTCTCTCTCTCTCTCTTTATTTGTTTCTCTTTTCTAATTTTCTGCAATTGTTGGGCTTTATTGAAAATACTAAAACGTTTCCAGATATCCTGAAAATAATTGTGGCCTCTGTTGGGATTATTCCTAAAAGCCCTCACTTAAATCCAGAATTATTTGGACATTTAATTTATTTAATAGCATTTATATGCCCAAATGCAAATACTATATGATTTAATTCAGAGCCCGAATATGTCCTGCAAAAATGTAAACCATTTTTGGTAGATGCTTCCACCTCAAACCAGAAATGTTGAACATTTTCAAAGGCATATTGAGTTCAAAGAAAAATATTTTATTTTGACCCTAGTTGAATTCACTTGGTGCTAGGGTTTAAGCATCCCCATTTCAAATTTAAAAAGTAATTTAGACAAAATGCATGGATGCTTGTGCCACTAGTTACAAACAATTCTAGGGCTGTGACAACTCACCCCCACTAAACAAGAATCTCGTCCCGAGATTCAAGATGTGAGGTAAGAAGACAGAGGGGGCACAAGCTAACACGGTCTTCATGATCCAGGTTGCACTTCATAGGAACGCTGTCACGATCACCATCTTTGTCTCGATGTCTTGCTCTGAGAACTCCATCCGACATGATAACGGGAAGAAAAGAAACTCTCGAAGAATCGATCTGCTCGAAGATCGAGCAACCGACGATCAACCCACAGAACGAGACGTATCAATATCTGTCGAGATGAGACACGATACACACATCAAGAATGATGGAAATGAGCATATGACAAGGTTTAAATAAGTAGCGTAATTCCCACACCTAGGAGGGTGGTGAACGGTGCCAACGTAGCGAGGAGTTGGGTTGCCATGATACCACAACGAGACACCTTAAGGAAGGTGACTCGAAGAACTATTCCCTTAAGTGGCAAAAAAATTACTTTTGATCCATAGATCATTGGAACTCTTCATACCAGCTTAAGGCAATCGCAAACGATCATTCAAGGAGGTTCGCAAGAATGGCATACCCATACTAGAATGGACGATGTGGACTACCTTGTTGAAGACAACGCAATGGATGATTTTTCTTGCACGTGCTCTCAAGAACTTGAGCATTTCCATATTCATCAAGGTTCTACCAACATCCGTGTCGAGGATCCTGGCAACACATCTTACTACCTTGACGAATAGTGATGGACAATGCAGATGCATAGAAAGACACCCCTTTCTCAGATTTCACCTTAGCGAGGCCAAGGGAACGAAATCTGGATGATCGACCGAGAGACATTTAGCACCCCGCTTCTAATGTTCTCCTTGATGTGCTAGTGCAACCCATTTATAGATATGGTTTGATAACTAGGACATCAAGTAAAAGGTAGGACTTCGGAAGCTCAAGAATCCATCAGGAATAACTACGGAGGCAGATCCTGCGAGATCCTTATGGGGAGGTGACCAACTTCTTCAACCAAGATATTACAATAATAGGCCTTCTGGCTAGGTGTGTTGGCCATGACATCCACGTTACCGGTTACAGAGAGACCAACATTATAGTTCTTGGAGTACGTTCCAACCATCATATCTGCCTAAGATTCAGATCTGGTTGGTGTCAGGATATTCCAGACTCATCAAGTCTAGAAAGAAAAATGAAAGTCTGCAATGCAATTCGACGAGATGATATTGCGAGATTCTCGGGGAATGAGCTACGATAGCAAGCTCCAAAACATGAGCTGGTTCTGCTACAAACCTGTGAACACGCTATCCAAGACAAGCATGACCATGTGGTAGTCTTATAATAAAACACTACCGAGCTGAAGTGGGGAACCATCATCGAGGATATCGAAGTCCTTGTGCACTTATCGATGAACTTCTTATCCTTGAGCAAGTCAATCAGTGGCTTGGTGTGCTAGGAACACATATAGAATGGAGGCGGCCAACGTATCAAACCATAGGGCACGTCGCACGTGCATGACTAACTTGGGATGATTCCAGAGGAAGAAAAAACAATCTTTCTCGTATTCACGGCGGCAACTTGCATAGAATGCGCATGAATTTGAGGAAGTCACTTCTTCCATCCAAGCATAAGCTTCATGAACGGAACACGAAGCATTGCTTACAAAGTTTCCAACACTAATTTACATGTTCAACAAGAATCATGGACAAGATGAAATTGTTGTCAATGGGCTCAACAACAAACCATCAAGGCTTCCATATAGATGGAATTCCATAATTAAGTGAACACGGTAATGGCAGTGGTCAGACCAAAGGATGTAATGGTGTATGCCCGAGGGATCAACCACGAGTAAGACAACATTATGAACATCGTTGGTTCTAATTTGATTTGAGGATAGCCCACACTCAAATCAATGTTTGGATAAGACAATAGATCCAATAACTTATCACGAGGACCAATCGATGAAGATTTTATCTTTCTTCAACACACACACACATAAAAGTTATCCCTTAACACGAACTAAGTCAGACAAGCTTTTATCTTCCAACTCTCCAAGTTGTTGTTTACCTTAACCAACTAGCTCGGGGTATCCAACATGGATTCCTGGAGAAGGAGCAGTTTACAAGAAACCAACTTGATCACGACCTCAACCTAGCGGTCAGGTGACAACCTGGTAACACTTCCGAGAAGATATTCGGAAAATCACGAACCACCGAAATGTTATTAAGCTCGGGAACAATCTTGCTTTTGAGGCAAGATGATATGATCAAAAGAGTGAGGAATTGACACAATCCTAACTCATTGATCAAAAAGTGCACTGGGAATAAGGCTAGGTAGCACGATCAATCTTAGGATGATGATTCAGTAACCAACGCGCTAAGAATGAAATTATTGTCCATTAACTACCAATCAACAGAGTTGCTAGGAGTATAGATTTCACGCATCACGATTCACTTGTCGGATAACATGGGGACCAAGGAATGAATAATGATGGCAAGAAGTATCACTGTATCAAGGGTTCATAGGATGGTGTGCAATTTCCATGACATTCTTGATATAAAGATGGTAATAGTCCAAGGTAGAACAGAATCAAAAGCTGGATTGGCATTTGATTTGTGGATTACAACTGCTTTGACCCAATCCTGGATATGGATGAGGTACTGGAGTCTGTTTCTCCTAGTCATTCTGGAATAGAATGGCTTGACGAACCACAAGAGTAATAGGCGTCGATAACACGAGTGCACAACTACTCCTGGCTACAAATTGATAGACGGAGGTCAGAATACAACTAAAGAGAACAACTCAGGGAACATATAACTTTCTCTAAGTTGTAGATGCATCGGTGAGCATGTTGTATAAACTCAACAAGTTTCTTCCGGATAACCCATGCAGAAAGGTAGGATTGGCAGAGTCATAATATGAATGGAGTACTCCTCAAGAGAACCCTGGTTGTGATCTTTGATCCAACAAACTTCTGCCATAAGTGGTTCATAGTATTTGGAATAAGGAAATACCACGGACCTCGAGGACTGATGCAAAGGTTACTAATAACCTAAAGGAACGAGAAAACACTATCAACATGAAGTAAGTAGGGTGAATCTCGGGTTCAAAAACCCAGGAATAGAATGCCTACTAACTAATGGCATCACGGGATGCTTTCGAGAATAATGGCCAGAATCACACACTGGGGATACAAAGCATGGCTAGATCACTAGGTGACTCCCTAAAACACCTAGGGTCATAATAATAGTTCCAACATATATGTCGAGGCAACAGAGTACCTCAACTCACCGATTAGTGTGATTAATCTGGCCCAAATGGACATCAGGAACAGGAGGAAGGGGTTTGCAATTGCATCAGACTATTTGGAGACCTAGGATGACTCGGACAGCATAACGACTGCAAATGCTCGAAATATTTGAGACATCCTGCA
The DNA here is from genome assembly GCF_018294505.1 of Triticum aestivum. Lineage (NCBI taxonomy): Eukaryota > Viridiplantae > Streptophyta > Magnoliopsida > Poales > Poaceae > Triticum > Triticum aestivum. The sequence goes on from NC_057812.1 coordinate 331,654,628, forward strand.
AAATGGTGGCATAACCAATCAACAACACAATATCAAGGTTTCGAGATCAACTGTCAACACACAGAAATAGTAGGAACTGAACTAAGAATTGAATCCATCAATCCTATAAGTCTATGGATTAGTAACATGTCACCCTGATAGATAGATTGGAAAGCCTAGTTCTTAAACCTCGTAGAAGAGAAGAGGATGACTCAGATCAGAAGGCCATAAGGTAAAGGAGTAAAAAGAGCCTTACGTTCCCTTCCACAATCAATTCCCCTACATAACTAAAGCACCTCTAGACACAACTTCGACTGGTTTGGCTTGGTAGTCCTACATGCAGTCAGGCTCTGATACCAAAGCTGTCAGGACCCCGATTCCAAGTCTCATCGATCTAGCCGGTAACACCTCATATCACTTTGCGGCCTCACGCACGGTATTCCCACGGGTGTCGCCTTACCATGGCCGGGACCGTTTGCGCCTTTTGGCTCACGTATATGATAGTGTCGCTAGCATCCATATGACAGAGAACCCGGGCCGACATGGCTAGTCGTGAACCCAAAGCGGCACTAACCTATGCGGACAGGCATACATGAATCACATCGAGCATGTCGGTCAGCAGCGTGTGAATCCGGGCTGTAGCACTGGGCTAACAGGACTCCGGGAACCCGGGCTGTATCAGGCTAGGCAGGACTCCGGATGTCACCGCGTGACATTTCCCCGGAGGGACAGACACAGGAACGAAGTGAAACACATGCCGGCCAGTCAGGAGTCCTGAGCAGTAGTGCTGGGCTAACAGGACTCCGGTGAACCGGGCTGTAATGGACTACTATGGCTCATGGAAGCACTAGACTACATTTCCCCATAAGAGAGGCTGCCAAGGATAAACAACTAGATTGTCGGATCCCACACATACCAAGCATTTCAATCATACACACAATATGCTCGATATGTGTAAATACAACATGGCATCACAACATAACTCTACGACTCAAGTATTTATTAGGCTCCGAGGAGTGAGATATTACAAACATGGGTCTCCTGACCCAACAATCATAGCATACAAATCAAAGCACATGCGGAAGCTTAACTTGTCTGAGTACAGACAACTACAAATGAAGAAGGATGAGAAGCCTGACTATCTACCAGATCCTGCCGAGGGCACAAGATCGTAGCTGAGGTATCAAGCTAAACGTCGAAGTCCACACGGAACTACTAGCAAGACTGACGTCTCTCTGCAAAACATAAAATAGGCAAACGTGAGTACAAATGTACCCAGCAAGACTTACATCAGAACTAACTACATATGCATCAGTATTAGCAAAGGGGGTGGTGGAGTTTGACAGCAGCAAGCAACTCTTTTGAGGTGGCGCACATGAGTCCACATATTCACCATTCAATACACCACTATGGATCCGCTCCCGCCTCCCTACGAGACCGCCATCCATAGCACTCAAGCTTATCTTGCGAGTTTTAGAGTATCCACTTTCACTTGTCTATGAACTATGCAAGGGGTCCAAGTTTCCATATCCGAGGAATCCGGCTATTCGAATAGATAATGATAACCCTGCAGGGGTGTACTTCTTCACACACGCTCCCACCACTTACCGTCGTTTACACGACATGTACTCGGCAACCTTCAAGCGGAAGCCCAACGAGGGTGTTGGCCACGGCCTACCTAAACACTCAAGTCTCTAGTCCAGGTTTATCGCCTATCCAGGTTCCATCCATAGGGAGTCCGGCCGAGGTTTCCACATACGGCCCCGAACGATGTGTACAGGGTTCCGAGACACCAAACGGGCGCCCGGCATGCCCGGCCACGGTGTATCTACCGCAACATAGCCCACCCCTGGGGTCAGCACTACGCACGGCCGCCAACACATATCCTACAAACACCAGAAACTAGTTGCAACTCCTGGACAGAGGACTAGGGTGATTAAGAAGCTGAGAGGGTCAATTAAGGATCCCAATGAGTGGTAGTAGCTGTTCATGGATCACAGACACAGAACTCAGTTCCTAAGAACGGTTTGAATGAGACAACCCACCATGTACTCCTACACGGCCTCTCACCACTACCTTTACCAAATCGTGTTCACACACTTAGCTCACACACAGTAGGACATGCTCATCACCATTCCAATTCATTCCCGATGAATCAGACCCGACACAACTCTATGCAATAGCAGGCATGACAAACAAGCATGAATGACTAGGCACATCAGGGCTCAAACAACTCCTACTCATGCTAGTGGGTTTCATCTATTTACTGTGGCAATGACAGGTCATGCAGAGGAAAGGGGTTCAACTACCGCAGCATGTAACAGTTGAATCGTTGTTGTCCTAATGCAGTAAAAGAGAGCAGGAGCGAGAGAGTGGGATTGTATCGGAATGAACAAGGGGGTTTTGCTTGCCTGGCACTTCTAAAGATAGTATAGTTCTTCATTGGTGTCATCGAACTCATCGACGGAACCACGTCTATCAAGAGGGGACAAATACCGGCAAATAAAGAGGAACACTATCAATGCAATGCAACAATTATGATGCATGATAATGTCATGGCAATATGTTGTTGATAGAGCTAATGCAACTAGCAATCATATTAAATGAAGTTGGTTTGAACCAAGGGTTCAAATTCAAACTCCATATGTGCTTATTTAAATGCCAATTATGCAAATTTCCCTGTACAACAACCCTAGGTTGTTCAAACATGCATGCAAATGCCATAAACAGATTCCTTGAATTTTTCTGATAACTTTTCATATATAATTTATTTCATTTGGAGTTATAGATTATTTTCTATGATTTTTAGAAGTTTTAGCTATTTTCTGAAATAAATAAATCATTTCTGATTTATTTAAAATCCCAGAAAAGCTTTACTGCGTCAGCATTGCGCAAGGGTGATGTCAGCGGGTCAACTGGTCGGCCAGGTCAAACCTGACCTGCGGGACCCATTGGTCAGTGACCCTGGGCTAGTTAGGTCGCCGATAGGTGGGCCCGATCAACATTGACTAAGTCAAAGTCAAGCTGACACGTGGGGTCCGTAGGATTAGCACTAATTTAAGCAGGATATTTAGACTAACCTAATTAGGCTCCGGGACCCACATGTGAGTGTCTGTTAGGATGGGTAATTAACGGAGATTAGCACTAATTACGCCACCACGTCGGCATGCCGGAGTTTGGCCGGCGGCGACCTCAAGCCGTGGCGGAGTCTGCTCGGGATTGAGCTACAGGTGATGGTTTTGAGCGTGGTTTGTAGCTACGAGACGCTGGCACTCGCGTGCATCCAATGGTGCCATCAGCTAGTCGCGGGGTGGCCGGATACGTTGACGGCGTCGAGTTTCGCGGCGGCCGGAGTTCGGACCTTGACGGAAACGATGCTACGGGGCGTTTCCGGGAGAGCTGGTGGTGTCTGCGGGTTCCTAGGGGTGCAGTGAGAATGAAAACGTGCTCAGACGCGACATGTGTGGGCTCTAGCCACGGCGGTGACATGGCCGGCGGGTGGGAGCTCACAACTCTGGTAGTTAGCGCGGCAGAGGAAGAAAACCGGCGGCAGGGCTAAGGGAAATAATCAGGGGCTCACAGCGGTCACGGAGAGCTTCTCGGTGTGGCCGGGGATGATCTGCAGCCGTCGAATCGACCGGTGGCGTCCGGTGGCCGTGGCGAGGGAAACGGCGACGATGGCGACGGTGTGCTGCTCCCAAGCTTGCGTGCGTCGTTGAGGGGAAGCTCCACGCCAGGGTGATGCTCCGGAACCAGGCGGTGGGGTGGTTTGAGGGCTCTGACCACAGTGATTCTCGGCGGCGCGCTCCGGCGTTCTCGGGTCCGAGGGGGGAGCGAGGCAGAGAGCAGGGTGGGGGTAAGTGACAGGTCGGGCGGATCCGTACGGCAACGGGGTGGTCATCCGCGGCGTCGACGTGTGTCGGGGCAAGTAGGAGGTGGAGGCTGGCGTGCGTGCTGGCGCCACGCACCTGCCTGTCCTCCTGGCAGGAGGTGGAAGACGGGTGTGCCCCGGGTGGGCTGGGCCGCCAGGTGGCCTGGCCAGGTGGGCTGCTGCTACAGCTAAGCCAGTAAGTCTCTCTCTCTCTCTCTCTCTCTCTCTCTCTCTCTCTTTATTTGTTTCTGTTTTCTAATTTTCTACAACTGTTGGGCTTTATTAAAAATACTAAAACATTTCCAGAAATCCTGAAAATAATTGTGGGCTCTGTTGGGATTATTCCTAAAAGCCCTCACTTAAATCCAGAATTATTTGGGCATTTAATTTATTTAATAGCATTTATATGCCCAAATGCAAATACTATATGATTCAATTCAGAGCCCAAATATGTCCTGCAAAAATGTAAACCATTTTTGGTAGATGCTTCCACCTCAAACCAGAAATGTTGACCATTTTCAAAGGCATATTGAGTTCAAAGAAAAAGATTCTATTTTGACCCTAGTTGAATTCACTTGGTGCTAGGATTTAAGCATCCGCATTTCAAATTTAAAAAGTAATTTAGACAAAATGCATGGATGCTTGTGCCACTAGTTGCAAACAATTCTAGGGCTGTGACATCTATCATACTTTGTACGGAGTATCTCACTGGTCAGGAAGGCATGCAAATTCCCAAACCGCTCCGTACACCCTGTATCGAATTTTTTGCCTACCAAGTTGTGCCGTGCAATTGAAATTCCAACTTGAGTACTATTACTAGGAGTACCATGGGCGAGTTCTTTTAGGCTTCTAGATTAGTAATCCCATAACTACTACCTCCATCCTAGTTTATTGGTCCCCATTGTAATCTATGTCAAATTTTGGCCATAAATTTTGTTGGCATTCTGGGAACGGGCGTCCCCAGACTTGCCTACCTGTGGCCCGCGGCGTGGCTCCACCGGCGGCCTTGTACGGCCCATCTTCACCAGCAAACATTCAGGACCCTCGCGAGATGCCAAGCTTCTCTTGGTGGACGAGGCAAGACCTCCTCAGGGGTGGCCTCACCAGGATGGCTCACGAGGGGCGAAGAGATTAATGCGAGGGGCACCTCGCGAGGTTCCTATGACGCAAGCCATGAAGACTGGAACCAGGCGAGCGCCAGCGTGCGTAGTGTTCTCGCTCCTCTTGGGTGCTAAAGGGGCAAGAGCAGGCGAGGAGTCCCAGGTAGTAGGCAAAGGTTTCCATATCCGTGCAACAAGACCATGACCAGTAGGACGGCAAGCTGGAGGTCATCGTGGAGCCCAAGAAGGCGTCACCGCCAGAGCCTTTGGCAGGCGAAGACCACTTTTGTCAGGATAGCTTGTACTAGTTGTCTCCCTTTGAATTTGGCCGTTGTGGGATCCCTTCCCACTCAATATTTGGGAAGAGGACCCGGGCCTCTATAAATAGGACTAGCCACCACCATAGGAGGGGGATCGAAACCTAGATCGAATCCATAGCACCCAACCACTCAAGTTCACCAAGCACAAGAACACCTCTCCTCGCGTGGTTGTTCTTCCCCTGTACTGTTCATCCTCAGCCCAAGAGGCAATCCACAACACCACACTGGAGTAGGGTATTACACCACAACGGTGGCCCGAACCAGTATAAATCTTATGTCTCGTGTCCTTTGGATTCGTCGAGCTAGGCTGTGAGATCGTGAGTGCGTGACCTAGAGAGGGGGAGACTTCTTCGTGCGCACAGAAGTGTTCGAACCTCAAGGGTTTTGCTGGAACACGAAATTTGACATTTGGCGCGCCAGGTAGGGGTGCGCCGGAGCCTTTTTCCCCCGATGGCCTCGCCTCTCCGACCGGCTCTCATGGACGTCGCCTCTTCTCTGACTGCATCGACGGGCGCCCTCCGCAGCACCGGAGGGCTCCGGGCCTTCACCACCGCCATGCGGTGGGTGCAATGGCCGCACAAGTTCAAGCCGGAGATGTCGCCCCGTTACAATGGTGTGGCGGATCCGGCGGCCTTCCTGCTGGCGTACGAGGAGGCCGTGTTGGAGGCCGGGAGTGGCGGTAAGGTCATGGCCAACTGGCTCCCAATGGCCCTAGCTGGCGTGCCGCGCGCTTGGCTCCTCCATCTGCCAGAATTTTCTGTGGCCTCCTGGGAGGAGCTGCATGACCTCTTCATCGCATGCTTCGGAGGACCAGCACCCCCTGTCGTCGCGTCCCTCCTCGATGGCTCGCATGGGCCGCCCTCTGGCGTCACCTTTACCATAGGCACCGACAAAGACGGGGCCTTTGTCGACCGGTATCTGCTTTGTCCCGGATTGACCCTCAAGCTCGCCTTCAGGGCTACGGAGGCAACTAGCCCGACCAACAAGGAAGTGTCCAGAACCAAGGGGGCCGCGCCGACCAAGAAGAAGCAGTTGTTCACTCAGGGTCAAGCCAGGATGAAGCAGATACCGGTCGACAAAGACGGGGCCTCTGGTGCCACCTTTACCCTAGGCGCCGACCTCGCCCCAGATCAAGAAAAATAGTTGGTGGACTTCTTGAGGGCGAACAGGGAAGTATTCGTCTGGAAACCTAAGCAGCTGGCTGGGGTCCCGAGAAAAGTGATCGAGCATCATCTGAGGGTGTGCTCCAACATGCGCCCTGTGAAGCAGAGGGAAAGGCGGCAATCCACGGAGAAGCAGTCCTTCATCATTCAAGAAACCCGCAAGCTGGTGGCAGTGGGTGTCATTCGCAAAGTCCGGTACCCAGAGTGGCTAGCAAATCCAGTCGTCGTGCCAAAGAAAGGAGGGAAGGAGTGCATGTGTGTCGACTTCACCAACCTCAACAAGGCTTTCCCTCAAGACCCGTTCCCACTGCCGCGCATCGACCAGATTGTCGACTCCACTGATGAGTGCGACCTGTTATGTTTCCTGGATGCGTTCTCAGGCTACCACCAGATCAAGATGGTGGTGGACGACAAGGAGAAGACAGATTTCCTGACCCCGTGCGGGGTGTACTGCTACACCTGCATGCCACTCGGACTGCGCAACGCAGGAGAAACCTTCCAGCGATTGATGCACATCGCCTTGGGACAGCAGCTCGGTAGAAACGCTGAGGCCTATGTTGAAGACATTGTTGTGAAGTCTCGGGAGGCAAGAACTCTGATTTAGGACCTGGAGGAGACATTCGTGAGCCTACGCCAGGTGGACTTGCGGCTCAACCCGGAGAAGTGCATGTTTGGTATCCCTTCGGGCAAGCTGTTGGGCTTCCTCCTGTCTCACAGGGGGATCGAGGCCAACCCGGAGAAGGTCAAGGCAATTGAAGGCATGAGCCCACCACAAAGCCTAAAGGAGATGCGGAAGCTTGCGGGCTGCGTGACTTCGTTGGGACGCTTCATCTCCAAGTTAGGGGAGCGCACATTGCTATTCTTCAAGCTGATGAAAAAGAAGGGTCCGTTTGAATGGACCCCCGTGGCCGACCTGGCATTTCAAGACCTCAAGAGATACTTGACCAGCCCGCCGGTGATGGTGGCGCCCCATCCTCGCGAGCCCTTGGTACTCTACTTGTCTGCCACGCCCCACTCCACCAGTGCAGCGCTGGTGGCTCTCAAGGAAGGGCCCGAGGTCGAGAACCTGCCAAGTGAAGCCACCGAGCTAGATGAGGTAGCTCAACACCAAGTCGATGCTCCTGAGACAGCGGCCGCCACGACAGGTCATCAAGCCCAAGGAGCTGGAAACCCGCAGGAAACACCTAAGTCCCCGAGAGCTAAAAACCCCGTCAACTCTCCCACCCTGGTCGAGCATCCAGTATACTTCGTCAGCACAGTCCTGCGGGATGCGAGGGTGCGATACCCCATGCCTCAGAAGCTCTTGCCCGCATTCCTGGTGGCCTCGCGCAAGCTGCACCACTACTTCCAAGGCCACCCCATCAAGGTTGTTTCAGCCTACCCATTGGAGAGAGTGCTCAGAAGCCCCAATGCTGCAGGGAGGGTTGCCGAATGGAACATCGATCTGCAAGCGTTTGACCTGGAGTTTAGCACAACCAGAGTCATCAAGGGGCCTGCGCTCGCCGACTTTGTGGCGGAATGGACTGACACCCCGGAGCTCGAAGCCGGCGAGAACCGATCCCTCTCGCCAGGAAGTGAGGTGCCAGATGGTTGGGTCATGTACTTCGACGGCGCGTTTGCACGCCAGGGCACGGGGCTGGAGTCGTGCTTATCTCGCCCACTCAGGACAAGCTTTACTACGCTGTGCAGCTCTGCTTCCAGCGGGGCGAGAAGGTCTCCAACAATATTGCAGAGTACGAGGGTCTCATTGTCGGCCTCAAAGCGGAAGTGGCCCTGGGAGTGAAGCGCCTCACCGTCAAAGGAGACTTGCAGCTCCTCGTCAACTTCTCCAACAAGGTGTACGATCCAAAGGATGAGCACATGGAAGCATACCTCATGGAGGTGCGCAAAATGGAGAAGCAGTTCCTGGGTTTGGAACTACAGCATGTACCTTGTGGCACCAACAAAGAGGCCGATGAAATCGCCAGAAGAGCATCCAAGCGGCAGCCCCAAGAGCCTGGCGTCTTCGAGGAGCGGCTCTTCAAGCCCTCGGCAGCACCTCCGCCTGGGGAGCCGGTGCTATCTCAGGAGGAACTCCCCCAGCCTCCAGCCTCGGGAGCCCCAGCCTGTGGCCCGACCGCGGTAGCGCGCCTCCTCTTAGCACTCGAGCCTCAGGAGGGGTGCTGGATCGAAGTGTTCAAGGCATACCTGACGCAAGGCACGTTGCCGGGGAAGGAGGAAGATATGGAACGTGTGGCCCGGCAGGCTACGGCGTACTGCATTCAGGACGGTGAGCTATACAAGAAGCGGCCAAATGATGTTTCTCTATGATGCATTTACAGGGAATAGGGGAAGGAGTTGCTGGCAGACATACATGGCGGAGACTACGGGCACCACTCGTCGTCGCGCACCCTGGTCGGCAAGGCTTTCCCCAGCGGGTTCTACTGGCCCACGGCACTCACAATGCAGCCGAGCTGGTGACATCCTGTGAGGCCTGCCAGTTCCACGCCAAGCAGATCCACCAGCCTGCTCAGGACCTCCAGACTATCCCGCTCTCATGGTCGTTCACAGTCTGGGGGCTGGATATCCTGGGTCCATTTCCTCGAGCGCCAGGAGGCTACCGCTACCTCTACGTCGTCATTGCCAAATTCACCAAGTGGGCGGAAGTGGAAGCTGTCGACACCATCCCGGCCGGGTCAGCAGTCAAGTTCACCAAGGGCCTCGTAAGCCGATTTGGGGTCCCTAATTGCATCATCACCGACAATGGCTCGCAGTTCACTAGCAATCTCTTCAAAATGTATTACGCTAACATTGGAACGCAGATCTGGTATGCCTCCATAGCGCACCCCAGGAGCAACGGCCAGGCCAAACGCGCCAACGCGGAGGTCCTGAGGGTCCTCAAGACAAGGACCTTCAAGAAGAAGCTCGAGGCCTGCTGCAGGGTCTGGCACGACGAAGTCCAACTTGTGTTGTGGTCCATCCGCACCACCACCACCAGGGCGACAAGTGAGACCCCGTTCTTCCTCGTCTACGGAGCAGAAGCGGTTCTCCCACACGAGGTTAGGCATCGCTCTACGCGGGTCCCGACATTTGATGAAACACAGCAGGACCCCATGTGGGGGATGGATCTCGTGCTGGGGGAGGAACACCGCTGAGAAGCCTCGCTCTGAGCTGCGAGGTACCAGTAGGCGCTGCGGCAGTACCACTGCCGCAGCGTCCGCTCCAGGACGCTCGAGGTGGCTGATCTTGTCCTGAGGCTAGTGCTCTCTTGGGAAGGGCTGCACAAGCTCTCGCCCATGTGGGAGGGCCCGTTTCAGGTGGCCCACGTCTCCAGGCCTGGTGCCACGCACCTGGATACGCAGGACGGGATCCCCATCTAGAACGCATGGAACATCCTGCACCTCCGGAGGTTCTACCCATGAAGCAAGGCTCGGTGCCTGTGAAGCAAGGCCCAGTGTCTGTGAAGAATCTCTGCTCGTGACACTCTCACATAATAATGAGTGGGGCTATACATGCCCCAGAGTCTCAGGAGTGTCGCCCTCGGGCCTCGGAGGCTCCCTCCCATGCCTATTGGCAGCACTTAGCTCCGCACTAGTGAGAAGACAAGAAGACTAGACTAGGTGCCGTACGTGGCTTTTCATTTGCTTTCTGCGGTTGGTTTTCCCCCTCTTTTAAAGTGAGAATTTGCTTTATGGTGTTCCTTGTTATCCTGGATTCCTTTGTCCTTGTTGCCTCCCTTTCTGCCATCGGTTCCTTGTTTTTGACCCATTCTCTCCCTCGCGTGCCTCGCGAGGGTTCTGGACGGGCGCCTCGTGAGAGTTCTCGTTTTCTTGTCTTTCGCAAGGCACCCTCGCTCGAGCTTGCAAGCTAGCGCGCCCTTCTCAGTCTATGCCCACGAGGTACCGCGACGCGAGGCACAGGATTACGGCTGGCAGTGCCTGCGATCAGGACCCGGAAGAATAAGGAATTCCTAGCAAATTTTCACATTTCTCAGGCGCCTCCCGAGCATAGGAGACCTTGTCAGGCATTGGGGAACGCGCGCCTCGCGAGGTAGAATCTACTTCAGGCGCATCAAGCTAAGTTGTTCCTACGCACATACATAAAACATGACGCTGCAACACAACACATGAACAATAAACATAGCATAGCTACTTAGAGATCATAATTGTTGCATGCCCCGGCGGGCCCCATTCTTGCCTCTGTAGGGACCCCGACTCATAAGTCGTGATCACGGAATGCACGTGTACAGTGATCCCAGGGATCAATACTCACTAAACACACAGAAACTGAATAACAAGTGTTTTACATCCATACATACCGTCTTACATAAATTATGACCATTATGGTCGAGTCTTGAGTATAACTTCCTAGCGGAAATCTTCGTCAATAACTTGGACCCATGCCATCTGCCTTAACCCTACAGGCATTCTGACTGGGAAACATCCTAGCTCACATGTTCGTCACCAAGGTACTCTTATTATATCTTGTTCTTTCATGCCTGGCCAATAAAATAACCAGTGGCAAGCCAATGAGTACTTTGAATGTACTCGCAAGCAACCCGTGTTTTGATTCAAGATACAACAATGCATGATATAGGTAAATTTTGCAGAAAGCTAATTTTATTGTGTTGTGACATGTTCAACAACTGGTAAAACATGCATCATATGAATTTAAGTAACCATAGGGACTCGTTACAGATATCAACATCAATGGAGTGGGCATCAACCCAACTCAATCATGTCAAGTCCTTTGACTTGACCCAAGTAGTTCTTTCCACTTTTCCATACACACTCACCAGGTTTCATAAACATGTGGACGTAGCCCAAGAGCGGTTACCCAACTGTCCTTGACCATGGACACGGCTATTCGAATAGTTTTACAGTCTGCAGAGGTTGCACACTTTTCCCACAAGATTCGGGGAACTTTCGTGTCATCCACGACCCGCGGTACCTCAAGTACCCGGGGTAAGCACCCGATCACTATCTTTCCGTAGACGACACTAACATAGAGTCCACTCGATTGGTAGTAACCCCCGTGCCCATCATTTCACATCTTAAAATTGTGGATCCTCGCTCCCATATTCATCACATACCACAAGCACAGGGTACCAACGGTGTTTCTAGTGCCCTGTGAAAACAGTCATGGCCGCCCTACAATTCATTATCTCCTTCGGGCATAAGTGGCACCCGATAGGGTTTTGAAAAGTCTTTTGAAAACAATCTTGCTTCCATCACCATGCATATGCCCAATCCATTTGCGTAGTAGTTACTTAGCATCCTAACTACTCCCACTCGCATAACCCTCATAGAAAGGTAGGGTCATGCATCATGCAAGTGTCAACGAGAAAAGCAACGGAGGCAAACCACCTCAAGTGGTCACCATTTTATCATGACTTCGATGCAAGCAATGACAGTGCCATATGACATGCATAAAAAGGGTTTCTTAGACATGGTCAAAGGGATGCTTGCCTGGTTCATTAGAGTCTTGAAATCTTCTGGTCCATCTCTGAGTATTTCATCTACTTCGTCAACTAACGTTGAGAACAATGATAGTAAGCAACAAAACAAGGCAGAAAATAAAAGTGCTCTAAAAATATTAGTTTGACTTTTCTAGGACATCTCTGATTATATGAAAAATAACCAGAGTGGTTTCACTGGGATTGGGTCAGTGGATATTTCTGAACATTTCAATATGATGGAATCAAGGGATATAATGGATCTGCAAGGGGTGTGCAGAAATATATTTTTGAAAAATTAGTAAGGGCACCCATTTAACAAGCCATGATTTTAGAAGGATCTAGGTGTTGGTTTCACTGGATTTGGAGTTCAAATGATTTTCCTATGAATTTGCAAAGTTGACAAATATGAAGAAATGGCTCATCATATTGCGTGGCACAGAAAGTATTAATAAAAATGTTCATAACCTAAGTTATGAACTCAAAAGCATCTAGAAATTTGAATCATGGCATTCGGATCAAATATGATCTCTCTGTGATTTTCTAAAGTTCATCACAGAAATGGAATATGGGATTTTATTTAGGGATAATTGCATCTTTGCCCCTAGTTGGTTCACACCCCCGGGTTTTGGCCTTACTTTTCGGGCATGCTCAGTTTTGCCCTTAGTTTTTCCCCTCCATCAGCTCGAATGCCCTTCTGTCACAGCTCCGCTTGGTCAGCACCGTTTGACCGTGACGGCTAGACGTTTTGGACACTGGTTACCCCTGGGCCTTTCTTACAAGTGGGTCCACATAGATTAGACAGTGTAGTTGCCATTTCCCCTCCCTCTGTCTTATCCCAGCCCCGAACCCTAGATCGGCAACGACAAAGGCGACCCAAACCCTAGCACTCGGCGGTGACGCGGGCTCCCATAGAAACCATGGCCTCGATGTCGTGAAGTCCACATCGCCGGATCTACATCACGCGGCGGTGATGGTGGAGACACGCTCTTCGCACAGCGGTGGTGGTGGCGGTGACGATGCCATGAGGAGTGACTGCACGACAGATTCAAGGCAGGAGATCCCAGTAGGGTAAGTTTCCAGATCCAGTACTTACTCATCTGTTTCCATGATTAGAAAGGTGCATTCCATGACTTCGGTTGTGTTCACAATCGTAGGATGGATCCATCGCGTGCGTTCTTTCTGACAATTAGAATGGAGAACACTCTTTTAGCAAAGGGTGGTACTAAGGGACATGATGCAAGCTTCAGTTTCCCTCTAGTGGTGGACTGCACAAGTTCTTTCAATGATTTTAGGTCTACAATCTATAGGAAATATCCTTGGGGTATGCATGATGCAGCTGAGTTCAGATTCTGGAATGTAGAGAAAGCTACTTGGAATCCTCTACAGTGTGATGATGAGTTAGGTGTAATGTTTGCTACATATGCTGATTCGAAAACTGCAAATGTTGAAACTACTGTAATTCAGAGATGTAGAGCAGAAGCAGCAACTACAGCAGCAAAGCCCCCTGCCTCTAAAGCAACATCTAAAACATATGTTGCAGGAAGTACTTCTAGGAGCAGGTCAACACCCCCTAGTAGTACTTGCAATCCACCTGCAACTCCTACTGCAAATGTACCAAGGCAACCTGGCTGCAAAGACACTAAAATTCCTTTAGAGCCTATGATTGAGGAGGCTGAGCCTGATGATGTGCTAGGCTCAGATGAGGAGGATGAGAGGATGTTTCCAGATCTTGTGCAGAAGACAAATGAAGAGATAGATGAGGATTTTATTCCTGCTGAGTTTTCAGATACAGATTCAGAGGAGGAACAAGAGAACATTGACATGGGACATTTTGAGAATGATGATGAGGACAGGCCTGAGATGATGTATGACAGGGAAAATCCTAGTTTAGCTGAAGGAGTTGTTTTTCCTTCTGCTGTTGACTGCAGGAATGCAGTTGCCACATTCTCAATTCAGCATGAAGTAGAGTTCAAAATAGAGAAGAGTGATCCATCAAGGTTCACTGTTTACTGTGCATTTTCAAGGTGTAGATGGAGGCTACATGCCTCTTTAATGAGAAACAATACTTTGTTTCAGGTAGTAACAGTACTAACTAACTAATCTCATTGACAGTATCTTGCATATTTAGTTTGCATATTCAGTTTCATTCAGCCACACTGTTTGCCTTACTGTTTTGCTTTGTTTCAATTTACAGATTAAAGTAAATCCCTATGAGCACCACTGCCCAAGTGTGAACAGAACTGAGAGGCTCAGAGCAGCCAAGAGGAGGTGGATAGCTCATGCTGTGCAAAATTGGGTCAGAGAAAACTCCAACATTGGTCCTGGTGAGTTGGTAACTAATTTGAAGAAAAAATATGGTATAGAATTGCCATACATGAGAGTGTTTTATGGTAAACAAATGGCAATTGACAACTTGTATGGTAAATATGAGGATAGTTTCCAGCTTTTGTACACATTCAAAGCTGAGGTTGAGAGGGCTTCTCCAGGTAGTGTAGTAGAAATTGACACACACACAGTTCCTTTCCAGCTAAGAGGAAAGAGGTATGAGAAGCAGTGTTTTAGGAGAGTTTTTGTCAGTTTCAAAGCTTGCTGGCAGGGATTTTTAGCTGGTTGTAGGCCCTACCTTGCTGTTGATGCTACTGCACTAAATGGTAGGTTCAGAGGTCAGTTGGTTGCTGCATGTGCAACTGATGCACATAACTGGATTTTTCCAGTTGCATATGGTGTTTTGGAGACTGAGTCTAAAGAGAGTTGGGGTTGGTTTTTCCAAAATTTAAAGAAGGTGATAGGTCATCCTGAAGGACTAGTAATTCATACTGATGCATGCAAGGGTCTTGAGACAGCTGTAGATGAAATTTACCCTGGGGTAGAGCACAGAGAGTGCATGAGACATCTGGCTCAGAATTTTTGTAAGAAATTCAGGGGGAAGTTCTATGACCAGCATTTGTGGCCTTGTTCATTGACTTATAGCATTAAGAAGCACAACTATCACCTGAGACAGTTGTGCACAAAACCCAAGGTGCAGGCTTATCTGGAAGAGCACCACACAAAAATCTGGGCCAGGGCACAATTCAATGATATCTGCAAGGTTGACTATGTCAATAACAACCTTGCAGAATCATTCAATTCCAAAATTAAAAAGTTCAAGGGTCTCCACATTGTGGACTTGTTGGATAAGATCAGGCAGTACTTAATGCAAAAATTTGGCCTTAGGAATAGCATAGAACTACAAAAATTCAATGGGCATATCATAATTCCCAGAGTTATGAAGATTTTGATGGCAAAATCCAAAGGCTTGGACATGACTTTAGTTAGGAGAAGTCCAACTGAAGCAGAGGTGACTGCCATAGACAAGGAGAAGAGGGAGTGGAGATACCCTGTGGATGTAGAGAAAAGAACATGCAGTTGCAGAAAGTGGCAAGTTACAGGCCAGCCATGCATACATGGTCTATTCTTCATAACATCATTAAGAGGGGAAGCTAAAGAAATAGACCAGTATGTGCACAAGTACTTCTCAGTTGAAATGTTTAAAAAAACATATGCTGAGAACCTGCCTGCACTTGAAGGAAAACAGCAGTGGGATATTGTAGACCCTGGTTTCAAACTAAGTCCACCTGTACAGAACAAAGCTGCACCTGGCAGGCCAAGGAAGACAAGAATTAAGCCAGCAAGTGAAGGAAAAGGACTTGGTCCTAGGAAGAGAAAATGCAAGAGGTGTGGTGGCTTGGGTCACTTACTGAAAACCTGCAAAAAAGCCATTGATCCAGCATTTGGTGAAGAAGATGCACACTGGGGAGCTGACAATGCTGAAGAAGACCCTCCTAACCAAAATGCAGACCTACATGATAAACAACAAGAAGAAGAGGAGCCATACAGTGAAGATGAAGCTCCAGTGCAGCCTGCAGGTGAAGATGAAGCTCCAGTGCAGCCTGCAGGTGCAGATGATGCTCCAGTGCAGCCTGCAGGTGCACAGGATGCTCCAGTAGAGCCCCACAGTGAAACAAATGAGACAGCAACACAAGCTTCCACAGTTCAAAGGTAATATTCCTCTTTGATTTATTTATGTGCCTTATTTATGTGCTTTTACCTGCAAATATCTCTTGTACTGTTACTAACCAACTATTTCTTCCCTATTTGTTAGCACACCAAGGAAGAACTATAAGAAGGCAGCAGAGAGAGGAGCATCTCCAATGGCTATCAGCAAGAAGAGGAAGCTTAACACTTCTACAAGTCCAGAAGAAGAACCTTGCTCAGTTACTGGCAGCAATGTAGATGCAAGAGTTGCTGCATGTGAAGAGCAAGTTCTCCCTCCAGTTGTTCCCCAAATCCCTGTGAAACTGACTAGGAGCAGGGCTAGGGAGATGACAATCCCAGCTAGCAACACAAGGAGCAAGAAGGCAAAATATGGAAAATGAGTACTAATGTGTTGTGCAAGTTTGAAACTGTTAGATTTGTTGTAATGTGTTCTTTTGGTTGCAACAAGATTGGTTGTGAACTATGTTCTTTTGGTTGTTGAAGAATATCAAATGCTACTTGTGAACTATGTCTAGTTGCAGCAAGATTGGTTGTGAATTATGTTCTGTTTGATCTTTCTTTTCACAATACATGCATTTGGCAAATTGTTGCGTCCATAAAGCTTCATAACATAACATAACAACTGCTAGGTTCATACAACTTCATATGTTCATTACAGCTTCATAACATAACAAGTGCATTTGAGCTACATAGATCATAAACTAATGTGCATTCTGTGCACAGACAGCCATTGAGATTGCTAGAAAACAAATGAAAATGCTAGCAAACAACATTGTCCCTATGCACATAATTTCTTTCATTTTCTTCAACTCCTTGTTCAATGCACGATTCTTCTTTGCAAGATCAATTGATCTCTTCTCCAGGTGGTGACTTCTGATCCAGCTATGTTCGATCACTTCGTGCAGTTCTTCAAAGGCAAGACCAACACGTTCTGGAGGTGGTGGGTCAACCCAAACTACCCATTCACATTCATCTGGCAACTGAATCAATAAATTTGATTAAAATTCTCCTTGAAAGTTAAATAAGAAAATGGAAACGAAAATGCAGTGCAAATGAAATCATACATCCAGAGGGCAACCCAAAAAACGACGTCCAGTGCTTGCGCCTCCCCAGGCGACACGACAAGCCGGGATTAGCTGGTGCCTCGGGCAACGATGCTTCGAGCGCGGCTCCAAGCCACAGTATGTCAAGTCTGCCAAGTAGAACTCGGAGCTGTGCTGAACAATGCCTACCCCATCCACCTAAATCAGGCCAAGATCCAGAAATTAACCCCCAAATCTAGCAAACCCTAGAAAAGCAGGGGACCAGATGAGCTATCAAACCTGTTCGGCTGCCGGCGGCGAGTCCGACGAGATGGCCGACGTCGACATGGTCCTTCCCACCTCTCCCCACACCACGATGTCACACCTCTCTTCCCAGCCGCTTCTCTGTTTTCTTGTGAAGCGGGAGCTAGAAGACGACTAAACAGGTGGGGGGTATCAAACCCAGGGGCAAATGTGTCCAAAACGTCGAGTCGTCACGGTCAAACGGTGCTGACCAAGCGGAGCTGTGATAGAAGGGCATTCGAGCTGACGGAGGGGAAAAACTAAGGGCAAAACTGAGCATGCCCGAAAAGTAAGGGCAAAACCCGGGGGTGGGAACCAACTAGGGGCAAGAATGGAATTGTCCCTTTTATTTAATTTTGCGAGGAAAGTTGTTTTGGAAAAATGTACGTGTTGCACCAAAAGGTAGATCATGATTTATGTAGTCACTAGAATTTTGAATTAAAAGATTTGGAGTTAATTAGATTTATTTGTGGATTTTACAAATTTTACAGAAAAGGAAAAGGAAAAGATTTTTACCCAAATGGGCTGGATCTGGAGCGGCAGCCGTGCGCACTGAGCGCGGAATAGCAATTGGGCCGGCCTAGCGGCTCGTCTGTGCGGGCGGAAGAGCTGACATCGAAGGCGGCTTCACGGGGTGCGCCTTCGCGCGGGGGAGGCGGATCTGGCCGAAACCGCTTCCACTTAAACGGTCGAGCCCGCCCACTGGGTCGCTGACGCGCGGGGCCCAGCGACAGGTCGCCTTCAACCTCCCGCGCGGTGCGACGGGAAACAGAGGAGGCAAGGCCGGGTGGCGCCGGCGCTCTCCCCGGCGGCACCGGCCACCTCCGTTGGCGCCCATCACACCTGCATGCTTGGGGGAGCGTGTCGCACCCGCCGAGGTGCGCCATGCCGGCAGGGGCGGTTGGACGAGAACGCTCCATCGGCCATGGCGGGTGAGGCCGGCGGAGGTGATGGAGCTCGACGGTACGGCCACGGGGAGGAGAGAAACAAGCACGGGAGGGGCTCGCGGTGATGGTGGAGGTGCTCTAGTGCGATCTAGAGGGGAGGAGGAGGAGCGGTGGGGGCGAATTTAGGCGGAGGCCAACGGCAAGGCTCCGGCCATGGTCGTGGATGGAGGGCACGGGAGGAAGAATGGGTCGGCCTGGGTGGTGTTCGGGAGAGAGAGAGAGAGAGAGAGAGAGAGAGAGAGAGAGAGAGAGAGAAGGAGATGGAGCAAATGGAGTTGTGAGGAGGGCTTGCAACGGCCTTAAGTAGCCGACCCGCGGCTCACCGTGGATGCGGAGCACGGGTGGCCGTGGCAACGTCTCGTGCGGCAAGGGGAGAGAGCGAGGGGTTGTCTTTGGTGCTCATGGGGGTGGAGTAGGGCACCAGGAAGAGATACAGGGAGCGGGGCGAGCTTCGGGTGGAGCCACGAGCTCGCATGTGCATTGGCGGGCTCGGGCGGCTCTGGGCACGCGGGGCACGGGCAGGACAGAGAGGGAAAGGAGGGGGCAGCGCGGTGGAGTGTTGCGGACGTCGAGGCACCTCGACTGGCGCAAGGGGGAGGCTCGAGGTGGTCAAGGGACGTGGCGTCAATGGTCGAACGCCCTACCATGCGCTCCAGAGCGCATTTTTGGCTGGCATATGCGGCTTTTCTGCGCGCACCCACGCGCCCACTTTTGTCTAGGGACTGCAGGGGAGTAAACAATGTGGAAATGGCATCGGATTCCTTTGGGAGCCAATGGAGGAGAGGTGGGGTTGAGAGAGAGAGAGGGAAATCTGCTGTCCAGGGAAGATAATTGGGTCCCTTTCCCCCTTAATCATTTCCCCTCAGGCTGGAAAGCACAGAAGGGGTAGAGGGAGACTAGGAGAGGTTGTGGGAAAACTTTCAGCTCATGGAGATTAGTGGAAGGGGTTGAAACATGCATTTTGAAATTCTGCCAGAAGGTGTTTGATGTAGGTTTGGGTAAGTACATGGAATCCCCTTGTCATGAGACTTAACAGGAGTGAGTGACATTACAAATTAGTAGGGACCACCAATTTTGAGGTCAAATGGAGAAAGTGGCCAATGCAACTTTTGTAAACCCTAGAAATCAACATAAATGGCTTTTCCAAGATTTAGTCATTCAAATCTATTCTCCTTGATGCACCACATTGTGTAGTGTCATCATTTGAGGTTTTGAACATGTCCACGAAAATTCAGATCAAAAGGACACAGTTGGCAATGTAGAGTTGTTCAAATTTGGTTCTGGACAGGAAGGGTTTTAGAACACTTTGATCATGATGTCCTTCTCTCCAAGTTTAATCATGATTAATCAGCTTAAGTGTTGGTATGAAAATCAGGGTGTGACAGTCTCTCTCTTAAACGTAGGAAGGAAAGGAGGAACGAAACAAAAGCGGGACGTGCTCCCGCGGCAGGTCATGAGGACGGGCCCAGGGCGCTCTCCTGAGCTCAGCCAGACCCCTCCTCGCGCTTCATCGGAGCACGGCCACGAGATGACCCACTGCCTCCTTCGAAGCAGGCACGACGGCTGGTCATAGCCACCGCTGCTGGAGTTGTCGCCGGAAGAAGAATTGCCATAGCTGGACAAGACATGGCCGGCGCCGAAGGCGGGCCCGTCGATACTCCCGTCGCGATCGTCACCAAGGCCGAGCACCTTATCGCCGTCGTTGTCCTCGGGCAGCGTCTGATGCGGTGATCATCTTCCCCAAATACCCTCATGAAGAGGGTCGCGTCGCCGTCATACTTGAAGTGGAGGGCACACCGCCTACCCACTCCGCGCACGTGGGCGAACGTCTGCCAGCCGCGGGCCAGGACCGCGTTACCTGCGGCGGAGACCTCGACCGCGACCCAGGAAGCCTTGCTATAGCAGCCGTCCGCCTACAGCCAAAGACTGCCTGCACCAGTGGCTGGCAACTCGCCGACAAAGAAGCGTGGGAGCTGAAGCCAAGTGCCGGCCGGGTTCTCCGACCACATGATGAACTCCGGCAGCACTTCCGTCGACTAGAAGCGTGGCCTGGGAGGCCGTGCGACCATGGCACGCCTCCCTCCATCGACAGGGCTACCGCGACTTGGGGCGGCCACCACCGTGCGAAGAGGCGCCACCGCGGCCGCGAGGGTCCACGACAAGGGTCGTAGGGTGCTTACACGGACGGTCGCGCCCCTTCTTGGGCGGTGGAGAGCCGGGCCCCTCTTGGTGAGCCTTCCCCTTCTCCGTCGCTGAGAGCCTCTTCGTTGGTGCCATGGGTGTCGCTGCTGGCAATGAAGCAAGGAAGAAGAAGGAGCAGGAGAAGCAAGGGAAGAGATGGGTGATGGGGGCTCCGCCCCTCTACCCATATATAGCCAAGGGGAGGCCAACCACTGGCCTCCAGGATCTAAAGGTAATAATGACCTTTTTCTGCATGCAGCAGGGACTCGTCAAGTAGGGCGATTGCCGAGGCAGCGTGGGGAAGCGGAGATGCCCATGTCTAACCAATCGCCCCACATCAACTAGGGCCATAGGATTTTGGGGCCCGCGGCGCTCCGCACTTGCCCTTTGGCTTCGCCTCGAAGCCAAGCCTGAGAGCGCCTTGGGCCCGGGGGCTACTATCGGCGTTCTGGGAATGGGGGTCCCCAGAATTTCCTGCCTGTGGCCCACAGCGTGGCTCCACCGGCGGCCCCATACGACCCATCTTCACCAGCAAACATTCCAGACCCTCGCAAGGGGCCAAGCCTCGCGAGGAGGATTATGCAATACCTCCTCGGGGGCGGCCTCACTAGGCTGTCTCGCGAGGAGTGGAGAGATCAAGGCGAGGGGCACCTCGCGAGGTTCCTGTAATGCAATCCATGACGTCTAGAACCAGGCGGGCGCCAGCGTGCGCAGTGTCCTTGTTTTCTATTTGGTTCTAAAGGGGCAAGCGCAGGCGAGGAGTCCCGAGGCAGCAGGCAATGGTTTCCATATCGGTTCAACAAGACCAAGACGCGCAGGACGACAAGATGGAGGTCATCGTGGAGCCCAAGACGGCGTCACCACCAGAGCCTTTGGCAGGCGAAGACCACTTTTGTCAGGATAGCTTGTACTAGTTGTCTCCCTTCGAATTTGGCCGTTGTGGGATCCCTTCACGCTCAATATTTGGGAAGAGGACCGGTGCCTCTATAAATAGGACTAGCCACCACCATAGGAGGGGGGTCGAAACCTAGATCGAATCCATAGCACCCATCCACTCAAGTTCACCAAGGACAAGAACACCTCTCCTCGCGAGGCTGTTCTTCCCCTGTACTGTTCATCCTCAGCCCAAGAGGCAATCCACCACACCACATTGGAGTAGGGTATTACACCACAACGGTGGCCCGAACCAGTATAAATCTTGTGTCTCGTGTTCTTTGGGTTCGTCGAGCTAGGCCGTGATCTAGACAGGGGGAGAGATCTTCGTGCGCACCCCAGTGTTCAAACCTCAAGGGTTTTGCCGGAACCCGAAATCCGACAAATTTAACTAATTAAATGTTTATGCATGTCACCAAAAATTATATAACTTTTGTTGACATACACTAACATTTTATCAGTTAAATCTTTGGTCAAAATTTAGCACAAATTACAGTGGTGACTAATAAACCAGGATAGAGGTAGTAGTTTATAAGCCCAAATGAATGAGTGAGGCGCCTTATGTTACTCTCCACTGTGACTAGTCTTATGGGAAATGCCGGCGAAGACATGGCTTATTTTTTAAGCCGCCAAAGAACTGGCCCTAGGAGTAGTAGCTAGGGATACTAGGAGTTGTAGCTAGCGATAGTAGGAGTAGTAGCTAGGGATCCAGTGTGCAAGATGAACCAGACAAAGTAAATGCAGAGAGATGAAATGCAAAAAATACACAGGGATATGATGGTTGCTTGTCCGTTTATTTTACCAGGCCACTTATTACTGGGAGTGGTGGGGTTTGTGATATGGCTTTATTGTCGTGCCCGAGTGGGGTGAGACCCCCGTGTGCAGTGCCGCCCTCTACACTAGTACTACCTCGGTCGTAGTTTATTAGTCCCCCATTGAATTTGACTGAAGATTTAACTGACGAAATGTTAGTGCATGTCAACAAAAACTATATAGTTGGATTCGTATTTGAAGATATATAGTTTTCAATGATATAATTTTTGGTGACATGCATGAACATTTATTGTACTATATATAATGTTAGTTAAATTCATGGTCGTATGATAACCCACAAGTATAGGGGATCACAACAGTTTTCGAGGGTAGAGTATTCAACCCAAATTTATTGATTCGACACAAGGGGAGCCAAAGAATATTCTCAAGTATTAGCAGCTGAGTTGTCAATTCAACCACACCTGGAAACTTAATATCTGCAGCAAAGTGTTTAGTAGCAAAGTAATATGATAGTAGTGGTAACGGTAGCAAAAGGTAATGATAGCAAAAGTAATGTTTTTGGTATTTTGTAGTGATGATAGCAATAGCAACGGAAAAGTAAATAAGCGAAAAACAATATATGGAAAGCTCGTAGGCAAAGGATCAGTGATGGAGAATTATGCCGGATGCGGTTCATCATGTAACAGTCATAAACTAGGGTGACACAGAACTAGCTCCAGTTCATCAATGTAATGTAGGCATGTATTCCGAATATAGTCATACGTGCTTATGGAAAAGAACTTGCATGACATCTTTTGTCCTACCCTCCCGTGGCAGTGGGGTCCTTACGGAAACTACGGGATATTAAGGCCTCCTTTTAATAGAGTACCGGAACAAAGCATTAACACATAGTGAATACATGAACTCCTCAAACTACGGTCATCACCGGTAAGTATCCCGATTATTGTCACTTCGGGGTTAACGGATCATAACACATAATAGGTGACTATAGACTTGCAAGACAGGATCAAGAACTCTCATATATTGATGAAAACATAATAGGTTCAGATCTGAAATCATGGCACTCAGGCCCTAGTGACAAGCATTAAGCATAGCAGAGTCATAGCAACATCAATCTCAGAACATAGTGGATACTAGGGATCAAACCCTAACAAAACTAACTCGATTACATGATAGATGCCATCCAACCCATCACCATCTAGCAAGCCTACGATGGAATTACTCACGCACAGCGGTGAGCATCATGAAATTGGTGATGGAGGATGGTTGATGATGACGATGGCGACAGATTCCCCTCTCCGGAGCCCCGAACGGACTCCAGATCAGCCCTCCCAAGAGGTTTTAGGGATTGGTGGCGGCTCCGTATCGTAAAACGCGATGAATCCTTCTCTCTAATTTTTTTCTCTCCGAAACCAAATATATAGAGTTAGAGTTGAGGTCGAAGGAGCTCCAGGGGGCCCACGAGGTAGGGGGGGCGCGCCCCCCACCCTCGTGGACAAGTGGTGGGCCCCTGGCCTTCATCTTTTGCAAGGATTTTTTATTATTTCCGAAAATTTGTTCCGTGAAGTTTCAGGTCATTCCGAGAACTTTTGTTTCTGCACATAAATAACACCATGGTAATTCTGCTGAAAACATCGTCAGTCCGGGTTAGTTCCATTCAAATCATGCAAGTTAGAGTCCAAAACATGGGCAAAAGTGTTTGGAAAAGTAGAAACGACGGAGACGTATCAACTCCCCCAAGCTTAAACCTTTGCTTGTCCTCAAGCAAGTCAGTTGATAAACTGAAAGTGATAAAGAAAAACTTTTACAAACTCTGTTTGCTCTTGTTGTTGTAAATATGTAAAGCCAGCATTCAAGTTTTCAGCAAATATTATGACTAACCACATTCACAATAACGCTTAGGTCTCAAGTTTACTCATATCAATGGCATAATCAACTAGTGAGCACTAATAATGAATCTTGGATGAAAACACTTTCTCAAAACAATCATAATATGATATAACAAGATGGTATCTCGCTAGCCCTTCCTGAGACTGCAAAACATAAATGCAGAGCACCTTTAAAGATCAAGGACTGACTAGACATTGTAATTCATGGTAAAAGAGATCCAGTCAACTCATACCCAATGTAAACTAACAATAATGAATGCAAATGACAGCGGTGCACTCCAACTGGTGCTTTTTGATAAGAAGATGATGACTCGGCATAAAAGTAAATAGATAGGCCCTTTGCAGAGGGAAGCAGAGATTTGTAGAGGTGCCAGAGCTCGGTTTTGAAATAGAGGTGAATAATATTTTGAGCGGTATACTTTCATTGTCAACATAACAACCAAGAGATGGCGATATCTTCCACGCTACACACATTATAGGAGGTTCCCAAAGAGAATGGTAAAGTTCATACTCCCCCTTCCACCGACAAGCATCAATCCATGGCTTGCTCAAAACAACAAGTGCCTCCAACTAACAAGAGTCCCAGGAGGAGTTTTGTTTGCAATTATTTTGATTTAGTTTGCATAAAGCATGGGACTGGGCATCCCGGTGACCAGCCATTTTCTCATGAGTGAGGAGTGGAGTCCACTCCTCTTGAGAATAACCCGCCTAACATGGAAGATACGGACAACCCTAGTTGATACATGAGCTATTCGAGCATACAAAACAGGATATTTATTTGAAGGTTTAGAGTTTGGCACATACAAATTTACTTGGAACGGCAAGTAGATACCGTATATAGGTAGGTATGGTGGACTCATATGGAATAACTTTGGGGTTTATGGAGTTGGATGCACAAGCAGTACTCCCGCTTAGTACAAGTGAAGGCTAGCAAAAGACTGGGAAGCGACCAGCTAGGGAACGACAACAGTCATGAACATGCATTAAAATTAATCAACACTGAATGCAAGCATGAGTAGGATATAATCCACCATGAACATAAATATTGTGAAGGCTATGTTGATTTTGTTTCAACTACATGCGTGAACATGTGCCAAGTCAAGTCACTTAAATCGTTCAGAGGAGAATACCACCCTATCATACCACATCATAACCATTTTAATAGCATGTTGGCATGCAAGGTAAACCATTATAACTCATAGCTAATCAAGCATGGCACAAGAAACAATGATCTTTAGTTGTCATTGCAAACATGTTTATTCATAATAGGCCGGATTAGGAACGATTAACTAATCATATTTACAAAAACAAGAGAGGTCAAGTTCATACCAGCTTTTCTCATCTCAGTCAGTCCATCATATATCGTCATAATTGCCTTTCACTTGCACGACCGAATGATGTGAATAATAATAATAATGCACGTGCATTGGACTAAGCTAGAATCTGCAAGCATTCAATAAAAAGGAGAAGACAAGGCAATATGGGCTCTTTTGTCAGATAAACAATAATGCATATAAGAGCCACTTCAACAATTTAATTATGGTCTTTTCCTATCGACCCCCAAATAAAATAAAATAAAAGAAATAAAACTATTTACACGGGAAAGCTCCCAACAAGCAAAAGAAGAACAAGAAATATTTTTGGGTTTTCTTTTTAATTACTACTACAAGCATGGAAAGTAAACTAATTAAAAGCTACAACTAATTTTTTTGGTTTTTCTTAAGGTTTATTAAACACACAAGAAGAAAGCATAAAAAAGAAAAATAAACTAGTCATGGATGATACAATGAAAAAGTATGAGCACCGACATCTAGCAATGAGTGGGTGAACATAAATGTAATGTCGATGGGAAATACGTACTCCCCCAAGCTTAGGCTTTTGGCCTAAGTTGGTCTATGGCCACGGCTGGCCTGGCGGATATCCATAGTAAAATTTGGGGTCGTACTGAGATGCGGTGGCTATCGCCTCCTGAGCTGCAGCATGGCGACGAGCGGCCTCCGCCCTCCTCTCGTACTCATCTGCCTCCTCTCTGGTAATAACATATCTTCCTTTTGCCTAATAATCAAAGAAGGCAGGAGCAGGGAGAGTAATATGGACAGCATGTTGTCTGTCAATGATTAGTCGATATTGGAGAGGTGATTCATTCCTCTTGACAAACTGGTGGTAAACCATAGCATTAAAGTCTAGGTAAGCAGGGGGTAATTCAATATCATCTTCGCGTATGGCTATACCAAGAAAATTAGCTATGCGGGTTGCATAAATTCCTCCAAAGAAATCTCCATTAAATCTATTAAGATGCAACCTACGTGCAACAATGGCTCCCAAATTATAAGATTTATCTCCTAACACAGCACTCATAAGAATACTGAGGTTAGGGACACACATGTGACATGCCTCATCTTTACCATTAATGCATCTACCTATGAAGAGAGCAAAATAA
The DNA here is from genome assembly GCF_018294505.1 of Triticum aestivum. Lineage (NCBI taxonomy): Eukaryota > Viridiplantae > Streptophyta > Magnoliopsida > Poales > Poaceae > Triticum > Triticum aestivum. The sequence goes on from NC_057812.1 coordinate 331,681,022, forward strand.
TGTATAGCAGGAAAGTGAATGCTCCCTATGGTAGCTTGTGTTATATCTCTAGATTCCCCCATAGTTATACTAGCAAGAAAATCTCTAAATTCAGATTTGTGAGGATCCCTGATACTACCCCATTGTGGAAGTTTGCAAGCAGTGGTAAAACCCTCTAAGTCCATAGTATAAGAATTTCCATAAAGATCAAACAGGAGAGTTGGAGAATTACGTGAAGATGAAAATTCAAACCTCCTCACAAAGGAACTAGTGAGATGGTAATACTGGCTGCACTTCTCTTCCTCGAAGCTCACAAGATCAGCATTACGTAAATATGCGTTAGATTCTTCCTTAATTCCCACTCGATCCATAAAGTTCTCAGAAGGCCATTCACAAGGACGTACTGGAGCGTCTCTTAGTGGCTCATCGTTAGCATCACGCATTGCAAGCATGGGTCCTTGCTTCCTTGAAGAACCACCTTGGAACATTTTCCTAAGCATATTTCTTCCTCTAAAAAATTCTGAATCTTTTTAGTAGATTCAAAATAAAAGTAAACCAAACTCAATAATATTGATAGCAACTACTCCTACAAGTGCCTAGAGCCTATATCATGCATCAAAACTACATGGAACCATATAAATTTGACATGCAAGCTCAAGAACATGGTCACCTAGGCAGCACAAATTTGCAATGAATAAAGCACTAGAACAAAAACTAATTGGACCAATGGCGGAGTCACATACCAAGGAACAATCTCCCCAAGCAGTTTTGTGAGAGGTGCATTGAGCAAGGAGATCGAAAATGGCAGCAAAACGAGCTTGGACTCGGGTTTGAGCTGGTTATTCGTGTTTGTGGGAGGAAGAAGGAGTGTGTGGGTGAAAGGATAAGTGCAGGAGGGCCACCATGGGCCCACGAGGTAGGGGGCGCGCCTAGGGGGTAGGGCGTGCCCTCCACCCTCGTGGGCAGGTGGGTAACCCCCTGCTGTGTTCTCAGTGCCAAATATTCTCAAATATTCCAGAAAAAATCATATTTAAATTTCAGGGCATTTGGAGAACTTTTATTTTCGGGGTATTTTTATATTGCACGGATAATCAGATAACAAACAGAAAAATACTTGTTTTTATTTTATTTAATATAAATAACAGAAAGTAAAAGTGGGGTACAGAAGGTTGTGCCTTCTAGTTTCATCCATCTCATGCTCATCAAAAGGAATCCACTAACAAGGTTAATCAAGTCTTGTTAACGAACTCATTCCGAATAACATGGAACTGGAGAAATTTCGAATAACACTATGTTACCTCAACGGGGATATGCACATCCCCAATAATAAGAATATCATATTTCTTCTTGACAGTAGGAAGAGGAAATTCAAAACCTCCAAATATAATCGATGGAATTTTTCCAATAGAGTTGATACTATGAACTTGAGGTTGTTTCCTCGGAAAGTGTACCGTATGCTCATTACCATTAACATGAAAAGTGACATTGCCTTTAGTGCAATCAGTAACAGCCCCTACAATATCCAAGAATAATAGACATACTACCGTCCTCGGGAATATCAAGAATAACAAAGCCCGTTAAAATAGTAATTTGCAACTACAACAAGCACATCCTCACAAATACCGACAGGTATAGTAGTTGATTTATCAGCCATTTGCAAAGATATTTCAGTAGGTGTAAACTTATTCAAGTCAAGTCTACGATATAAAGAGAGAGGCATAACACTAACACCGGCTCCAAGATCACATAATGCAGTTTTAACATAATTTCTTTTAATGGAGCATGGTATAGTTGGTACACCGGGATCTCCTAGTTTCTTAGGTATTCCACCCTTAAAAGTATAATTAGCAAGCATGGTGGAAGTTTCAGCTTCTGGTATCTTTCTATTATTGGTAACAATTTCTTTCATATACTTAGCATAAGGATTCATTTTGAGCATATCAGCTAATCGCATACGCAAAAAGATAGGTCTAATCATTTCAGCAAAGCGCTCAAAATCTTCATCATCCTTTTTCTTGGATGGTTTGGGAGGAAAAGGCATGGGTTTCTGAACCCATGGTTCTCTTTCTTTACCATGTTTCCTAGCAACAAAGTCTTTATTATCATAACGTTGATTCTTTGATTGTGGGTTATCAAGATCAACAACGGGTTCAATTTCTATATCATTATCATTACTAGGTTGAGCATCATCATGAACATTATCATTAACATTATTACTAGTTTCAGGTTCATTACCAGATTGTGTTTCAGCATCAGAAATAGAAATATCATTTCGATTCTCAGGTGTTTCAGCAATAGGTTCACTAGAAGCATGCAAAGTCCTATCATTTTTCTTTTTCTTCCTTTTAGAAGGACTAGGTGCATCTACATTATTTCTCTGAGAATCTTGCTCAATGCTCTTAAGATGGCCTTCAGGATACAATGGTTCCTGAGTCATTTTACCACCTCTAATCATAACTCTAACAGCATTATCATTATTCTTACTATTCAATTCATTGAGCAAACCATTTTGAGCTTTAAGTACTTGTTATACTTGAGTGGTAACCATAGAGCATGTTTACTAATAAGTTTAAGTTCACATTGACATTAGCCATATAATCACCCCAGTGTTCAAGCATATTTGAATTGTATTTCAATTGTCTACCAAAATAAGCATTGAAGTTTTCTTGTTTAACAATGAAATTGTCAAACTCATCTAAGCATTGTCTAGCAGACTTATAACGAGGGATATCACCTTCATCAAATCTATAGAGAGAATTTACCTTTACTACCTGTGTCGGGTTAGCAAGACCATGAGTTTCCTTAATAGGAAATGGATTCGGATAATATTTTCTTCAACAGGCGGTAAATTAAGACCATGTATTTCTTCAATAGGAGGCAAATTCTTAACATCTTCAGCTTTAATACCTTTTTCTTTCATAGATTTCTTTGCCTCTTGCATATCTTCAGGACTGAGAAATAGAATACCCCTCTTCTTTGGAGTTGGTTTAGGAATAGGCTCCGGAATTGGCTCCAGAGGTGTCCAATTATTTTCATTTGTCAACATATTATTCAATAGAAATTCAGCTTCATTCGGTGTTCTTTCCCTGAAAACAGAACCAACACAACTATCCAGGTAATCTCTCGAAGCATCGGTTAGTCCATTATAAAAGATATCAAGTATTTCATTTTTCTTAAGAGGATGGTCAGTCAAAGCATTAAGTAACTTGAGAAGCCTCCCCCAATCTTGTGGGAGACTCTCTTCTTCAATTTGCACAAAATTATATATATCCCTTAAGGCAGCTTGTTTCTTATGAGCAGGGAAATATTTTGCAAAGAAGTAATAAATCATATCCTGGGGACTACGCACACAACTAGGATCAAGAGAATTAAACCATATCTTAGCATCACCCTTTAATGAGAACGGAAATATTTTAAGGATATAAAAGTAACGAGTTCTCTCATCAGTGGTGAATAGGGTGGCTATATCATTTAATTTAGTAAGATGTGCCACAACAGTTTCAGATTCATAGCCATGAAAAGGATCATATTCAACCAAAGTAATTATATCAAGATCAACAGAGAATTCATAATCCTTATCGGTAACACAGATAGGTGAAGTAGCAAAAGCAGGGTCAGGTTTCATTCTAGCATTTAGAGATTGCTGATTCCATTTAGCTAATAACCTCTTAAGTTCATATCTATCTTTGCAAGCTAAAATAGCTAAAGAAGCTTCTTTATCAAAAACATAACCCTTAGGAATAACAGGCAAGTCTTCATCATCACTTTCATCAGTATTATCAGATTCAATATTTTCATTCTCTCTAGCCCTAGCAAGTTGTTCATCAATAAATTCACCAAGTGGCACAGTAGTATCAAGTATAGAAGTAGTTTCATCATAAGTATCATGCATAGCTGAAGTGGCATCATCAATAACATGCGACATATCAGAACGAATAGCAGAAGCAGGTTTAGGTGTCGCAAGCTTATTCAAAACAGAAGGTGAATCAAGTGTAGAGCTAGAAGGCAGTTCCTTACCTCCCCTCGTAGTTGAGGGATAAATCTTGGTTTTTGGATGTCTCGGGTTCTTCATAATGATAAGCAGATATAAATCCCAAGTGACTCAAAGAATAGAGCTATGCTCCCCGGCAATGGCGCCAGAAAATAGTCTTGATAACCCACAAGTATAGGGGATCGTAACAGATTTTGAGGGTAGAGTATTCAACCCAAATTTATTGATTCGACACAAGGGGAGCAAAAGAATATTCTCAAGTATTAGCAGCTGAGTTGTCAATTCAACCACACCAGGAAACTTAATATCTGCAACAAAGTGTTTAGTAGCAAAGTAATATTATAGTAGTGGTAACGGTAGCAAAAGGTAACGGTAGCAAAGTAATGTTTTTGGTATTTTGTAGTGATGATAGAAATAGCAACGAAAAGGTAAATAAGCGAACAACAATATATGCAAAGCTCGTAGGCAATGGATCGGTGATGGAGAATTATGCCGGATGCGGTTCGTCATGTAACAGTCATAACCTAGGGTGACACAGAACTAGCTCCAGTTCATCAATGTAATGTAGGCATGTATTCCGAATATAGTCATACGTGCTTATGGAAAAGAACTTGCATGACATATTTTGTCCTACCCTCCCGTGGCAGCGGGGTCCTTACAGAAACTAAGGGATATTAAGGCCTCCTTTTAATAGAGTACCGGAACAAAGCATTAACACATGGTGAATACATGAACTCCTCAAACTACGGTCATCACCGGTAAGTATCTCGATTATTGTCACTTCGGGGTTAACGGATCATAACACATAATAGGTGACTATAGACTTGCAAGATAGGATCAAGAACTCTCATATATTGATGAAAACATAATAGGTTCAGATCTGAAATCATGGCACTCGGGCCCTTGTGAAAAGCATTAAGCATAGCAAAGTCATAGCAACATCAATATCAGAACATAGTGGATACTAGGGATCAAACCCTAACAAAACTAACTCGATTACATGATAGATCCCATCCAACCCATCACTGTCCAGCAAGCCTACGATGGAATTACTCACGCACGGCGGTGAGTATCATGAAATTGGTGATGAAGGATGGTCGATGATGACGATGGCGACGGATTCCCCTCCCCAGAGCCCTGAACGGACTCCAGATCAGCCCTCCCGAGAGGTTTTAGGGCTTGGCGGTGGCTCCATATCGTGAAACGCGATGAATCCTTCTCTCTGATTTTTTCTCTCCAAAACCAAATATATAGTGTTGGAGTTGACGTCGGAGGAGCTCCAGGGGGCCCACGATGTAGGGGGCGCACCCTAGGGGGGCAGGCGCGCCCCCCACCCGCGTGGACAGGTGGTGGCTCCCCTGGCCTTCATCTTTTGCAAGGATTTTTTTATTATTTCCGAAATGTTGTTCCATGAAGTTTCAGGTCATTCCGAGAACTTTTGTTTCTGCACATAAATAACACCATGGTAATTCTGCTGAAAACAACGTCTGTCCGGGTTAGTTCCATTCAAATCATGCAAGTTAGAGTCCAAAACAAGGGCAAAAGTGTTTGGAAAAGTAGATACAGCTGAGATGTATCATCATACTATATATAGTAAGGTGCCCGTGCGTTGCACGGAATAGTGAAATGCATTGATCGGGGAGTTGTTTATTTTGACAAAGTATGTGGGGGTCATCTCATGTGTAACGAGTATCGATAGGTTTCTTCGGATATTATTTCTTCTCTAGAGCTCACAAATATCCGGGTGACATAGATAAAAAAGTATCTATTGCAAACAAAAGCATTCAACCTGCATCCAAAACTTGTGAAGAAATAACTCTTATTGTGCTTTGCAAGAAATGATCTTTAAGAATTAGTTTTTGAGTATCGATTTTGTTTATTTTTTCTAGACCACCATGAATGTACTTGTCGGATGTGGGGTTCCGGCAAACCCTTAAGGTTCGAACACTGGGGTGCGCGCAAAGTCTTTTCCTCCCACCGATCTACGCCCTAGCTCGCTAAGATCTCGTGGACGAACTCGATGAACTCGCAACACAGAAAGACACAAGATTTATACTGGTTCGGGCCACTATTGTGGTGTAATACCCTACTCTAGCGTGGTGGTAGTGGATTGCCTCTTGGGCTGATGATGAACAATACAAGGGGAAGAACAACCTCCTCGCGTTGAGGTGTTATTGTGCTTGGCTAACTTGTGTGGGTGAGTGCTGGATGAACTGCTCAATGCCCCTACTGTGGTCGCTAGCTCTACTTATATAGGCCGTGGTCCTCTCCCCAAATATTGAGCGGGAAGGGAGCCAACAGCGGCGGGAAAATTTGAACGGGGATAGCTGGTACAGGCCATCCTGACAAAGGTGGTCTCCGCCTGCGAAAGGCTCTGGTGGTGACGCCGTCTTGGGCTCCACGATGACCTCCGTCTTGCCATCCTTATGGTCTTGGTCTTGTTGCACCGATGTGGAAACCTTTGCCTGATGCCTCGGTACTCCTCACCTGCGCTAGCCTCCTTAGCACCAAAGAGGAAGCAAGGACGCTGCGCGCGCTGGCGCCCGCCTGGTGTCGATCGTCATGGCTCACGTTGCGAGAGCCTCGTGAGGTTCGCCTCGCCTTGATATATCCGCTCCTCGTGAGCCTACCCAAGTAGGCCACTCCAGAGGGGGTCTCGTGTCGTCTACCTCGCGAGGCTTGGCCCCTCGCGAGGGTCTTGGATGCCTTGTTGATGAAGACGGGCTGTGCAGCCTGCTGGCGTAGCTGCGCCGTGGGCCGCAGGCAGGTAGATCTAGGGACCCCCATTCCCAGGACGCAGACGGTAGCCCCCGGGCCCAAGGTGCACTCGGGCTTGGCTTCGCGGCGAAGCCAAGGGCCAAGTACGGAGCACTGCGGGCCCCAAAAGCATGCGGCCTCGGTTGACGTGTGGAGGTTGATTGGACGTGGGCATCTACGCTTCCCCACGCTGCCCTTGAATCTGCCTGGCTATGTGGCCCCTGCCTCTTGCACAGTTATTCTTCCTTCACCACGCCTGGCTCTTGCAATCTCCCTGCTTCCTCGAGGCCCTGCTCTGCCCCCCCAATCTGACTTGGGTTTCGCCTGCTTCACCGCCATGGTGCCGAAACAAGCCGAAAAGGGGAAGAAACCTCTGTCTTTGCCAACTGCGCCTCCATCCTTCGAGCCGGCGCTCGGCCGGCCTCGGGTGCCCAACGACGAGGCCATGGACAAGGTGTGCCCCATGCTTGCTTCTAGTTCCAATGAGTGGGGAGAGACGGTGGCTTGGCCCGCGTCTCGCGCTCGCATGGCTCGGGCAGTCACCGAGGTTCCGATCTTCATAGAGGCCCTCTAGGCTAGCCTGATTCCTCCCTTCTCCGCCTTCTTCAACACGGTGCTCGAGCATTATCAGATCCACATGCTCCATCTCGACCCTCAATCCGTGAACCTTCTTGCCGGCTTCGCCTTCTTGTGCGAGGCAATGGTGGGCATCACTCCTTCCATGGAACTCCTCCGCCACTTCTTCTCGTTGCATCTCACCTGTCCCCGGCAGAGCTTGGGGTGCGTGGGCTTCCAGGCCATGGCCATGACGGCGGGCACGGGGATCGACTTTGAGCTTCCTTCATCCACGAGGGAGTTCCGTATACGATGGGTGTTTTTTGACGCCGGCGTGCTCAACCCTCTGCTCCAAGTTCAGGCGGGGCCCGCTGTTCCAAACTCCGGTAGGGGCCATCAGAAGCTCACAGGCCCCCGCCTTGCCCCCATCTGGGCCAGGCTGAGGTGGTTGCAGGACATTCGCGTGACTGCGCCCATGGTGGTGAAGGAGCATGCCTTCCTTTGATGAGTGGGTGTTGCGCCCAATCGGCTTGGTGGGGCCCCGTGAGAACCCCGTCGTTGTGGTTCCCTTCCTCGCCATCGGTGCCGACCTCGCCCCAGGTGACGGTGCGGGAGAGCAAGCTCCGACGGGGGCCGGCGGCTCAAGTGCTGAGGAGCACATGTCGTGTGGTGATCCGGGGGCATCATCCTCGAGGGCCTGCGACCCCCCTCCTGAGGCGCCGGTTTCTGAGGAGCCGCGGCGTGCGGCTCCCGAGGCTGAGGCTCTAGGAGCCTCGAGAGGTTGCAGCGAGAGGGCGCTGGGCTGTTCGCCACGACCGGGCTCCCCTGAAGCCATCCCTCTCAGTTCTTCTTCGGCTCCGCCGTGCACCAGCCGTCACGTCCAACGCTTCGGTCGTATGTGTGTGGACTTCGAGGAGCTCCGCAAGAGGAAGGGATCCCCCAGCGGCAGCAATATCTTCGGGCCGTTGAAGCGGTGAAAGTACATTGCCATTGACGTGTAAGCATCTTATTGTCGTGGCTTCTTGTGTGTGGTCTTCTTATCCAGACGTCTGTCCTTCAGGGGTCCCTCCGTTAAAGCTGTTGCGTCCTCCGAGAGGCTGCCTCCTCCTTCATCAACTCCCACATCGGCCTTGAGCGTTCCTGGCCTGCCTGCCGCCTCTGGAGTGAGGTCGGCCGGGGGAGCGTCCCCACCTTGGTGGTGCGCTGAGTCCGCAGTTTGGTCGCCCCTCCCCCATGGTCTGGCGTGGAGCTGGGCGAGCGTGCCCAAGACTCCTCCTTTGCTCATGAATAGTCGTTGGTTGACTTCAATCTTCGGTTCCTCTTCAAGCGGCCAGCCCTGATCAGCTTAGGCTCCTCGCGAGGACGGGCTAGCGTCAGGCGCGGTGTCAACCCTCAGCCCCCTGGAGGGAGGTAGCGCGCCACTTGGCGCTCCGGCCGCAGCCCCCGAGGTGGAGGACGAGGCGGGTCGAGCGTTCGAGCTCGAGCGCGGGCGGAGCGTAGTTCGCCATGAGCTCTTCCAGGAGGCGATGGGTGCGATGAGCCGCCTCGGTGAAGAGCTCGCTGGTGTCGACTCGCTTCTTGAGGCCGAAGGTCTCTGCCTGGTGGAGGAGCGGCGCAAGCTGAGGGTGGCCATAAACCTCGGTCACTATCAGCGTGACCTCGAGAATGCGAAGGCCGAGACGTCCATCAAGATCGCCCATGAATCCCGCTCGCGAGCCTTGGAAGAGGCTCGCGAGGCTGACCGCCGTTGTGAGGCTGCGGAGGAGTGCGCGGGGGGGGGGGGGGGGCTCCAGGCCTGGAGCGCGTCCCTTGAGCAGCAGGTGTAGGCGCACGGGGCCGCTCTTGCATCACTGAGGGGGCGCCTGCGGAGGAAGAGGAGGTCCAGAAGCGCGAGGAGGAGCTGGCCCTGGAAGCCGTGGAGCGTAGCCTCGAGCTCGAGCAACTAGAGACGAGGGAGCATCAAGTTGCTCAAGCAGAAGATGCCATCGGGGCCCGCGAGGCCAGAGTCGAGGAGGAGATCAATCGCCGGGTGGCCAAGGTTCGCGCAGATCTGGAGGGTAGGTACGACTTGAAGCTGAAGCTTGCGGGTGTGGAGGATGCAGGCAGGGCCGCCACCCTCAGGCCCAGGTTGGATGAGGCCGAGAGGCGTGTGGAGGCCACGACGGGCGCCCTGTTTACGGCGCAGGTGGACTTGGCCTCCGCCCGCACTGAGCTGCTTTCTCTCCGGAACCGAGTTGATGATGCTGAGGCCGTCGCATGGCGAAACGCGGAGGAAGTGCTCCAGCACGGGACGCTGGAGCACGAGCATGCTCCTATGCTTCAAGACCTCTGGAACAGGGCCAACACCGCCCTGGGTTACATCTGCGATGAGAATGCTCCGGCCCCTCACTCGAACGACTATGCCAGCCACCTGACCTTCTTTACCGAGGTGGTGACGCACCTGGAGGCTCGATCTTCTAGAGCTAGCCAGCTTCTGGAGGAAAGGGGTCGTGTCCTGCTTGAGCGCGCTTTCTCCCGTGTCTTCAGCCACCTTTTGAATGTCGACCCCAACTTCGATTTCAACGCCGCCATTGCCCCCATACCCACGGCCGTCCTGGGTGACCTGGCGCGTTGGGTAGAGGACACTGTGGACGCATTGGTCAGGGCTTTCACCTTGGAGGATGACGCGGTGGTGGTCGTCGTAGACGAAGGCGACCTGGTCGACGACGGTGATGGGGGCGTCGCCGATGGCGGCGACAATACCGACAAAGACGATGACGACGCGAGTGACGCGTCTGCGGGTGATGTAGCGAGTGATATTTCTGGCTGATCCCATGTTCTCCTATCGTTTCACCCTGCACGCAAAACTCGGGTGTGGCCCTTGGAAGACTTGTAAGAGAATTTTGAGAGGGGGAGCCCCTCATGTAAGAAAATTGTAGTTTTTACTTTCCTATGCGATGTGGGTATGTGTCCCCGTGAACTCGTGGAGCCAGTGGCGAGCTTTCCATCGTGGTTTACCTTAGTCAGCGCCAGCTTTGGGCTGGGTCGTGAAGCGACGAGTTTCTGAGAATCCTGTGGAGCTTATCGCCCCTTCTGAGGGGGCCCCACAAGAGGCAAGCACCAGCCGCAGTGCTGGCGCATGCTTGACGAGCGTGCGCTTCGTGCGGTCCAGCTCGCGAGGAGCTTCCGAGGGAAAGGCGATGGACATGAGTCCCAAACCAAACCATATCCAGAAAAGTCAAGAAATGGCTCGAACGAGAAAAGGAACCCCCCGTGCCTGTCGTCAAAAATTCGGCTTCAACTTAAATCCAGATCCAGAAAGCAAAGCTACAAAAAGGGAGATCCAAAGCAAAAGGCCGCGTCCGCCACCTAGTCTAGCCTTCCGGTCTTCAACTCTTCTCACCAGCACGGAGCTAAGTGCTGCCACTATGCATGGGAGGGAGCCCCAGGGCCTGAGGCCGACGCTCCTGAGACTCCGGTGCATGTACAGCACCAACTCATTATTACGTGAGAGTGTCACGGGCGGCGAGCTTCACAGGCACTGGGCCTTCTTCACAAGTACCGGCTTTTCTTCATATCGCCAGACGAGGGCCCTGCCTTGCGCCACCCTTGGCCTCCTTTGAGCCGACCGGTCACCAGGACGACACAAAAGAGGGAAAGGGGACGCCAGCGGTTACCTCGGCGACCACAGGTCCTCTGTCGGGGGAAGGGTCGTCGAAGCCTCCCCGGCAGAGGGCCTACCTCCGGGTCTCCCATGGCTTTGCGCGCCTTGGGGAGGCGCCTGGCTCCCAACCCCTCTCCTGCTACCCCCAGCACGATCCTCCGCCGTCAGGGAGGCCGTCGAGCTGGGGCCGCCGGCCGTTGCAGTGATATGTTCCTCCTGCGACTCATGGTTAGCGTAAGCTTGCTCCTGAGGGATTACGGGTACCCTGTAGTGGTCAGCGCACACGCGGTCGTGGTGGTTCCCCGGCAGCTCTTGGAAGGCTTCGACTCCTAACGTCCCTTCTTCCCAATCTTCTCCAATGAACGAGTCGGGGTCGTCCTCCAGTGTGTACTCCTGGTCCATCATGCAGGGCACGTAGGCCTCCGGGGCTGTTACCTCGAACACCTCGCCGTGATGCCCCACACTCCATGTCGCCCGGGCCAGTGCGACGTCCTGGGGGTGATAGCGCAGCGTCCCACTTGGGCCATGGAAGGCGGCGCTTGTGCCCATGCTTGTTGCGGGAGGTATGGGGACGGCAGAGCCCCAGGTGCCGCCGGCCATGCTGGTGTTGACGAAGTCCCCTGGCGCACCTGATGGCGCGTGGTCGCGGCGTGGTCCACCGTGAATCCCTGCTGTGGCCGAAGGAGGGAGCTGATGGCAGAAGGGCGGGGCTCCCGAGGCCGCCGCGTCCAATAGCTCGGCAACGCGTTACAGCAGTGCGACCCGGCCACTTTCCATCAGCCGGCACTGCAGCAGCTCCCTTGCCACGGTGAGTGCTGTCCGTGTGTTTGACTGTTCCTGTCGTGAGTGCGGCGCCGTCGCCGCGGCGTGGCTTACTGCTCTGGCAGCGGCTCGCACCTGCCGTGGAGTGAGGGTAGACGACGCCTGGCCACGTCGCCTGCGCCCCGCAGGATTGGACGGTGCTCGTGCTGCCTGGAGCGCGGGGTTGAGGTCTTCATAGGCGGGCGACGCCGACCGGGCTGGCCAAGCTGCCCAGCGGTCAGAGTCAGCTCTTGGGTCATCGGACATCACAACCGTGGAGCGTCTGCAAGTTGATGGGTGGAGAAGAAAATCCAGCGCCCCCCTACCTGGCGCGCCAAATGTCAGATGTGGGGTTCCGGCAAACACTTAAGGTTTGAACACTGGGGTGCGCGTGAAGTCTTTTCCTCCCACTGATCTACGCCCTAGCTCACTAAGATCTCGCGGACGAACTCGACGAACTCGCAACACAGAAAGACACAAGATTTATACTGGTTCGGGCCACCGTTGTGGTGTAATCCCCTACTACAGTGTGGTGGTAGTGGATTGCCTCTTGAGATGATGATGAACAATACAAGGGGAAGAACAGCCTCCTCGTGTTGAGGTGTTTTTGTGCTTGGCTAACTTGTGTGGGTGAGTGCTGGATGAACTGCTCGATGCCCCTACTGTGGTGGCTAGCTCTACTTATATGGGCCTTGGTCCTCTCCCCAAATATTGAGTGGGAAGGGAGCCAACAATGGCGGGCAAATTTGAAGGGGGACAGCTAGTACAAGCCATCTTGACAAACGTGGTCTCCGCCTGCGAAAGGCTCTGGTGGTGACGCCGTCTTGTGCTCCACGATGACCTCCATCTTGCCGTCCTTCTGGTCTTGGTCTTGTTGCACCGATGTGGCAACCTTTGCCTGATGCCTCGGTACTCCTCGCCTACGTTGGCCTCCTTAGCACCAAAGAGGAAACAAGGACGATGCGTGCGTTGGCGCCTGCCTGGCACCCGCCTAGTGTCGATCATCATGGCTCACGTCACGAGAGCCTCGTGAGGTTCGCCTCGCCTTGATATCTCCGCTCCTCGTGAGCCTGCCCGACTAGGCCAATCTAGAGGGGGTCTCGTGTCGTCTGCCTCGTGAGGCTTGGCCCCTCGTGAGGGTCTTGGATGCCTTGTTGATGAAGACGGGCCGTGCAGCCCTCCGTCTAGGTGAATATGATGAGGACATCAATACCATTGTTACACCCATAGCCCCTGCTGCTATACATACTGGACCAATTACTAAAGCTTGCGCACGCCAATTAAATTATCAGGTACTTTCGTTTCTTGGTAATGATTCTAATGTTCATGAGAATATGATGCTGCCTAAATTGGATACATTTGTTTTGCTTACAAATGAAGGGCCTGGCATGGATAAGAGGGATGAACACAGGAGCAAGATCAAGCATGGAGATGACGGCATGCACAAGGGGATCAAGAACGGAGTTACAAGTGATTATTTCAGGACTTTTAAGCCACCATAACGAGTGTATGAAGCCTTGGGTGAAATATACAAGATGCCACTTCATAAATTTCGTCCAGAGGCTATTCTAGGTGCCGCGTCATCTTATTATTGGGCCAGGCCCTTGTATTTTCGAAATATGTAAGTATAGGTTGTTTTTAGAGTCTGTATGTGTGGGGAAACAAGAGTTAGGGTTGGTTTCGGACCCCTCCTCAAAGGGGCACGAAATTCACCCCCTCTTCCTCCATATATACAGCCTTAGGGCATCGTTTAGACTTTGGGTTTTTTTTAGATTAAAAGTTTGCCATAGCTGCAACTTCGCATACTTCGTTTGTGTTCAACGACCAGACCAAGACGTCATAGAACCCCACCTTGATCAATAAAGCTTTCCTCTTATATTATCAATATCCAGATTGCAATCTTAGTTTCTTGTTTGTTCTTCGTTTGCCTGCAGGAAACTGACCTTCGTGGTCAGGTTGATCATGCTCCAGCGTGGTCAATAACCTCTTAGAGTTGGTTTAGCGATTGCTAAGGAGCGACGTTCTCGCACATTCGTAGTCGGATCGTCAAAGTTTACTTAATCCAAAATGATAGCCACCATCTCATAGAAAGACGGGACACCTTTGCCTCTATCAAGTGGTATCATATTTCCAGGTTGCTCGGTGAGATTTTACAGTTTTTCGTAGTTTAGATCGAGTATGTTCTTCATACCTACAGTCCACGAAAAAGGAAAAAAATTAGGGTTAGTTCATCATATCCGACCCAGTCTGAGCCTTTGCGTAGTCTTTTCAGTATTTTGCTTTGTTGAATTTGCGATTACATCGTCGTGTCTAGTTGCTGGTCTTAGAGTCTAGTCTTTTAGAGTTTCGAGTTCTGGTCATAAGTTGTCACGCCACCGCCTCACCATCATCATCGCCCCTGCCATCTACCACCACTGCTTATCCGCCACCGATCCGTCTCCATATACCATCACCAATCTGTATCCATATACCACCACCAATCCTTATCCATATACCACCACCAATCCATATCCATATACCACCACCGCTGCCATATCCTACCATCATATATCCACCACCAATCTGAGTTCCTTTCATATTAGGCTTGTTTTCGAGGTCCGTCTAATTTCCGATTCGTGTTTCCTTGCCTGAGTAGGTTTCGGAAAAAAAAAGTCTGGAGACCCCCGGGCAGTTTTTAGGCCAAAATTTTCACATGCAAAAATATTGTTCCCTATCGTATTTTTAGGCTTTTCTAAGTCTTTTGAGCCACGTGCCATCATAGTGATTTTTTGTAGCACTTTTTTGTCGTCGCTACCATGATTTGCAAAAAAAAGTAAAAAAAAATCATGCCCATCCTGTCAGTTTGACCTAGGAAGAGTTTTGAGACACTCGCCATTATAGTGATTTTTCGCCCAAAAAAGAGGAGCGCAAAAAAAAAGAGGAGCGCCAAAAAAAACAGACCGATTATTTTCCAGAGTTTGCTTTTCCCTTGTTTATGTGCAGCACCATGATTTTGTTAGTGTTCTAGGCTCGCATCTGTAGCACGGTCTTGCCTAGGACTAGCACAGTACCGCCGTTGAGTCTTTATTCAACTTTGCATCTCTTAATTGATTATTGCTAATCTTTTTGCTACCATATTACAAGCCTTCCTAGCTCCACATACATCTACGTCGTGCGTTTGACTCACCCTGGTAATCGCTCTATCCAAGCTTTGAGAGTTTTGACTACATCGGTTGCCGATCACCGCCTGCTGTTGGGTCAGAACTGGTAAGAAATTGAGATTTTCTTGACGGATTTGTGCACCCAGAACCACCACTTGTTAGTAGTCTGTAGGATCATATTCTTGTGTGTTTCTATTGCTGCTAACCATGGCAGGATCACAAGCCGACGAGATTGACTGGGAGAACTTAACGAACAAGGAGCTTCATGATAAGTTTCAGCAAATGATGAGTGGACAGGTGCAAGATGTGCTAAACAGATTTGAAGATGCCATGGAGAAGATAGATGTCATGGAGAAGACGTTCGAAACAAAGCTCGATAACAAGTTTACTGAATTGTTTTCATGTTTTCCACCACCATCGTCGGCTGCACCTATCGCACCTCTACAACAACAACAACAACAACAACAACAACAACAACAACAACAACAACAATGTCGCCTTCCAAATCAAGTGGGATGAGCACAACGCGTTCCCATTGACCCTGGGCAAAATTCTGGTGCCGCTGTTGATGCTTCTATAGCTCCTGCTGCTACTGCATAGGTGGAGGGCCATTACGAGGACGAGGTTGATCAAAATCAGAACTACGTGCAACCACAAGCACCACCACCACTAGGTCGTCCTCAGATATATCATCGCAACGGTAGGGCTGCACCACCACCTGAGGTACGAGATCATGACCTTTTTCCTAAACTGAAATTGAATATTCCACCATTTGAGGGTAGATATGTTCCTGATATATATCATACTTGGGAGTTAGAAACTGAACAACGTTTTACATGTTTACAATATCTCGAGGAGAGACGTGTTCCTGCTGCTGTTTGTGCTTTCACTAGTTTTGCATGTTTTTGGTGGTCTAAACATTGTAGATTATATCCTATTCCAGCTACTTGGGCTGCTTTGAAAATTGCTATGCGTACTCGTTGGGTTCCACCATATTATCAACGTGAATTACTTCAAAAATTGCAGCGCTTAAGACAAGGAAAGAATTATGTAGAAGAATATTATCAGGAATTACAAATTGGCATGGTTAGATGTGGTATTGTTGAGGAGAATGAAGCTATACTTGCACGTTTTATGGGTGGATTAAATAGAGAGATTTAGACCATTCTAGAGTATAAGGAGTATAATAATATCACTCGTTTGTTCCATCTTGCTTGTAAAGCTGAACGTGAAGTGCAAGATCGACAGGCATTGGCACGCACTAACTATTCTGCAGGTCGACCTTCATCATGGACATCACGTGCATCCTCTACTTCCACTGCACCAGCACCTCAATCAGGTGCCACCTCCAGCCGTGATACAAGAATGCAGGCACAACCACCACTATCTGCCAAGAGCACACCTGTCGGGCCTGCATAGAGCTCTTCTTCTTCCATGGCATCAACAGGGCACACAAGTGATATTATTTGTCATCGTTGTAAGGGAAGAGGTCATTATGCAAGAGAATGCAAATCTGAGCGTGTGATGATTGCTACTGAGGCTGGTGGGCATGAGTCCGCTAGTGACTATGATGAGGAGACTTTGGCTCTTATTACATGTGAAGAACATGGTGGAGATGATTCTTATCATGAGACGCAATACATGGCTCCTGAAGATGCTGACAGTTATGAATGTTTAGTTGCTCAACGTGTTTTCCGTGTGCAGGTCACACAAGCTGAGCAAAATCAGAGGCATAATTTGTTCCATACAAAGGGAGTTGTGAAGGAATGTTCTGTTCGCGTCATCATAGATGGAGGGAGCTTCAACAACTTGGCTAGCATGGAGATGGTGGAGAAGCTATCTTTCACCACAAGACCACATCCACATCCTTACTACATCCAATGGTTCAACAACAGCGGCAAGGTTAAGGTAACACGTACTGTTCGTGTGCATTTTAGTATCTCTACATATGATGATTATGTTGATTGTGATGTGGTACCCATGCAAGCATGTTCCTTATTACTTGGTAGACCATGGCAATTTGATAAAAAATCTGTACACCATGGTAGAAATAATCAGTATACTCTTGTTCATAAGGATAGCCATATTACTTTTCTTCCTATGACTTCTGAATTCATTTTGAAAGATGATATTAATAGAGCTAATAAAGCAAAACAGGAGAAAAATAAGAGTGAAAATCAGATTGTGGCAAAAGAATTTGAGCAACAAATGAAACCTAATAATAAACCATCTAGTGTTGCTTCTGAAATTAAATTGAAAAGTGCATGTTTACTTGCCACAAAATCTGATATTGATGAGCTAGATTTCAGCAAATCTGTTTGCTATGCTTTTGTGTGCAAACAGGAATTATTTTCATTCGAGGACGTGCCTTCCTCTTTACCCCCTGCTATCACTAACATTTTGTAGGAGTTCGCTGACCTCTCCCACAAGACATGCCACCGGGATTACCACCTATTCGAGGGATTGAGCATCAAATTGACTTAATTCCCGGTGCATAGCTACCCAACCGTGCACCATACCGTACCAATCCAGAAGAGACGAAGGAGATTATGCGTCAAGTACAGGAGCTGCTCAACAAAGGTTACAGACGCGAATCTCTTAGTCCTTGTGTTGTTCCTATTATACTAGTGCCTAAAAAGCATGGTACATCACGTATGTGTGTTGATTGTAGAGGCATTAATAATATTACTATTCATTATCGTCATCCTATTCCTAGGCTACATGATATGCTTGATGAATTGAGTGGCTCTACAATTTTCTCCAAAGTTGATTTGCATAGTGGATACCATCAAATTCGTATGAAATTGGGAGATGAATAGGAAACAACATTTAAAACTAAGTTTGATTTATATGAGTGGTTAGTCATGCCTTGTGGGTTAACTAATGCACCTAGTACTTTCATGAGGTTAATGAATGAAGTTTTACGTGTTTTCACTGGACGACTTGTGGTAGTCTATTTTGATGATATACCGATTTATAGTAAATCTTTGGAGGAACATATGGAACATTTACGTGCTATTTTTATTGCTCTACGTGATGCACGTTTGTTTGGTAACCATGGAAAGGGCACCTTTTGCACCGACCAAGTATCTTTTCTTGGCTATGTAGTTACTCCACAGGAAATTGAAGGTGATAAAGCCAAGATTGAAGCTATTGAGAATTAGCCGCAGCCCAAAATGGTCACACAAGTGAGGAGTTTCCTTGGACTCGCTGGTTCCTATAGGCGTTTTGTGAGAGATTTCAGCACCATTACTGCACCTCTCAACGAGCTTACAAAGAAGGATGTGCCTTTTGTTTGGGATACCGCACAGGAAGAAGCCTTCACGGTATTGAAAGATAACTTGACACATGCTCCTTTACTCCAACTTCCTGATTTTAATAAGACATTTGAGCTTGAATGTGATGCTAGTGGAATTGGATTGGGAGGTGTGTTATTACAAGATGGCAAACATGTTGCATAGTTTTCTGAAAAATTGAGCGGGCCTAGTCTGTACTATTCTACTTATGGTAAAGAATTATATGCTCTTGTTCGGACCTTAGAAACATGGAAACATTATTTATGGCCCAAGGAATTTGTTATACATTCTGATCATGAATTTTGAAACACATTAAAAGTCAAGAAAAATTGAACCATAGACATGCTAAATGGGTTGAATTCATTGAGACTTTCCCTTATGTCCTTAAACACAAGAAGGGTAAAGAAAATGTTATTGCTGGTGCATTGTCTCATTGTTATACTATGCTTTCACAACTTGACTTTAAAATATTTGGTCTGGAGACCATCAAAGATCAATATGTGCATGATGCTGAATTTAAAGATGTATTGCAGAATTGTAAGGAAGGGAGAACTTGGAACAAGTTCGTTGTTAATGATGGATTTGTGTTTCGTGCTAACAAGCTATGCTTTCCAGCTAGATCCGTTCGACTTTTGTTGTTGCAGGAGGCGCATGGAGGAGGATTAATGGGACACTTTGGCGTTAAGAAGATGGAGGACATACTTGCTACACATTTCTTTTGGCCAAAGATGAGATGGGATGTTGAGCATTTTGTTGCTCGCTACACTACATGTCAAAAAGCTAAGTCACGACTCAATCCTCATGGTTTATATATGCCTTTGCCTGTACCTAGTGTTCCTTGGTAGGATATATCTATGGACTTTGTTTTAGGTTTACCTCGAACAAAGAAGGGGAGGGATAGCATATTTGTTGTCGTGGATAGATTTTCAAAAATGGCACACTTTATACCATGTCATAAAAGCGATGTTGCTGTTAATGTTGCTGATTTGTTCTTTCGTGAAATTATTCGCTTGCATGGTGTGCCAAATACTATTGTTTCAGATCATGATACTAAATTTCTTAGCCACTTTTGGAGATGTTTATGGGCTAAGTTGGGGAGTAAACTGCTTTTTAGTACTACTTGTCATCCCCAAACTGATGGACAAACTGAAGTAGTCAATAGAACATTGTCTACTATGCTTAGGGCTATTTTGAAGAATAATAAGAAAATGTGGGAAGAATGCTTGCCTCATATTGAATTTGCTTATAATCATTCATTGCATTCTACTACTAAGATGTGCCCTTTTGAAATTGTGTATGGTTTCCTACCTCGTGCACCTATTGATTTGTTGCCTCTTCCATCTTCGGAGAAGGTTAATTTTGATGCTAAAGAACGTGCTGAATTGATTTTAAAAATGCATGAGTTAACTAAGGAAAACATTGAGCGTATGAATGCTAAATATAAACTTGCTGGAGATAATGGTAGAAAACATGTTGTGTTTGCACCTAGAGATCTTGTTTGGTTACATTTCTGTAAGGATAGATTTCCTAATGTGCGCAAATCAAAGCTAATGCCACGTGATGATGGTCCTTTTAAGGTGTTAGAGAAAATAAATGATAATGCATATAAACTTGAGTGGCCGGCAGATTTTGGGGTTAGTCCCACTTTTAACATTGCATATTTGAAGCCTTATTTGGGTGAGGAAGATGAGCTTCCATCATGGACGACTTCATTTCAAGAAGGGGAGGATGATGAGGACATCAATACCATTGTTACACCCACAGCCCCTGCTGCTATACATACTGGACCAATTACTAGAGCTCGCGCACGCCAATTAAATTATCAGGTACTTTCGTTTCTTGGTAATGATTCTAATGTTCATGAGAATATGATGCTGCCTAAATTGGATACATTTGTTTTGCTTACAAATCAAGGGCCTGACAAGGATAAGAGGGATGAACATTGGAGCAAGACCAAGCATGGAGATGATGGCATGTGCAAGGGGATCAAGAATGGAGTTACAAGTGATGATTTCAGGACTTTAAAGCCACCATAAGGTGTGCATGAAGCCTTGGACGAAATATACAAAATGCCACTTCATAAATTTCGTCCAGAGGCTATTCTAGGTGCTGCGTCACCTTATTATTGGGCCAGGCCCATGTATTGTCGAAATACTTAAGTATAGGCTATTTTTAGAGTCCGTGTGTGTGGGGAAACAAGAGTTAGGGTTGGTTTCGGATCCCTCCTCCGAGGGCCACAAATCCCCCCCCCCCGCCACGCGCCTCTTCCTCCATATATACAGCCCTTAGGGCGTCGTTTAGACTTTGGGTTTTGTTTAGATTAAAAGTTCACCATAGCTGCAACTTCGTGTACTTCGTTCGTGTTCAACGACCAGACCAAGATGTCACAGTACCCCACCTTGATCAATAAAGCTTTCCTCTTATATTTGCAATATCCAGATTGCAATCTTAGTTTCTTGTTTGTTCTTCGTTTGTCTGCAGGAAACAGACCTTCGTGGTCAGGTTGATCATGCTCCGGCATGGTCAATAACCTCTCGGAGTTGGTTTAGCGATTGCTAAGGCGCGACCTCCTCGCACGTTCGTAGTCGGACCGTCGAAGTCGACTTCCTCCAAAACGATAGCCACCATCTCATCGAAAGACGGGACACCTTTGCCTCTATCAGAATAAGTCATCTTAAGTTGTGCACCATGACCAAGAATGAGGGGAAAATGAGAGAACTTAATGTTTATTTGCTAATTAATAGCATTGCATGCAATGAACTAACCACTGCATGTCATGTTTGGTAGTCTTGAGTCACTGAAAACATGCACGCCCGACATCTCTTATTGGTTGATATGTCAAGAAACAAGAAACGAGGTGGGAGTTAATGCACCACGCCTAAGTGTTTTGGGATTATTTGGTTTTCGTAAGGTGACTTAGAGCGAGTACAATAAGGTACAGTCAGAAGGCTGTAGGAAGTAAAGCAATATTTCTAATGCTTAGTTGGAGGAGAGAGGATAGTAGAGAGAATGTAAGAAGGCTCTCATGCAAGAGCCAGTTGCAGCACGTGCTCCTAGGCACTATATGAGAGTGGAAAGTGGGCCATGTATTAATAATGTTGCACATACTTATAGCTAATTGTTATACATGTTGGCTATAAGTTGGCTATAGATGACATGGCAGTTTCTTATAGTCAACAGTTGGCTATACTATTAAGTATTAACCATGCTCTTATACACCTAGACGGAGGGGTTAAGTCAGGATGACTTGGAAGGGGGCAGAGGAGATGTAAGAAATGGTTCATCATAAGTCTTTCACCATTACTGTATTAAAAATTATCAGTTAATCTCATAAATGGAAAGCAAGAACTCTAATGGAGCAAAAGCATACATGGAAGATTCAAGACTAAACCATAAATGGATACACTTTTATTCAAGCGTGATACTCTAATAAAGCAAGATCATGCATGGAAGGTTCTATACTATATAAATAAGAAGTCTCCACATGCTTAGATAGTGGATTACATTGAGTGAAGACTAATGATGAACATTTTACTTGGTAATGCATATGACCAGGTGAACCTCCTTGGAGTCCCCGTACACCATCTTGGGGTGAAATTCATACCAGGCATCTTGCATGTCCACAATGCCGGGAACAGAGCAGCTCGTACAGTCCCAGTCAGCGTGAGTGTGGCGGAGTGGGAACCCTCGTACCTCGGAGGGGCGGTAACAGTGAGCATGCACCCATACACCGGCCCCGTGTCAGCGTTAGCGACATTGCCCCTGAAGCACACTACAGAGACTGGGCGGCGGCCTGCGCGGGCCTTGCCGGTGCCCACGACCAAGAGGAAGATGTTGCCGTCCTCCTCTGCGACTAGCAGGCGGCGGTGATCCTCTAGCGACTCCAGCACGGCGAACGGGTAGCATTTCTCATACTTGATGTTCACCGCGCGCGGGCCAATAGTGAGTGACAGACGGTGTCGTCAGGTGATGCACAAGGGTTGCCGACGAGCCCTCAAACGGCGGTGTGCACTCATAGCAATAGCAGGGCGCGTGCGTGCATCTGAAACTATGCTCCGCGAGCTAGTGCTGGTCGACGTACCTCTCGCAGCCGAAACTCTTGTAGACGCAGGCCACCTTGCAGGTATTGACCAGGTCATCCATGAAATGGGAGTGGCTGTAGGGGACGTTGCGCCCGCCGAATGGGGCGCAGGAGGGAGTGGTTGTAGGGGACGTTGCGCCCACCGAATGGAGCACAGGAGTAGCAGACGAAGCAGTAGATGGTGTCCTTACTAGTACTCCCTAGTCTCTACTCTAATAAAAACTGATTTGGTGATGATGGTGTGCCTGCCATCTTGTAATATAGACCGTCCAATCTATATCTGACGTATAGAAAGCAAACTATGACAATTTTACAAAAGATACCCGCACCTCTCCACATTTATAGAAAAGGCCTTGCCTCGTTCATCCTTATCTTCCACAACCTCATTACTGAGTAATTAAAAAAGGAAGTCTCTGGAACAAACTGGCATGGTGACCGCTGCCGGCGCCGTCCATCCCCATGCCTCCGCCCAGTCCGACCACCAGTCCCCAACACACCCCACTCCTTCTCACCTTATCTCTCATCTTTCTCGAGATATCATTTTTCAATGAAATTCTCGAGATACCATTTTTCCGATAAAATTCACGAGATATCATTAGTTTTTACACATGGGATTACTCTTACATGGTTCAATCACAACAGGTGTTTTGAAAAAAATGCATCTTGATGTTCCGTGCAATGCACGGGCATCTTGCTAGTTTGCATATAATTCCAAACACTATGTAGGAACGGTCTTTGACCATTTTAAAACTATGTTAGTATCATTATTAGTGGTCAGCCGGTGCAAGTTATAGCACCGGGTGTTCTAACCGTTTTTTAGTAATGATATCTGGCGATTGTTCGCCATGAGCTCAATCCTGGCGAATCCCACGTAACCGTCAGATTTCCATCCGACGGTGGCCTGTTTTTAAGCCATAGTATTTGACAAAACGGCCACCCTTACACATGTACTGTAACTGTATCACGGACGTTTGCAACTGTCATGTCTCCCAGCGAATGTTTGCTGGGGATTGGAGTTAGCACCGATGGCGGTTCGTAGTCGTTCCATGCTTGGGCATTGAAGTTTGTAACTATTTTAGATTAGAATATACTACTCCTTCGATGCTAGTGGTAGAGCAGAGTCCTACTCTATATGCAAACTAGGGCATAGTAGTAGGTACTGTAGGGAGTACTAGTACTGTGATCACTCAAGCAAGTTGTCTGGCATTGATATGACCCTACTGTCAGTGTCAAAACTAGCGGATCTCGGGTAGGGGGTCCCGAACTGTGCGTCTAAGATCGATGGTAACAGGAGACGGGGGACACGATGTTTACCCAGGTTTGGGCCCTCTCTATGGATGTAATACCCTACTTCCTGCTTGATTGATCTTGATGAATATGAGTATTACAAGAGTTGATCTACCACGAGATCATAATGGCTAAACCCTAGAAGCCTAGCCTATGTGGATATGGTAATGAGTATATGTGGTGTCCTTTCCGGACTATCCCCTTCCGTTTATATAGACACCGAGGGGATCTAGGGTTTACATGGAGTCGGTTACATAAGAAGGAATCTTCAGTTGCCAAGCTTGCCGTCCATGCCTAGTAGACTCCAATCCAGACATGGTACAGTCTTCGGCCTTCATGTCTTCACAACCCATCAGTCCGACCCATGGATAACCGGTCGGACGCCCGAGGACCCCTTAGTCCAGGACTCCCTCAGTAGCCCATGAACCTACAGCAGCCTGTTAATAGGTTTCGAGGTAAGAAAGAGAAAAAACCCCGTATAGTCCGTAGCCCCTGAGACGCTGTCTCGCGTTCGGTGAGGAGAACCGTCCAGGGGATCAATCCTTAATTATAAAAGGCTGACTGAATATGTTTCGATAAGCAGGCATCCCTATTGGTCGCGACCTCGCATGCTCCCGAGGTCTCCGAGCTGAAGCAGAGGCTGGAGCGGACCGAGAACGAGCTCGGCGAGGTTAAGGTTCGGCTCTAGGAGAAGCAAGGTGAGGAACAACTTGCTATATGTTCGGGAAAGGATAAGCGTTGTATATTGACAGCGGTACTATGATATGTGCAGAAATCGCGACCGAGGTCGAGGCCCTGAGGAAGGCCCTGGGCGAGGCCGAGGAGGAGGTTGTCCAGTAGCAAGCCGCCCGTAAGAAGCTAATGGCCCGGGTCAAGGAAGTCCACCAAGAGCTCCAGGATGTGGTGAAAAAATGTGAGGCCTTGGAGCATGATGTGTCGGTTCGAGGGACCGAACTCGCCAAGGCTCGTCAGAGCATGGAGACTGCACGGAATGAGGCCCAGGCTGCCCTCCAGGAGATCCAAGAGGCCAAGAAGATCACAGCGGGTAAGGCTATTAAGATGCAAAGCAAGTATGCGGAGAAGCAATACCTTTTACTAACCCAGGTTCGGAGTTCACCAGGGGCTTTTGCGGATTTGGCACGCAGTGTATTAGATGCCTTGGAGTTTTATCGAGCCGAAGGAGGGGGTTCTTCGGAGAGGCTCTTATAGTCATAGTATGTGGCAGCAGGGCATCCCGTGTCCTTCATCGATCAACTGAATCAGCTGGTGGACCTGCATAGGGTGGTCGAACTAGCCATTAAGGATTTGATAATCTGGATGTGGCCAGCCAAAGATATGTCTAGCAGCTACTTCAGACTCATGAGGCGGATGGTGAACGCCTGACCTCGACTGGACGTTATCAAGCGCTCCGTCTGTATGGAAGGTGCCTGTATGGCCTTCGCTCGCTGCAACATGTGGTGGGCGAAGATGAACGCTGCTGAAGTCGCCAGTGGACCGCCGGAGGGCAAGGAGCACCGCACACCCGAGCGATATTTCGAGGATGTCGTAGAAGGGTCTCGACTTGTAGCGGCGCAATGTTCGCAGGACATTGTATTTGAATAAATGTATTCATGTTGCCTTTGTCTTGTATTATGGGAACAAAGCCAGTTTTTGTAAAGTAATTTTATTATGCTTTGAATTGTTTCCTCCTGTACGGTCGTGTTGTGTGTAATCTGATGGTTGGCGAGTCGTCGGCTTCTGCCCTCACGTAGATAGTACGGAGGTGATCGGGATGGAATATAAACAATCTTGATCCAATTACATGGTCCTTGAAGGAGTTGTTTAGCGCAACAAACAAGGTAACGAGACTTTATGGCTTTAACGCCCTCACTTAGCCATAGGAGTTTTATAACAAAGCATGGGCGCAACCCCTGGTTTAAGCCAGAGTACTGTCAGCATCTGATTGGGAAGTGCCGATCTCTCGCGTAACACGGAAAAAATCTTCAATGATTTGTAACCCTCGAGTAGCTGACCGGCTCTAGCCACATCATGACATTCAGTTTTCGTCTTTCTCTACTGAGGTGCTCGTCTAGTCAAAGCCAGGGCACAATCGCAGTAGTTCTCCCTTTACTACCCTAGCCGATGGAGCGGAACGTAGGGTAGCAAGCACAGGAGCCAGGCAACCCAACTATTGACCAAAGACATGATTTGGAGCCAATGCATATAATGCTAAATTCGGGGTGCCGAACTAATATATAAGAAGTGTTCGGACTGTGCTGCCCTATTGTGGGGCGAGAGGTAGCCCCTAGCGAATATGAAACGTAAAAGAGTGTCGATGCAGCAAATAAGCAGATCGAAATAAAACGAAGTAAGAAGCAAAAACCATAGAAACTGGGCCACGAACCATTTTTATTATAACTAGATGGATACGTCAAGGCATATCTTGTACAGATGGTGCGAGAAGTATCCGGCCATTTACCATGTCGGAATCAATAGGGTGCAGCGTGCGGGTCCTGAGAAATAAGTATGAATACTGTCAAGAAGAACATATAAAGGTTACCCTACACACCTGTGTTGCTTGCCTCCGTTGCACTCCAGTCGTTCTAAAGGACTTGATATCAGGCCCGCGGAAAAAAGGGCCTGAAACAAGAAAAAGAAGTGAAAGTATGTGTGTCCAGGATCGGTTTTGCCGAATTGTAGACCCCGAGTTATCTCGTGCCTCCATCGATGTCCATGGAATTTTGAGTGCGTAATTGTGTATGCGTGGTACGAATGCCACTACCTCATCAGGGCTGGGACGGAGGCCTAGTTGCTAATCGAGCTCTTGACGAGCTGCGCTATCCTGTTGCAGTGTAGTCTGGACCCTCTTGATGGTGTCCAGGGGCTCGGCAGCTGGATTATAATGCTGCTTGAGAAGGCCGCTCTGCACTTCTGCTGCTAGGGCGGCGGTTTGCTCCTCTGTCCGGAGGGAGCGTTACGTACTGCCATTGACTGTTATGATGCCGCATGGACCCGGCATCTTGAGCTTAAGATACGCATAGTGTGGCACTGCGTTGAATCTAGCAAATGCGGTTCATCCGAGCAGTGCGTGGTAGCCGCTTCGGAAGGGGACGATATCAGAAGTTTTCCGGAGAACCGAAAACCACTTCCAGCATGATTGAGCTCGTACAACAGGCCTCTACACCAGGTATGACTCCTTTAAAGGTAGTCTTTATTGGTTTGATTCGTGAGGGATTAATGCCTATCTTCCATATTGTATCCTGGTACAGCAGGTTGAGGCTGCTTCCACCATCCATCAGGACTCGTGTTAGGTGGAATCCATCGATGATTGGGTCAAGGACCAGTGCGGCCGAACCGCCGTGGCAGATACTAGTCAGATGATCTCGTCGATCGATGGTGATCGGAAATGATGACCATGGATTGAACTTTGGGGCGACTGGCTCTACCGCGTAGACGATCCGGAGTGCTCGTTTGCGCTCCTTTCTAGGGATGTGCGTGTCATATATCATGTTCACCGTTTTGACTTGGGGGCGAATTTCTTCTATCCCCCGGTGTTCGGCTGTCGGGGCTCTTCATCCTCGTCCTCGCTTTGTGATCCCTTTTCTTTGTTTTCGGCATTCAACTTGCCAGCCTGCTTGAAGACCCAACAATCCCTGATGGTATGATTGGCTTGCTTATCTGGGGTGCCATGAATTTGGCACGGACGGTCTAGTATGCGGTCTAGGCTGGAAGGTCCTTCATTGTTTCTTTTGTAGGGTTTCTTCCGTTGGCCGGACTTGGAGCCATTGAATCCGGCGTTGACTGTGGTCTCCTCGTTGTTGTCGATGTTCCTTCGGCGTTTGTGTCTATTGCGCCGGAGCTTGCCAGTGCTGATCTTGTCATCGGTGGGGCCTGCCTCGTTCGCTGTGTTTTTGCTACGAGCTAGCCGGCTATCCTCGCCTGCGCAAAAGCGGGTCATGAGTGCCGTAAGGGCTGCCATTAACTTCGGCTTTTCTTGTCCGAGGTGGCGTGCTAGCCATTCGTCATGGATGCTGTGCTTGAAGGCTGCTAGGGCCTCGGCGTCCGGACAGTCAATGATCTAGTTCTTTTTGGTTAGGAACCTAGTCCGGAATTTTCTGGCTGATTCTTCGGGTTGTTGAACTGTGTGGCTTAGGTCATCGGCATCTGGTGGCCACACATAAGTTCCTTGGAAGTTGTCGAGAAAAGCCTCTTCCAAGTCTTCCCAGCTGCCGATGGAGTTCTCAGGTAGGCTATTTAACTAGTGTCGAGCTGGTCCTCTGAGCTTTAATGGGAGGTATTTGATGCCGTGGAGGTCGTCTCCTCGGGCCATGTGGATGTGGAGAATGAAATCCTCGATCCATACTGCAGGATCGGTTGTGTCTTCATATTATTCGATATTGACGGGCTTGAACCCCTCGTCGAATTCATGATCCAGTACTTCATCTGAGAAGCAGAGCGGGTGTGCGGCGCCTCTATATCGGGCCGCATCGTGGCGGAGCTCTGAAGGAGTCCGTCTGCGGCATTTAGCACGAGCGTGGTTAGGTTTGTCATGTCCGAATAGGTAGCCGTCGCCGTGCCTCGAGGCACTGATGTCTACTACACAACCTTCTTCTTGTAGACGTTGTTGGGCCTCCAAGTGCATAGGTTTGTAGGACAGTAGAAAATTCCCCTTAAGTGGATGACCTAAGGTTTATCAATCCGTGGGAGGCATAGGATGAAGATGCTCTCTCTCAAACAACCCTGCAACCAAATAACAAAG
This sequence comes from Triticum aestivum, assembly GCF_018294505.1. Lineage (NCBI taxonomy): Eukaryota > Viridiplantae > Streptophyta > Magnoliopsida > Poales > Poaceae > Triticum > Triticum aestivum. Next base: position 331,709,290 of record NC_057812.1, read on the forward strand.
AGTCTCTTGTGTCCCCAACACACCCAATACAATGGTAAATTGTATAGGTGCACTAGTTCAGCGAAGAGATGGTGATACAAGTGCAATATGGATAGTAGAGATAGGTTTTTGTAATCTGAAAATATAAAAACAGCAAGGTAACTAATGATAAAAATGAGCACAAACTGTATTGGAATGCTAGGAAACAAGGCCTAGGGTTCATACTTTCACTAGTGCAAGTTCTCTCGACAATAATAACATAATTGGATCATATAACTATCCCTCAACATGCATCAAAGAGTCACTCCAAAGTCCCTAATAGCGGAGAACAAATGAAGAGATTATGGTAGGGTACGAAACCACCTCAAAGTTATCCTTTCTAATCGATCTATTCAAGAGTCCGTAGTAAAATAACATGAAGCTATTCTTTCCTTTCAATCTATCCTAGAGTTCGTACTAGAATAACACCTTAAGACACAAATCAACCAAAACCCTAATGTCACCTAGATACTCCAATTTCACCTCAAGTATCCGTGGGTATGATTATACGATATGCATCACACAATCTCAGATTCATCTATTCAACCAACACAAGGTACTTCAAAGTGTGGCCCAAAGATTCTACCGGAGAGTCAAGATGAAAATGTGTGCCAACCCCTATGCATAGATTCCCAAGGTCACGGAACCCGCAAGTTGATCACCAAAACATACATCAAGTGGATCAATAGAATACCCCATTGTCACCACGGGTATCCCACGCAAGACATACATCAAGTGTTCTCAAATCCTTAAAGACTCAATCCGATAAGATAACTTCAAAGGGAAAACTCAATCCATTACAAGAGAGTAGAGGGGGGAGAAACATCATAAGATCCAACTATAATAGCAAAGCTCGCGATACACCAAGATCGTACCACCTCAAGAACACGAGAGAGAGAGAGAGAGAGAGAGAGAGAGATCAAACACATAGCTACTGGTACATACCCTTAGCCCCGAGGGAGAACTACTCCCTCCTCGTCATGGAGAGCACCGGGATGATGAAGATGGCCACCGGAGAGGGATTTCCCCCTCCAGCAGGGTGCCGGAACGGGTCTAGATTGGCTTTCGGTGACTATGGAGGCTTTTGGCGGCGGAACTCCTGATCTATTGTGTTCCCTGAAGTTTTTAGGGTATATGGGTATATATGGGAGGAAGAAGTACGTCGGTGGACCTCCAGGCTGTCCACGAGGCAGGGGGCGCGCCCAGGGGGTGGGCGCGCCCCCACCCTCGTGGGCAGCCCGGGACTCTCCTGGTCCAACTCCGATACTCTGTGGGCTTTTTATGGTCCAAAAATAAGTTCTGTTTGATTTTCCTTTTCTGCAATACTCTAAAACAAGGAAAAACAGAAACTAGCACTGGCACTGGGCTCTAGGTTAATAGGTTAGTCCCAAAAATCATACAAAATAGCATATAAATGCATATAAAACATCCAAGGTTGATAATATAATAGCATGGAACAATCAAAAATTGTAGATACGTTGGAGACGTATTAGCATCCCCAAGCTTAATTCCTGCTTGTCCTCGAGTAGGTAAATGATAAAAACAGAATTTCTGATGTGGAATGCTACCTAACATAATCATCAATGTAATCTTCTTTATTGTGGCATGAATGTTCAGATCCATAAGATTCAAGACAAAAGTTTAATATTGACATAGAAATAATAATACTTCAAGCATACTAACTAAGCAATCATGTCTTCTCAAAATAACATGGCCAAAGAAAGCTATCCCTACAAAATCATATAGTCTGGCTATGCTCTATCTGCACCACACAAAATATTTAAATCATGCACAACACCGATGACAAGCCAAGCAATTGTTTCATACTTTTGATGTTCTCAAACTTTTTCAATCTTCACGCAATACATGAGCGTGACCCATGGACATAGCACTATAGGTGGAATAGACTGGTGGTTGTGGAGAAGACAAAAAGAGAGAAGATAGTTTCACATCAACTAGGCGTATCAACGGTCTATGGAGATTCCCATCAATAGATATCAATGTGAGTGAGTGGGGATTTCCATGCAATGGATGCACTAGAGCTATACGTGTATGAAAGCTCAAACTGAAACTAAGTGGGTGTGCATCTAACTCGGTTGCTCACGAAGACCTAGGGCATTTTGAGGAAGCCCATCATTGGAATATACAAGCCAAGTTCTATAATAAAAAATCCCACTAGTATATGAAAGTGATAACATAGGAGACTCTCTATCATGAAGATCATGGTGCTACTTTGAAGCACAAGTGTGGTAAAAGGATAGTAGCATTGTCCCTTCTCTCTTTTTCTCTCATTTTTTTATTTGGGCCTTTCTCTTTTTTTATTTGGGCTTCTTTGGCCTCTTTTATTTATTTATTTTTTTCGTCTGGAGTCTCATCCCGACTTATGGGGGAATCATAGTATCCATCATCCTTTCCTCACTGGGATAATGCTCTAATAATGATGATCATCACACTTCTATTTACTTACAACTCAAGAATTACAACTCGATACTTAGAACAAAATATGACTCTATATGAATGCCTCTAGCGGTGTACTGGGATGTGCAATGACTCAAGAGTGACATGTATAGAAGAATTATGAATGGTGGCTTTGCCACAAATATGATGTCAACTACATGATCATGGAAAGCAATATGACAATGATGAAGCGTGTCATAATAACGGAATGGTGGAAAGTTGCATGGAAATATATCTCGGAATGGCTATGGAAATGCCATAATAGGTACGTATGGTGGCTGTTTTGAGGAAGGTATATGGTGGGTTTAAGGTACCGGCGAAAGTTGTGCCGTACTAGAGAGGCTAGCAATGGTGGAAGGGTGAGAGTGCGTATAATCCATGGACTCAACATTAGTCATAAAGATCACATACTTATTGCAAAAATTTATTAGTTATCGAAGCAAAGTATTACGTGCATGCTCATAGGGGGTAGATTGGTAGGAAAAGACCATCACTCATCCCCGACCGCCACTCATAAGGAAGACAATCAATAAATAAATCATGCTCCGACTTCATCACATAATGGTTCACCATACGTGCATGCTACGGGAATCACAAACTTTAACACAAGTATCTCTCAAATTCACAACTGCTCAACTAGCATGACTCTAGTATCACCATCTTCATATCTCAAAACAATCATCAAGTATCAAACTTCCCATAGTATTCAATGCACTCTATATGAAAGTTTTTATTATATCCCTCTTGGATGCCCATCATATTAGGACTAAATTCATAACCAAAGCAAACTACCATGCTGTTCTAAAAGACTCTCAAAATAATATAAGTGAAGCATGAGACTTCATCTATTTCTATAAAATAAAACCACCACCATGCTCTAAAAGGATATAAGTGAAGCACTAGAACAAATGACAAACTACTCCGAAAGATATAAGTGAAGATCAATGAGTAGTCAAATAATTGTGCAACTATGTGAAGACTCTCTAACATTTAATAATTTCATATCTTGGTATTTTATTAAAACAGAAAGCAAATCCTAACAAAATAAATTGATGCTCCAAGCAAAACACATATCATGTGGTGAATAAAAATATAGCTCCAAGTAAAGTTACCGATGAACGAAGACGAAAGAGGGGATGCCTTCCGGGGCATCCCCAAGCTTAGGCTCTTGGTTGTCCTTGAATATTACCTTGGGGTGCCTTGGGCATCCCCAAGCTTAGGCTCTTGCCACTCCTTATTCCATAGTCCATCGAATCTTTACCCAAAACTTGAAAACTTCACAACATAAAACTTAATAGAAAACTCGTAAGCTCCGTTAGCGAAAGAAAACAAAACACCACTTCAAGGTACTGTAATGAACTCATTATTTATTTATATTGGTGTTAAACCTACTGTATTCCAACTTCTCTATGGTTTATAAACTCTTTTACTAGCCATAGATTCATCAAAATAAGTAAACAACACATGAAAAACATAATCTGTCAAAAACATAACAGTCTATAGTAATCTGTAACTAAAGCAAACTTTTGGAACCCCAAAAATTCTAAAATAAATTGCTGGACCTGAGGAATTTATATATTAATCATCTTGAAAAATAATTAACTAAATATCACTTTCCAAATAAAAATGGAAGCAATTCTCGTGAGCGCTAAAGTTTCTGTTTTTTACAGCAAGATCAACAAGACTTTCCCAAGTCTCCCCAACGGTTCTACTTGGCAGAAACACTAATTAAAACATAAAAACTCAATAATAACAGAGGCTAGATAAATTATTTATTACTAAACAGGAGCAAAAGGAAGGAACAAAAATAAAGTTGGGTTGCCTCCCAACAAGCGCTATCGTTTGACGCCCCTAGCTAGGCATGATGATTTCAATGATGCTCACATAAAAGATAAGAATTGAAACATAAAGAGAGCATCATGAAGAATATTACTAGCACATTTAAGTCTAACCCACTTCCTATTCATATGGATTTTGTGATCAAACAACTTATGGGGACAATAATCAACTAGCATAGGAGGGCAAAACAAGCTTAACTTCAAAACTTTAAGCACATAGAGAGGAAACATGATATTATTGCAATTCCTACAAGCATAAGTACCTCCCTCATAATAATTTTCAGTAGCATCATGAATGAATTCAACAATATAACCAGCACCTAAAGCATTCTTTTCATCATCTACAAGCATAGAAAATTTACTACTCTCCACATAAGCAAGATTCTTCTCATTCGGAATAGTGGGAGTATCATAAGAAACTCGAATACTATAAATTGTTTCCACATTAAAAGAGTAATGTTCAGAAATAATAATAATGACAAGTTTTATAAATATAATCATCACTACTTTTTATAGCATATGTATCATCACAATAATTATCATAAGTAGCAACTTTGTTCTCATCATAATCGATTGAAACCTCTTCCAAGATAGTGGAATCATCACTGAATAAAGTCATGACCTCTCCAAATCCACTTTCATAATTATCATAATAAGATTCAACATCCTCCAAAATAGTGGGATCATTACTTCCTAATGTTGACACTCTTCCAAACCCACTTTCATCAATATAATCATCATAAGTAGGAGGCATGCTATCATCATTATAAATTTGCATATCAAAACTTGGGAGACTAAAAATATAATCTTCATTAAACGTAGCTTCCCCAAGCTTGGGACTAACATTAATTGCAGCAAATATATTCTCAAAAACATCATATTCTTCAAACATAGCATCCCCAAGCTTGGGCCTTTTCATATCATAAGCAGAATCACTCTCATCATTAATAGTATGGATAACACCAATAGTATAGAAATTATCATATTCTTCCAAGAAAGTGCCAAAAAGATTTTCAAGATCATAAGAAGCATCATTATCTTCCCAATCATAATCATCACAACAAGCAATAGGCATAACGAGATCATCCTCAAGTGCATCATCTTCCACAATTATTTTTGATTCATTTTCGTGAGGCACAACAATAATAGGAGCAACATTATTTGGGAGAGATATCTTTTTACCTCTCTTCCTTTTTCTTTTCTTCTTCTTCACCACATCATGTGTGGGTTCAATCCTCTTTTTGGAGCTCCTTATTAATGGGATTGGTTAAATAGAAGGCTCCTCCTCGTTACCTGATTCATCATAAGAAATAATAGGGGGATATTGGGAAGTCTCTTCCCTTTCATTAGTATTCTCTTCATCTTCTATTTGTTTTCTTTTCTTTATATAATTGGCAATATAAGGATTTTCAATGCAATTCACAGCACAATACATATAAATTTCTTCTAGATCAATATCAAGGAATTTCTCGAGGTTATATTCTGGAATAATCTTAGTTTGATGTTTCATTTCTTCATAACCCAAAAGCAAACTAAGTTCATTATAATGTTCAAGGGAAATCAAGTCATCACAATTTTTGGACACGATTCAATCATGAAACAATTTGCATTTGATATTTAAATGACCATGTTCATTGCACAGTTCACAAGTGTGGCTAAGAAATTTTAAATTTTCAGCACTAACATTTAGCCTTTCTTGCAACCATTTAGTTTCTAAATGCTTATGCCTCTTGCAATATCTATCTTCCCTATTTGGTGTGTACTTGCAAACCCAATGCACTCCACAAAAATTGACATATTTATAGGAGACAGTTTCATCATAATGAGTGCAATCATCATTATTACTATGGATATTCAAGGAGTTCATACTAACAAAATTGTAATCATGCTAGTCATTCAAAGATTTAGTGCCAAACATTTTAATGCATTCTTCTTCTAACACATTGGCACAATTTTCCTTCCAATCATACTCAAGAAAGATATTAAAAAGATGAAGCGTATGAGGTAAACTCAATTCCATTTTTTATAGTTTTCTTTTATAAACTAAACTAGTGCTAAAACAAGAAACAAAAAGATTCCACTGCAAGATCTAAAGATATACCTTCAAGCACTCACCTCCCCGGCAACGGCGCCAGGAAAGAGCTTAATGTCTCCTACACAAACTTCTTCTTGTAGATGTTGTTGGGCCTCCAAGTGCAGAGGTTTGTAGGACAGTAGCAAATTTCCCTCAAGTGGATGACCTAAGGTTTATCAATCCGTGGGAGGCGTAGGATGAAGATGGTCTCTCTCAAACAACCCTGCAACCAAATAACAAAGAGTCTCTTGTGTCCCCAACACACCCAATACAATGGTAAATTGTATAGGTGCACTAGTTCGGCGAAGAGATGGTGATACAAGTGCAATATGGATAGTAGAGATAGGTTTTTGTAATCTGAAAATATAAAAACAGCAAGGTAACTAATGATAAAAGTGAGCACAAACTGTATTGCAATGCTAGGAAACAAGGCCTAGGGTTTATACTTACACTAGTGCAAGTTCTCTCAATAATAATAACATAATTGGATCATATAACTATCCCTCAACATGCAACAAAGAGTCAGTCCAAAGTCACTAATAGCGGAGAACAAACGAAGAGATTATGGTAGGGTACAAAACCACCTCAAAGTTATCCTTTCGATCGATCTATTCAAGAGTCTGTAGTAAAATAACATGAAGCTATTCTTTCCGTTCAATCTATCCTAGAGTTCATACTAGAATAACACCTTAAGACACAAATCAACCAAAACCCTAATGTCACCTAGATACTCCAATGTCAACTCAAGTATCGGTGGGTATGATTATATGATATGCATCACACAATCTCAGATTCATCTATTCAACCAACACAAAGTACTTCAAAGAGTGCCCCAAAGATTCTACCAGAGAGTCAAGAAGAAAACGTGTGCCAACCCCTATGCATAGATTCCCAAGGTCACGGAACCCGCAATTTGATCACCAAAACATACATCAAGTGGATCAATAGAATACCCCATTGTCACCATGGGTATCCCACGCAAGACATACATCAAGTGTTCTCAAATCCTTAAAGACTCAATCCGATAAGATAACTTCAAAGGGAAAACTCAATCCATTACAAGAGAGTAGAGGGGGGAGAAACATCATAAGATCCAACTATAATAGCAAACTCGCGATACATCAAGATCGTACCACCTGAAGAACACGAGAGAGAGAGAGATCAAACACATAGCTACTGGTACATACCCTCATCCCCAAGGGAGAACTACTCACTCCTCGTCATGGAGAGCACCGGGATGATGAAGATGGCCATCGGAGAGGGATTTCCCCCTCCGGCAGGGTCCCGGAACGGGTCTAGCTTGGCTTTCGGTGGCTACGGAGGCTTCTGGCGACGGAACTCCCGATCTATTGTGTTCCCCGAAGTTTTTACGGTATATGGGTATGTATGGGAGGAAGAAGTACGTCGGTCGACCTTTGGGCTATCCACGAGGCAGTGGGCGCGCCCACCACGAGGCAGTGGGCGCGCCCAGGGGGGTGGGTGCGCCCCCCACCCTCGTGGGCAGCCCGGGACTCTCCTGGTCCAACTTCGATACTCCGTGGGCTTTTTCTGGTCCAAAAATAAATTCCTTGAAGTTTCAGGTCAATTGGACTCTGTTTGATTTTCCTTTTCTGCGACACTCTAAAACAAGGAAAAAACAGAAACTGCCACTGGGCTCTAGGTTAATAGGTTAGTCCCAAAAATCATATAAAATAGCATATAAATGCATATAAAACATCCAAGGTTGATAATATAATAGTATGGAACAATCAAAAATTATAGATACGTTGGAGACATATTAGGCACATCCTCATGATCCGTAGATCGATCTTGTGTGTCCTGCTCTACTATCCAGGGTCTGTTGGAGGTCTTACATATGACTCCGGACTCTTCCGTCCCTATTTTGACGTGGTGGTGGGGCGGTCTTCTGTTCGGCCTGAGTTGCCGCTTTATCCTGACCGCGGGGTGGCCGTTCCGCCGCCCTATCCCGACCACGTGGTGGTAGATCTGCTTTATGCAAGGGAGATATGTGCTCCGGCACCTCCTCATCGAATTGAGGTAGCATTCTACTTTTCGGGTAGCTCTTGGCAGGGCGGTTGAGGCAGTATTCCTTGGCTTTCAGGACATCTGTCCATCTGTCGATGAGCAGGTCTTGTTCAGCTTGAGGCTGCTGTTGTTTCTTTTTCAGGCTCCTTGCAGTGGCTATGACCTGAAACTTAAAGCGCTCCTGCTTGAGAGGATCCTCAGGCATGATGAAGTCTTCGTTGCCAAGGCTTGTCTCGTCCTCGGAGGGTGGACGGTAACTATCATCCTCCGAGTCATCTTCTATGGCCTGTTCGTCAGGGTTGTCTTGCCTGCTATCGTGTTCCTGTTCGGATGAAGCCCCGACAGGGTCTTCATTGTTTTCGGCATCGCCTAGAGTACTATTTTCTCCGGTGACAGTGTTGTCGTCCTTTGAGCGGCAGGGCTTGGGGCGACGCTTGGGCCGCCGATGCTTGGACTATGTCTCGGAGGTTTTATTTGCATCTGGCTCTTCTTTGTCGTCGCGAGATCCTTTAGGTGTATCAACCATGTACACATCGTACGAAGAGGTAGCCGTCCAACATCCAGTGAATGGAGGGTCTTGGCCTTGCTCCTTGTCAGCATCGTCGTCCATACCGTCGATGTCTTTGGAGCCATAGTCAAGAACGTCGGTTAAGTCATCGACGGTGGCTATGAAGTGGGTGGCGGGTGGGAAGCAAGATTCCTCATCATCTGTCTCTAGCTCAAACCGGACATAGTTCGGCTGTGATTCCTTCTCCAAGGACAAATTCTTTAAAGATTTTAGCACGTCACCCAAAGTCGAGTGCTGGAAAACGTCAGCGGCGCTGAACTCGAAGATCAATAACCGATCTAGCTCGGTGTCCGCGGGCATACACAATCCGGAACTTATAACCGGAGACGATTCCGAAGTTCTGTCAAAGCAAATATTGCAGGGCATTGAGTCCATGTGCGGCTCCAACGCCGCGGAATCTGCGGCCTCGGATGGCTTGATCTGCTTCGGCTCTAAGGTCGTTGCAGCTGCAGGGACCTTCTCCTAGGCATGTTCCGATGACAGATTTAAGTCACGTTCATAGGGATGAGGGGGAGTGATCGCCGCGGGTTCAAATCCCTCGAAGATCAAGTCTTTATGGATATCCACAACGTAGTTCAAGCTTCTGAATCTAACCTGATGGCCAGGGGCAGAGCTGTCGATCTGCTCCAGATGGCCAAGCGAGTTCGCCCATAGTACGAAGCCGCCGAATACGAAGATCTGTCCGGGAGGAAGGTTCCTCTTTGGACAACGTCATTATGGACGATTGAAGGGGCCATCGAACCTTTTGTCGACGGCACAGCGGAACTCTCAATGAAAGCACCAATGTCGGTGTCGAAACTGGCGGATCTCGGGTAGGGGGTCCCGAACTGTGCGTCTAGGATCGATGGTAACAGGAGACGGGGGACATGATGTTTACCCAGGTTCGGGCCCTCTCTATGGAGGTAATACCCTACTTCCTGCTTGATTGATCGTGATGAATATGAGTATTACAAGAGTTGATCTACCACGAGATCGTAATGGCTAAACCCTAGAAGCGTAGCCTATGTGGGTATGGTAATGAGTATATGTGGTGTCCTTTCCGGACTATCCCCTTCGGTTTATATAGACACCGAGGGGATCTAGGGTTTACATGGAGTCGGTTACATAAGAAGGAATCTTTGGTCGCCAAGCTTGCCGTCCACGCCTAGTAGAGTCCAATCCGGACACGGTACAGTCTTCGGCCTTCATGTCCGGCCCATCAGTCCGGCCCATGGATAACCGGCCGGGCGCCCGAGGACCCCTTAGTCCAGGACTCCCTCACCTACGCTGCTGGGATGTGTCTCGTAAGTCAAGTGGCATGCTGTTGTCATCATCACCTGTCCACTTCCCGCAGCACATATTCGCTTCTCCATCTTCGTGCGCACATAATCGTCCAATCTTCCATCCCCGCTAAGGCACCTCCCCCCTCTTCCAAAACCCAGGCACTAACAATGGCAGAAGCGAGCAACATCCTCCGAAAGAGTGGCTGGAATTCGCTCCCCACAGAGGTAATCAAGCTCATTGTTTTGCATGTGGACAATCTCAGTGCCATGCCGCTCGCCATGTGCTCGTAGGGGTTGTACCGTTTACTCCACGCCCTCATGCCGAAGCTTTTTAAGCCAGCTCCTTGCTTGCTGATGCCGCCTGGTCTTCAGAAACAGCATGTCACAAAGCATAACAATCGTAGGGTGGAGAGCATCAACCCCCTTGATTGCGATCCGATCCCGTCACCCTCAACTACATTAACAACATGTACTGGGTCGGCATGAACACGTCTTGGATGGTGCTTGTCAATGGTCACGGTAGCTGGATGCTCGTGGAGGTCTACACCCGGCGATTAATCCCTCTTCCTTCGATTAACACCACACTGCTTTGGCACCGGGGCCTGGAATACTCGAAATCTTATAGTAGCCAACATGATACCGAGTTTGATTTGATCAAGGTTGTAATCTGCCAAGTGCCCACAAGATCGGCGAATTATAAAGACTACAGGCTAATTGCCTTCTTCAACCGCGGTCTCAGCTATCTGACAGGTCACTGCGGTAAGTGGATACATATGCATGTCCATCGCAGGATCATACATCCTCCATGGTTCTCTGATGCCATTGAACACAAGGGCTTCATTTACACTGTGGACTCCTTCTATGGTTGGATGTATTGCTGGCCTACTGCAGTCATGTTACAAATGGCTGTTACACTAGTATGTTACTTTCCTATGATATCATGATGGCTTGCTTATATTACTGTCAACATTTACTGAAAAAATATTCATGCTCATAACATGATGTTCTTAAGATTGACTACAGTATGAGCCCTTTTTATTTGACTCCAACTTGATATGATGTTGTAGGCCATCTGGTGTCTGTACCCTTACTAATCCCAGAACCTTTCAAAGAAAAGCGACATGGCAGTTGCAGGTGGTTCCTGGCTCGATCAGATGACGGCAAAGGATTGATGATCGTGCGTACGTACAGGACATGTTGTTTAGCGGAATACAATCACAGTCACTACAAGGTCTTTGAGCAAGATCCTAGCTTCTCTGGGCCTTCAGGAATTTTTGATTGGAGGCTGGTAAGTAGCCTTCGTACACGCTCTCTGTCGGTGTTCTAGGAACGAGGGTCCCCAGACTTGCCTGCCTGCGGCCTGCGGCGTGGCTCAAGTGGGGGCCCAGCGCGGCCCATCTTCATCAACTCAAGCTCAAGACCCTCGCGAGGGGCCAAGCCTCGTGGGGCAGAGGACGGAAAGCTTCCTCAGAGGCAGCCTCATCAGGCAGGCTCCCGAGGAGGCGGAGAGATCAAGGCAGGGATACCTCGTGAGGAGCCCATGACGCAAGCCATGACGATCGAGACCAGGCGGGCGCCGGCTTGTGCGGTGTCCTTGTTTCCCCTTTGGTGCAAAGAGGGCAAGCACGGGCCAAGGCATCGGGCAAAGGTTACCACTCCGGTGCAACGAGACCAAGACTAGCAGAGCGGCAGGACAGACGTCACCGTGGATCCCAAGACGGCGTCATCACCAGTGCTTTTGGCAGCCGAAGACCAACTTTGGTCAGGATAACTTGTACTAGATGTTCCCCTTCAAAATGGCCAATTGTTGGCGCCCTTCCCGCTCATTATTTGGGGAGAGGCCCAGGGCCTCTATAAATAGAGCTAGCCACCATAGAGTAGAAAAAGAAGAGATGGACACACCTAGACATCTAGAGATCTGATAGAGCCCTAGCAGAGAGACAGAGGCGACTGAACTCACCCAAGCAGTTCATCACACCAGCTCAAGAACACCTCTCACGAGGATGTTCTTCCCTTATACTATTCATCATCGCCCCTGGGGCAATCCACCACACCACACACTGGAGTAGGGTATTACACCACAACGGTGGCCCGAACCAGTATAAACCTCATGTCCCTTGTGTTGTTCGTTGTTTCCAGCTTAGATCACGCGAGGAGATTGGACGTGGATCTGTAGGGGAGAGATCTCCACGCGCACCCTAGTGTTCGAACCTCAATGGTCTGCCGAAACCCGAAATCTGACATTTGGCGCGCCAGGTAGGGGTGCGCCGGAATCTTTCTTCCGTTGTTCGCGTGTGATCTTCCGTCGTGTCCATGGCTGACGCTCGTCGGGCTCGCGCCAAGCACCGGGCTGCTCTCGCCACCCGCGTCGCCCAGACGACACCCGTCGGCGGATGCCCTCATCGTTCCTCGTCGCCTGCCGCCAACGCCACCACCGGCCCGGCGGGGAACGAGCAGCAGGCCTCGTCCCAGCATCCTTTGGTACGGCGGGAGGGCCGCGCCGCCACACCGTCAATTACTCCAACCGCTTCGTCGTCCCACGCCCGTCGCGCCCCCACGGACACGCACGCCATGTTGCTCCTAGAGAGAGAGCTCTTGCACTACCGCCCCGTCGACGACCTCTATGAGGACTGGCTCGCCCGCATCACCGAGCTCGTCAGCGCCGCGAGGGGCTCCCCCTTGCCGTCCCTCTCGCTGCCTCGCCCACCATTCCGCGTAGGAGGTGAAGATCATGAGGTGCCTCCACCTCCTCCTCCCCAAGAAGGTGCCCTGGCTCCAAGGCGCGTAGCCCCAGGGCGACACCCTCCGCGTCTGGCGCCTGCACAGCAAGAAAGGAGCTGCCAAGAGATCCCTCGCCCCCAAGAAGGAGCTCGCGCGCTCCTAGCGCCGGTGCGCCAAGATCGCATCCCTGCACCTCCACACCAAGACCCCGCGCTGCTCCAAGCGGCGGCGCGCGGTAATCCCTAGGAACAAGCCCAGCACCAGCAAAAGGCGCCGATGGCCACGGCAGGCTACCGTGCCCTCACCCCCGAGCTACGCGGCATCGCATGGCCAGGCAAGGTCAAGCCTGACCTGCCCCTTCGCTACGATGGCACGGCATACCCCGCGGAGTTCCTACAGCTCTACGAGCTATGCATCGAAGCCGCCAACGGAGATGAAAGGGTCATGGTGAACTGGTTTCCCATGGCGCTCAAGGACGAGGCCCGCACCTGGCTCCTGAACCTGGCTCCTGGCACGATCTCCTCCTGGGACGAGATGCGCACTCGCTTCATCGCCAACTTCCAGGGCACTCGCGATCGGCCCCCGGCCATGAGCGATCTGCGCCGCATCAAGCAGCCGCAAGGGGAAACCCTGCAAAAATACATCCAGCGCTTCAACAACGCTCGCCTCAATATCCCCAAGGTGAGTGAAGAAGCCATCATCTCGTCCTTCTTCGATGGCGTACGCAACATCAAGATGAAGGAGGAGCTAGCAATCCATGAAGACATATGCACACCCCTGGAGCTGTTCAACTTGGCGACCAAGTGCGCCAGGGCTGAGGAAGGGCGCCTTTCCCTCCTCGAACTCCCGGCTGCCGACCCAGAAGAGAAGAAGCCCAAGGCCAAGGACGTGAAGCGCAAGGGGGCTGTCGTGCTAGCAGCGGAACCAGACACCAAGCGAGGCAGGGATCAGCCTAAGTCATCCAAGGGCAGTCGGTACTGCATGTACCATGACCTCCACACCCACAACACCAACGAATGTCAAGAGCTCAGGGCCGTGAGAGATGGACATGTCGGCCGATGCCCCGAGCGCAACGATAGGGGCTATGGCCGAGGAGCAGGAAGAGGTGGCGGACGATGGGTAGACAGTGGCCTCGCCAAGGGTGGCGTGACCGACCTCGCGAGGATCGCTGGCAGGACCAGCCTCGTGAGGGAGGCTGGAGAGATCAGCCTCGTGAGGATCGCCCACGCGGCAACGCAGGCCTTCCTCCTCTGCCGCCACCGACAAGGAGGAACGAAGACCAACATCAAGACGAGGGGGCTGGGGGCTTCCAAGAGCCGCGCGTAATCACTTGCATCTTGGGTGGAGCGTAGGCCCTAGCCTCACAATGCATCTTCAAGCAGTTTGCTCGCGAGGTGAATGCAGTCCTTCCCAGGCTTGAGGCCACGCACCCTCTCAGGTGGTCTGCGTGCGCTATCACGTTCAGCTCAGCGGATCAGCTCAAGTGTGCGGCAACGGCCGGAGTCCTCCCGATGCTTTGCTCCCTAGTCATCAGCAACGTGCAGGTCACCAGGACCCTCATTGACGGCGGAGCAGGACTCAACATCCTGTCCGTCGAGACGTTCGACAATCTCCAAGTGTCGTACAATCAGCTTCAGCCGACCAAGCCCTTCTCAGGAGTCACTGATGGTTCCACTGTTCCAATAGGGCAGGTTCGCCTTCCAGTAACCTTCGGGCAGCACAACAACTACCGCACCGAGCTCATCGACTTTGACGTCGCCCACATCCGTCTGCCATACAACGCCATCCTCGGGTACCCAGCCCTGGCCAAGTTCATGGCAGTAACTCACCATGGATACAATGTCCTCAAGATGCCAGGAAGCGGTGGAGTCATCACCGTACCCTGTGAAGAAAGGGACACAGTGTATTCACTTGAGCGTGCGTTCCAAGCCGCAGCAATCGAAGACCCGGACCACAGAAACAGAAGACTTCCTGAGGCGACCCTTAAGAAGAAGAAGGTTTCGCCTGGCCCAAGCCATAAGGAGGCAGGCGCCTCCGGAGGTGTTGCGTCAGGGTCTGCGCCCAATCAGGGAGCGCCACCCTCTCTCGCATAGGAAGGCGCGCCCAGTGCCCTCCTCAGGCAGGGCTTGGGGGCTCTTTCTTGGAGAGCCACCGACTTTGCCAAGATCGTGAGGGAGGCGCTCGGGCACCACTTGGAGGGGTGCTTCCAGGCACGTTTCCCTCAGGAAGATACAAGGCAAGGAAGACCAAACCCTCAGGAGTTCATCGCAAGAAACACCCAGGAGCTACAAGAGTCGAAAGTCATATGCGGCATCCACCGCTTGCCCGCCGTAGCCCCACATCCAGGCGAGGATGGTGGGCTGCGCGTCTGCATCGACGTGCCAGGGCTCAACCGAGCCGCGTCTTAGGAGCGCCTCTGGCCTTCGCATGTGGAGCGTTGCAAGGGTCCACCTCATAGCTACATTCGCATGCCTTTCGGCCTGCCAAGCACGGTCACCGCTCATCAGCGCCTGCTAAGGAGCATTCTGGAGGCTCAGGAGGTCAGGCATTGTGCGGTCCTGGCGGAGATGCAGATGGCCCTCGGAAACCCACCTGTGCCCCTGGAGCCTCCCGAGACCCTGGGCCTGGGGGCTCATGAGGGTCGACGTCATCGTCGCGCATCACCCACTTCTTCAGCATCACTTCGTCTTCAACGGCACCAGGTGACATCTTTCTAAGTTACGTTTTTAGCTGGGAGCGCCCACAGGGCCGCATCATTCCCAGGTTGCGTGGGTCCGTCCCTGTGGCATGTATCCGTTTTGCTTATGATCTTTACTTACCTTGTTGGGGGCACCCCTCGGGCTGCATCATCCCCGAGCTGCTCGGGCCTGGCCCAACGGCGTTTGCTTTTCTCGCATCTATTTAAAATGAATTTTCTCTTTCATGCTTAATTGTCATCTGCTGCTCATCGCGGACTTGTCTGCTTTCATGCAAAGCACTTGCACGTTAAAAGGGGGTACCTGAGCACCGCGACTCATGGGCTCCAACTGGCTCTCCAGCCCTCACCCCCTGGCCTTGACCCACGGCATCACTACCTGTCATACTAGCGGCGGCTGAGCTAGCTCGAGGGCCGGGACCTGAGGATGTAGAGCATTTGCATTCTAACCACCCTGCAGGAACACACCATTGATAAAGGCCCAGAGCCAGGCGCAACCCGCCTCGAGGTAGGGCCTCGTGAGTCCCGCGCTGGCTCACGAGTGCCCAGATACACCTCTCCTAGCCCTACCATGCCGGCCATGTGTCAGGGCGGGGTTGTACATGCCCCGGGGGCTCCTCCCGGAGGGGAGCCCCCTCCCATGTACCAGTGGAAGCACCATGCTCCGCGCTGGCTGATGACACTGCCGAGGAGCGGCTATGCCCGTACACATACGGAAGTGCTATGCTCCGCGCTGGTGATAAACAACTAAGGGCGGCCTACGGCCGTACCAACATCATGGAGCCCAGAGCTCAGTATCCGGCACCATCGCAACACCTCCCCTCGGGAGCGCCGCGCGAGGGGGCTGGACACGGGGGCTACTCTCGGGCCTTGCCCGAGTGCACGCCACCCAGCCAGATCCCTCGGACCTGGTCGTCACGCGCCCCTCCCCGAGCGGAGCCAAGGTATGGAAACCCATTTGAACGTCAAGGGGGACTCCTGAGCATCGCGACTCAGGAGCCTAACTTGCCCCATAGCCCCTCACTCCTTAGTCCCGTCCTGGTTTCCGGTCGGGGCTAACGCTGGGTGAGGTATGCGCGGGACCGGGCCCTGCCGACATAGAACGACCAATCCACTCCTCGTTCCCCCCTTTCCTACTTGTTGCTTGCGCGTCAAGGGGGACTCCTGAGCATCGCGACTCAGGAGCCTAACTTGCCACGTAGCCCCTCGCTCCTTAGTCCCGTCCTGGTTTCCGATCGGGGCTAATGCTGGGTGAGGTATGCGCGGGGCCGGGCCCTGGCGACGTAGAGCATGAGCAAGTAGGGGAGAAAAAGGAAAATTCCAGGAAATTCAAAGCAAATATTACAAGCCATAGATTGTTTCACAACGTCAAACACAAGTTTAAACGCCTCCGCGAGGCATGGTGCATGTTGCAGGAATAAAAACAGGACGGAAGCCGCGAAGGGATTACTCTCCAGTGGCGCCGCCGCCTGTGCTGGAGTCACGCTGGACGACTCCGCCTCCCGGGGCCGCGGAGCTGGAGGCACCGCGCTCGGGCAAGATGCTGAAGGCGCGGAACCTCCCCAGCAAAGCTTCAGCTCGGCCTTTCACGGCCTCAGCGGCAGCGGTGGCAAGGTCGCCGCTCATGGGTTCCAGCAGGCTGTCAAAGTCGACGTCGAGGTCGCGCAGGTAGACATGGCTGAGGACATGCGTCAGCGCTATAGAAGATAGGGCACGCGCCTCGGCCTTGGCCGTGGGGCCAAGGCCGTCTATGACATCTTCAAGCGCATGGACCAGGAAGGGAAGCAGCTTGGCGGGGCCGTCCTCCACACCGGCCAATGGCTCCTCCAAGCCGCTCTCGTAAAGCATCTTCAGCGCGGCACGAGCCTTCTTCTCCATCTCCGCGAAGGCCACCTGATCCTCCGCCAGGACCTTCGCCTTGGCGTCTAGCTCGGTCCTCTCCGCCTGCAGCGACCGCTCCAGCATCTCCAGTCGGTCGTGGAGGTCATCAAGCTTGACATGCCAGTCCTACACGGCAGCCTCCCGAGCCTTCATCTCCTTCTCTTTCTCCTGGCGGCCGTGGACCTCCTTGGCGAGCTCGTCGCGTAGGCCTTGCAGCTCGGTCTCCAGCGCCTCGCAGCGAGCCTTGGCAGCCGCAGCGTCGCCCAGGGCAGCATCGCGAGCGGACTTGGCTTGGTTGGCGGCCTGCTTCTCCCCATCAGAGGATGACATGGCCTGGCTCGGCGCTACTCGGACGGAGGCAGCGGAATGGGCCCAGCCAGAAGCTAGCTAGCTCCAGGCGCCCAGCCACTAGGCGAGGGTCCGCGCTCAGAAGATCCTCCTGCAGCTGGCTCAGTTCACTGGCAACCTGGTCCAAGACAACGGTAGAGGGAACAGAAGAAGTGGGAATTGGTGGATCAAGCGAAGAGGACGGCAGCGTGATCACGGCTTGGTAGGAAGGAACCCCTTGGGCCATGGCTGCCCCGGCTGCAACATCGAGCGCAGTCGACTCCAGGGTCAGCGGGGCCACGGGGGCTGACTCCTCACCGAGGCGTCCCAGTCGGCCTCGCGAGGACGGCCAGGAAGGGGAGGTGCGAGCCTCGCCGTCTTCCTCCCCAGCGGACGAAGGCGCCGCCCCGGCAGATGGACTCACCCCAAGCAGGGACGCAGAAGCCCCTCTCAACCTCTTTGCCGCAGGCGCCAGCCTGACAAAGAATATGGACATTAAGCCTCGGCGGCAGAAACTGAGCAAAGCACGAATCAAGCAGCTGGAGTCAGCCTCGAGAGGCCCAGAAGTAGAGGGCACGTCGGGAGGGCTGGAGCTGGCCCAAGACCGCCCAGGCACCAGAGCAGACCCTGGAGGAACCAGCCCCGACTTTCCCTTCCTTGTGACCAAGGGAGAGTCCTCCCCTCCTCGCCTGGCGCCGGCCTCGTTGTCGTCCAGCATGGAGCGGAGGGCCTGGGACCTGCGCCCAGGGAAAGACTACCTCGACTCCTCGCTAGTTGCCTCAGAGTCAGACTCTTCCTCCTCTGCCTCTTCTTCCCCCTTGCTCCCGCTGGAGCTGTCGGAGGACACGTTCACCATCGCCAGTGCCGCAAGACCCTCGGGAGCTTCCGCGGGCACCAGCCCCTCACCATTGAAGGTGGGCATGGCGTTCACCACCTGCTCCCAGTCGTCACGAGGGAACAGGGGGACGGGGGCACCCACCGGCTTCGCCACGTCTCCCCCAACCAAGGAATGGAGGGTCGTGACCAGATTCTCGTCGGTCAGGCCCTCAGAGCTTAGGTGCAAGGCGGTGTCTGCTTCCCCAAGCCTCCACAACGGGAACGAGTGCTCCTGGAGTGGAGCCACCCGGTGCTCCAAGAACTCCCTCAGGAGCGTGGCCCCGGTCAGCTTCGCCGCCCCCAAGTTGCTTGGCCTCAGGTCCGCGTTCATCCTCTTCAGCACTGCCTTCGCACGGGGGTCGATGAGCTCCGCGCGGGACCACGCGTCGACAACCTTGGGATGCCCCATAGGCAACACCAGACAGGGGTGGAGGCGCCCGACGTCCACCATGACCCACTTGCTCCGGAAGCCTTCGATTCTCTTCCCAGGCTTCAAGATAGCATTGGAATTAGAGTATGCGATGAAGCTCGCACATGCGGAGATATGAACACCGGAAACCCGGAGGGAAAAATAGTGACGCAACAAGGCCACTGAGGGCTTTACCCCGACGTGAGCCTCACATTAGTAAGCAAAAATCGCCAGGAGAAGAACAGAGTTGGGGTGGAGATGCAGAGCCTGCAAGTTGTACTGGTGGAGAACAGCAAAGAAGAACTCAGAGAAAGGAGGCACCAGACCGGCGACGATGGCGCTCACAAAGAGCGGATAGAAGGTGCTCCCCTTGCCTTCAGGCTGGTCGGAGCCGACCTTGAGCACAGTCGCCCCCTTGCTGCCCTGCGCCACCGTCATCAGGCGCGTGAGGGCGAGGTTCTTCTCTGGAAGGTTCGGGGAATCCAGAGCCGGCGAGTACCAGGCCTCAGTTGGGGACTTGCGAGGCGCCATGGTGTGCTGGATGAGGAGGATTGAGATAGATCTGGAGGATTTCGGGAGCAAGAAGGAGGAGAGCAAGAAAGGGGATCTGGGGCGAGGCGAACAAGAACAAAGCAAGTAAGTCTGGCCCGGTCACCTCTTTTGTCAAATGGACAGTTGCCGAGGAGTCGTGGGGAAGCGCAGACGCCCACGTCCAATCAATCGCCACGCGGCGCCCAAGGCCACAGGCTTTTGGGGCCCGCGGCGCTTCACGCTTGCCCCTTCGCTTCCCTGCTAGGCCAAGCCTGGGTGCGCCTTGGGCCCGGGGGCTACTATCGGCGCTCTGGGAACAGGGGTCCCCAGACTTGCCTGCCTGCGGCCTGCGGCGTGGCTCAAGTGGGGGCCCAGCGCGGCCCATCTTCATCATCTCAAGCTCAAGACCCTCGCGAGGGTCCAAGCCTCGTGGGGCGGATGACGGAAAGCTTCCTCAGAGGCAGCCTCATCAGGCAGGCTCGCGAGGAGGCGGAGAGATCAAGGCGGGGATATCTCGCGAGGAGCCCATGACGCAAGCCATGATGATCGAGACTAGGCGGGCGCCAGGCGGGCGTCGGCCTATGCAGTGTCCTTGTTTCCCCTTTGGTGCTAAGGGAGCAAGCACAGGCCAAGGCATCGGGCAAAGGTTACCATTCCGGTGCAACGAGACCAAGACTAGCAGAGCGGCAGGATGGAGGTCATCGTGGAGCCCAAGACGGCATCATCACCAGTGCTTTTGGCAGCCGAAGACCACCTTTGGTCAGGATAACTTGTACTAGATGTTCCCCTTCAAAATGGCCAATTGTTGGCGCCCTTCCCGCTCATTATTTGCGGAGAGACCCAAGGCCTCTATAAATAGAGCTAGCCACCATAGAGTAGAAAAAGAAGAGATGGACACACCTAGACATCTAGAGATCTGATAGAGCCCTAGCAGAGAGAGAGAGGCGACTGAACTCACCCAAGCAGTTCATCGCACCAGCTAAAGAACACCTCTCGCGAGGCTGTTCTTCCCTTGTACTATTCATCATCAGCCCCTGAGGCAATCCACCACACCACACACTGGAGTAGGGTATTACACCACAACGGTGGCCCGAACCAGTATAAACCTCGTGTCCCTTGTGTTGTTCGTTGTATCCAGCTTAGATCACGCGAGGAGATTGGACGTGGATCTGTAGGGGAGAGATCTCCGTGCGCAACCCAGTGTTCGAACCTCAAGGGTCTGCCGGAGCCCGAAATCCGACACTCTCTGTTTCTCGGACTGAATTGTCCGATTAACCAGGAGATAACCGCCGACAAGGATCATGGTGGCAGTGCGATTTTGTTCATCAGGCAAAATTGTGTGTACACAGCGTACCATGCACTCTGCATGCACCATTCCCTGATATGTGCTGCCATGGTCTGCAGCCCAAAGTAGGAGAGAGGGTCGCAAGTATCAGAATTCGACCTGCTAGCTGGAGTTTCCCCCATTAGGCACCCATCTGATTCAAGTCGTCAGCCAATCTCCGCGGCTTAATAAATAGTAACATCTAACTGAGCCAGTTAGTTAGATGCGTAGACTTGGTGTAGTAGGATCTTTATTTAGTTTGATGCATACACTTGTTATTTTTTGGTAGCCCTTTTGTAATGATGGCTGCTGTTTGTTTTGGAAGAGAGAGCTGCGTCTTTACTCTTCTGGCCTGCTTACTGCTTCTGTTGCACCCCAGCCCTGGTTGCTACTGCTGTTGTTTTCAATGTACAATCAATAGTATATTTTGTCTGTTGGTTGAATAAATGTGTTGTTAGAATGGTAAACACAATGTTTTGGAAGTCATTGCATGGACCGATCCTTTAGTGCCCCATACCATACGTAGCGCATACTATTATTGGTACGGAACACATTTTCCACTTGTCGATAACATGCAGCCCACTTATGAAGGCCCAATAGAGGAGCCCATAATTAACTGCAAGGGGGGATCTCACATGAATCCGGCCCAGGTACATGGTCATGGTCCCCTAAACATAAATAAACAATAAATAAATCTAAATGCTCATGCACCAGTTCTTTTGAAAAGTCAAATTTTAACAGGAGGATATTATCTCCTATGAGAGTATCATCACACTCAGTCGATATTGTTCTTAGGAAAAGATAGCAACCAGTCTTTTTTCTCCCATCATTTTCTTCTTGCAACCAACGGACCCATGCAAATGTAGGGTAACGTAGTAATTTCAAAAAAAATCCTACGCACACGCAAGATCATGGTGCTGCATAGCAACGAGAGGGGAGAGTGTTGTCTATGTACCCTCGTAGACCGGAAGCGGAAGCGTTAGCACAACGCGGTTGATGTAGTCGTACGTCTTCACGGCCCGACCGATCAAGCACCGAAACTATGGCACCTCCGAGTTTTAGCACACGTTCAGCTCGAGGACGATCCCCGGACTCTGATCTAGCAAAGTGTTGGGGATGAGTTCCGTCAGCACGACGGTGTGGTGACGATCTTGATGTTTTACCGTCGCAGGGCTTCGCCTAAGCACCGCTACAATATTATCGAGGACTATGGTGGAGGGGGGCACTGCACATGGCTAAGAGATCAATGATCAACTGTTGTGTCTATGGGGTGCCCCCCTGCCCCCGTATATAAAGGAGTGGAGGAGGGGACCGGCCAAGGAGGGTGGCGCGCCCTAAGGGGGATACCAACTCCCACAGGGAGTAGGACTCCCCTTTTTCCTATTAGGAGTAGGAGAGGGAAGGAAGAGGAAGGAGGGAGGAAGGAAAGGGGGGGCGGCCCAGAGATACCTCTCCGACAATCAGAGTGACAAATCCTAATCTCGAAATACGCCAACCCAACATGTACCTTTGGAGACACATGTAGAGCACCTTTATAATCACCCAGTTACGTTGTGACGTTTGGTAGCACATAAAGTGTTCCTCCAGTAAATGGGAGTTGCATAATCTCATAGTCATAGGAACATGTATAAGTCATGAAGAAAGCAATAGCAACATACTAAACGATCGGGTGCTAAGCTAATGGAATGGGTCATGTCAATCACATCATTCTACTAATGATGTGATCCCGTTAATCAAATGACAACTCATGTCTATGGTTAGGAAACATAACCATCTTCGATTAACGAGCTAGTCAAGTAGAGGCATACTAGTGACACTCTGTTTGTCTATGTATTCACACATGTATTATGTTTCCGGTTAATACAATTCTAGCATGAATAATAAACATTTATCATGATATAAGGAAATAAATAATAACTTTATTATTGCCTCTAGGGCATATTTCCTTCAGTCTCCCACTTGCACTAGAGTCAATAATCTAGATTACACAATAATGATTCTAACACCCATGGAGCCTTGGTGCTGATCATGTTTTGCTCGTGGAAGAGGCTTAGTCAATGGGTCTGCTACATTCAGATCTGTATGTATCTTGCAAATCTCTATGTCTCCCACCTGGACTAGATCCCGGATGGAATTGAAGCGTCTCTTGATGTGCTTGGTTCTCTTGTGAAATCTGGATTCCTTTGCCAAGGCAATTGCACCAGTATTGTCACAAAAGATATTCATTGGACCAGATGCACTAGGTATGACACCTAGATCGGATATGAACTCCTTCATTCAGACTCATTCATTTGCCGCTTCCGAAGCGGCTATGTACTCTGCTTCACATGTAGATCCCGCCATGACGCTTTGTTTAGAACTGCACCAACTGATAGCTCCGCCGTTTAATATAAATACGTATCCGGTTTGCGATTTAGAATCGTCCGGATCAGTGTCAAAGCTTGCATCAACGTAACCATTTACGATGAGCTCTTTGTCACCTCCACATACGAGAAACATATCCTTAGTCCTTTTCAGGTATTTCAGGATGTTCTTGACCGCTGTCCAGTGATCCACTCCTGGATTACTTTGGTACCTCCCTGCTAGACTTATAGCAAGGCACACATCAGGTCTGGTAAACACCATTGCATACATGATAGAGCCTATGGCTGAAGCATAGGGAACATCTTTCATTTTCTCTCTATCTTCTGCAGTGGTCGGGCATTGAGTCTTACTCAACTTCACACCTTGTAACACAGGCAAGAATCCTTTCTTTGCTTGATCCATTTTGAACTTCTTCAAAACTTTGTCAAGGTATGTGCTTTGTGAAAGTCCAATTAAGCGCCTTGATCTATCTCTATAGATCTTAATGCCCAATATGTAAGCAGCTTCACCGAGGTCTTTCATTGAAAAACTCTTATTCAACTATCCCTTTATGCTATCCAGAAATTCTATATCATTTCCGATTAGCAATATGTCATCCACATATAATATCAGAAATGCTACAGAGCTCCCACTCACTTTCTTGTAAATACAGGCTTCTCCAAAAGTCTGTATAAAACCAAATGCTTTGATCACACTATCAAAGCGTTTATTCCAACTCTGAGATGCTTGCACCAGTCCATAAATGGATCGCTGGAGCTTGCACACTTTGTTAGCTCCCTTTGGATTGACAAAACCTTCCGGGTGCATCATATACAACTCTTCTTCCAGAAATCCATTCAGGAATGCAGTTTTGACATCCATCTGCCAAATTTTATAATCATAAAATGCGGCAATTCCAAACATAATTCGGACAGACTTAAGCATCTCTATGGGTGAGAAGGTCTCATCGTAGTCAATCCCTTGAACTTGTCGAAAACCTTTTGCGACAAGTCGAGCTTTGTAGACAGTAACATTACCGTCGGCGTCAGTCTTCTTCTTGAAGATCCATTTATTCTCAATTGCTTGCCGATCATTGGGCAAGTCAACCAAAGTCCACACTTTGTTCTCATACATGGATCCCATCTCAGATTTCATGGCTTCAAGCCATTTTGCAGAATCTGGGCTCACCATCGCTTCTTCATAGTTCATAGGTTCATCATGATCTAGTAGCATGACTCTGGAACAGGATTACCGTACCACTCTAGTGCGGATCTTACTCTGGTTGATCTACGAGGTTCAGTAGTAACTTGTTCTGAAGTTTCATGATCATCATCATTAGCTTCCTCACTAATTGGTGTAGGTGTCACAGAAACCAGTTTCTGTGATGTGCTACTTTCCAATAAGGGAGCAGGTACAGTTACCTCATCAAGTTCTACTTTCCTCCCACTCACTTCTTTCGAGAGAAACTCCTTCTCTAGAAAGGATCCATTCTTAGCAACAAATGTCTTGCCTTCGGATCTGTGATAGAAGGTGTACCCAACAGTCTCCTTCGGGTATCCCATGAAGACACATTTCTCCGATTTGGGTTCAAGCTTATCAGGTTGAAGCTTTTTCACATAAGCATCGCAGCCCCAAACTTTCAGAAACGACAACTTTGGTTTCTTGCCAAACCATAGTTCATAAGGCGTCGTCTCAACGGATTTTGATGGTGCCCTATTTAACGTGAATGCGGCCGTCTCTAAAGCATAACCCCAAAACGATAGTGGTAAATCTGTAAGAGACATCATAGATCGCACCATATCAAGTAAAGTACGATTACAACATTCAGACACACCATTACGCTGTGGTGTTCCGGTTGGCGTGTGTTGCGAAACTATTCCGCATTGTTTCAAATGTAAACCAAACTCGTAACTCAAATATTCTCCTCCATGATCAGATCGTAGAAACTTTATTTTCTTGTTACGATGATTTTCAACTTCACTCTGAAATTCTTTGAACTTTTCAAATGTTTCAGACTTATGTTTCATTAAGTAGATATACCCATATCTGCTTAAATCATCTGTGAAGGTGAGAAAATAACGATATCCACCACGAGCTTCAACATTCATTGGACCACATACATCTGTATGTATGATTTCTAACAAATCTGTTGCTCTCTCCATAGTACCGGAGAACGGCATTTTAGTCATCTTGCCCATGAGGCACGGTTCGCAAGTACCAAGTGATTCATAATCAAGTGGTTCCAAAAGTCCATCAGTATGGAGTTTCTTCATGCGCTTTACACCGATATGACCTAAACGGCAGTGCCTCAAATAAGTTGCACTATCATTATTAACTCTGCATCTTTTGGCTTCAACATTATGAATATGTGTATCACTACTATCGAGATTCATCAAGAATAGACCACTCTTCAAGGGTGCATGACCATAAAAGATATTACTCATATAAATAGAACAACCATCATTCTCTGATTTAAATGAATAACCGTCTCGCATCAAACAAGATCCAGATATAATGTTCATGCTCAATGCTGGCACCAAATAACAATTATTTAGGTCTAATACTAATCCCGATGGTAGATGTAGAGGTAGTGTGCCGACCGCGATCACATCGACTTTGGAACCATTTCCCACGCGCATCGTCGCCTCGTCCTTCACCGGTGTTCGCTTAATCCGTAGTCCCTATTTCGAGTTGCAAATATTAGCAACAGAACCAGTATCAAATACCCAGGTGCTACTGCGAGCTCTAGTAAGGTACACATCAATAACATGTATATCACATATACCTTTGTTCACCTTGCCATCCTTCTTATCCGCCAAATACTTGGGGCAGTTCCGCTTCAAGTGACCAGTCTGCTTGCAGTAGAAGCACTCAGTTTCAGGCTTAGGTCCAGACTTGGGTTTCTTCTCCTGAGGAGCAACTTGCTTGTTATTCTTCTTGAAGTTCCCCTTCTTCTTCCCCTTGCCCTTTTTCTTGAAACTAGTGGTCTTGTTGACCATCAACACTTGATGCTCCTTCTTGATTTCTACCTCCGCAGCTTTTAGCATTGCAAAGAGCTCGGGAATTGTCTTCTTCATCCCTTGCATATTATAGTTCATCACGAAGCTCTTGTAGCTAGGTGGAAGTGATTGGAGAATTCTGTCAATGACGCAATCATCCGGAAGATTAACTCCCAGTTGAATTAAGTGATTATTATACCTAGACATTTTGAGTATATGCTCACTGACAGAACTGTTCTCCTCCATCTTGCAGCTATAGAACTTATTGGAGACTTCATATCTCTCAATCCGGGCATTTGCTTGAAATATTAACTTCAACTCCTGGAACATCTCATATGCTCCATGACGTTCAAAACGTCGTTGAAGTCCCGATTCTAAGCCGTAAAGCATGGCACACTGAACTATCGAGTAGTCATCATCTTTGCTCTGCCAGACGTTCATAACATCTGGTGTTGCTCCAGCAGCAGGCCTGGCACCCAGCGGTGCTTCCAGGATGTAATTCTTCTGTGCAGCAATGAGGATAATCCTCAAGTTGCGGACCCAGTCCGTATAATTGCTACCATCATCTTTCAATTTTGCTTTCTCAAGGAACGCATTAAAATTCAACGGAACAACAGCACGGGCCATCTATCTACATCAAACATAAACAAGCAAGATACTATCAGGTACTAAGTTCATGATAAATTTAAGTTCAATTAATCATATTACTTAAGAACTCCCACTTAGAAAGACATCCCTCTAATCTTCTAAGTGATCACATGATCCAAATCAACTAAACCATAACCGATCATCACGTGAAATGGAGTATTTTTCAATGGGGAACATCACTATGTTGATCATATCTACTATATGATTCACGCTCGACCTTTCGGTCTCAGTGTTCCAAGGCCATATCTGCATATGCTAGGCTCGTCAAGTTTAACCTGAGTATTCTGCGTGTGCAAAACTGGCTTGCACCCGTTGTAGATGGACGTAGAGCTTATCACACCCGATCATCACGTGGTGTCTGGGCACGACGAACTTTGGCAACGGTGCATACTCAAGGAGAACACTTTTATCTTGAAATTTAGTGAGAGATCATCTTATAATGCTACCGTCAATCAAAGCAAGATAAGATGCATAAAAGATAAACATCACATGCAATCAATATAAGTGATATGATATGGCCATCGTCATCTTGTGCTTGTGATCTCCATCTCCGAAGCATCGTCATGATCACCATCGTCACCGGCGCGACACCTTGATCTCCATCGTAGCATCGTTGTCGTCTCACCAATCTTATGCTTCCATGACTATTGCTACCGCTTAGTGATAAAGTAAAGCATTACAGCGAGATTGCATTGCATACAATAAAGCGACAACCATATGGCTCCTGCCAGTTGCCGATAACTCGGTTACAAAACATGGTCATCTCATACAATGAAATTTAGCATCATGTCTTGACCATATCACATCACAACATGCCCTGCAAAAACAAGTTAGACGTCCTCTACTTTGTTGTTGCAAGTTTTACGTGGCTGCTACGGGCTTAGCAAGAACCGTTCTTACCTACGCATCAAAACCACAATGATAGTTTGTCAAGTTGGTGATGTTTTAACCTTCACAAGGACCGGGTGTAGTCACACTCGGTTCAACAAAAGTTGGAGAAACTGACACCCGCCAGCCACCTATGTGCAAAGCACGTCAGTAAAACCAGTCTCGCGTAAGCGTACGCGTAATGTCGGTCCGGGCCGCTTCATCCAACAATACCGCCGAACCAAAGTATGACATGCTGGTAAGCAGTATGACTTATATCGCCCACAACTCACTTGTGTTCTACTCGTGCAGAACATCAACGCATAAAACCTAGGCTCGGATGCCACTGTAGGGTAACGTAGTAATTTCAAAAAAATTCCTACGCACACGCAAGATCATGGTGATGCATAGAAATGAGAGGGGAGAGTGTTGTCTACGTACCCTCGTAGACCGGAAGCGGAAGCATTAGCACAACGCGGCTGATGTAGTCGTACGTCTTCACGGCCCGACCGATCAAGCACCGAAACTACGGCACCTCCGAGTTTTAGCACACGTTCAGCTTGATGACGATCCCCGGACTCCGATCCAGCAAAGTGTCGGGGATGAGTTCCGTCAGCACGATGGTGTGGTGATGATCTTGATGTTTTACCGTCACAGGGCTTCGCCTAAGCACCGCTACAATATTATCGAGGACTATGGTGGAGGGGGCACCGCACACGGCTAAGAGATCAATGATCAACTGTTGTGTCTATGGGGTGCCCCCTGCCCCCGTATATAAAGGTGTGGAGGAGGGGGCCGGCCAAGGAGGGTGGCGCGCCCTAAGGGGGAGTCCAACTCCCACAGGGAGTAGGACTCCCCTTTTTCCTATTAGGAGTAGGAGAGGGAAGGAAGAGGAAGGAGGGAGGAAGGAAAGGGGGGCCGGCCCCCCTCCCAATTCGGATTGGGCTTGGGGGGGGGGCCTCCCTTGCTCCTTTCCCCTCCTTTCCACTAAGGCCCAATAAGGCCCATATACCTCCCAGGGGGTTCCGATAACCTCCCGGTGACCCGGTATTGTCCCAATCTCACCCGGAACCTTTCCGGTGTCCAAATATAGTCGTCCAATATATCGATCTTTATGTCTCAACCATTTTGAGACCCCTCGTAAAGTCTGTGATCACATCTGGGACTCCAAACAACCTTCGGTACATCAAAATATATAAACTCATAATGAAACTGTCATCGTAATGTTAAGCATGTGGACCCTACGGGTTCTAGAACGATGTAGACATGACCGAGACACGTCTCCGGGCAATAACCAATAGCGGAACCTGGATGCTCATATTGGCTCCTACAAATTCTACGAAAATCTTTATCGGTCAGGCCGCATAACAACATACGTTTGTTCCCTTTGTCATCGGTATGTTACTTGCCCGAGATTCGATCGTCGGTATCTCAATACCTAGTTCAATCTCGTTACTGGCATGTCTCTTTACTCGTTCTATAATACATCATCTTGCAACTAACTTATTAGTTGCATTGCTTGCAAGGCTTAAGTGATGTGCATTACCAAGAGGGCCCAGAGATACCTCTCCGACAATCAGAGTGACAAATCCTAATCTCGAAATACGCCAACCCAACATGTACCTTTGAAGACACCTGTAGAGCACCTTTATAATCACCTAGTTACGTTGTGATGTTTGGTAGCACACAAAGTGTTCCTCCGGTAAACAGGAGTTACATAATCTCATAGTCATAGGAACATGTATAAGACATGAAGAAAGCAATAGCAACATAATAAACGATCGGGTGCTAAGCTAATGGAATGGGTCATGTCAATCACATTATTCTCCTAATGATGTGATCCCGTTAATCAAATGACAACTCATGTCTATGGTTAGGAAACATAACCATCTTCGATTAACGAGCTAGTCAAGTAGAGGCATATTAGTGACACTCTGTTTGTCTATGTATTCACACATGTATTATGTTTCCGGTTAATACAATTCTAGCATGAATAATAAACATTTATCATGATATAAGGAAATAAATAATAACTTTATTATTGCCTCTAGGGCATATTTCCTTCAGCAAACCGTAGTCAACATCGTAAATAGTTCTGGTCCATTATTATTTTTTGATAAGAATGCCCAACCCAGCCCAACACATTCGCGACGCCACTTTATCCTCCGCCTTGGTGTGCTCGTCGCGGTGCCGCTATCCGGCCCTGTCAACATAGTGAATTAGGAGAGGACTATAGTTGTGAGTATGACAGTACATACCCACCAGGTCCACTCCCGAACACAAGCAAGCGCCACTTTTGCTACTCAGATGCACCCCTCATTTTTACTCTAATCCACCCTGCTGATATCTGGGACCCACATCATTGTCAATGTATAGTCAATTAATGACAGAATTGCACAACTTTTTTCTTGAGGATTTGTTCGGAGGAGCAGGCTATAAACTGGGTTGTGTGGTCTGTGTGGCCCGTCTAAGAACATGACCAGCCCAACAATTTTTCTTTGGGAAAATAGGTAGCCCACTATTTCTTTTTGAAGAATACCCAAGCTATGCCTATTTGTTTTCTCCAACTTATTGGGATGCAAATCTTTCAAGGCGAGGAGGGATGCATTCCGGCATGGCCAAAGAATGTGGGCAGTATATCTTAAAAGTAATATGAAAGGGGTTGTTTCGGATTCCGGGCTCCGCAAACCCGGGATAGATTCAAACTCTGGGGTGCGTGCGAAGAACTCAACCTCCTCAGTTTGCCTACTCGCCGATCTCATAGCCTAGCTCAATGAACAGGAAGGAAACAAGACAAGGCAGTTTACCCAGGTTCCGTCCACCTCGCGGTGTAAAACCCTACTCCTGTTCTTTGGTGGATTAGCCTCGAGGTGGGCTGAAGATGAACTAGTACAGTGGGAGAACAACCTTAGGAGGTGTGTTCTTGAGCTGGTGAGGGAAAGGATGATCTGAATGATCTGTCCCCTTGTATGGTGGTGGCTAGGCTATATTTGCAGTGGCCTTGGTCCTCTTCCCCCAAAATGTAGGCGAGAAGGGATCCAACAACGGCCAAATTCGAAGGAAGACAAGTAGAACATCTTATCTTGACGAAATGTGGTCTTCGCCTGCAAAGCTTCTCGTCATGACGCCGTGGTGGGCTTGGTGATGACCTCTGTCCTACCGTGCTGGCGGTTGTAGGGGGTGTCGTGCGACATATGCCAAAGGATGGCTTATCATGGATGGGGCTAATAATACGTCGTCGGTGCCAGGAAACGGGATAAGGCACAAACATGCACGTCGGCGAATCTTACCCAAGTTCGGGGCTCTCCTAGGAGATAACACCCCTAGTCCTGCTTCGTGGGATCTCCGCATGATCACTCAAGAAACATTAGTGGCTACGAGTTTGGTCCTTAAGCTGTTTCTCTAGAGGGGGAAGAAGAACAAGGCTAGCCCTAACTTCCTCTCTCTATATGTATGCGTGAAATGAACTAAGGTCTGAACCCTTTGCACGGGTGCCCTGGGGGTTTTATATAGGCCTACCCCTAGGGGTACAAAGGTAATCTGGCTGGGTGTTGGCCCGTTTGTCAGTGTCTATGTTCATCGGCTTCTCTGCCGGCCGCTGGGGCCCGCCGCCTGGTGGGGCCTGTTAGCTGTCTCGAACTTGGCCGACAGGCTGTACCAACCGCTTGCGGGTCTGGCCGGATGCTCAGCACTGTAGCGATGCTGGTAATGATGCATGCTTTGTCGGGGGAGGCGTGGCTACAGTACCGCCGCTTGGCGGGCGAGCACTGTAGGCATCCCCCATCTCTTCTGATTAATTGCGCATGGACTTTGAGGAGAGGAGGGCCGCCTGGTCAGGGGTCGGCCTCTCCTCGAGCCGATTGGTCAGGGTATGTCGCCCGCTGGCTCCTCGTGGACACGTAGGGCCCACTGCCTATGGCCGTATCAACAGTTCGTAGTGGGAGCATGGCCTTCTCTGCCATGGGTGATGTCGCGGGCCGCGTGGCGACAGTGCCGTACTGTGACGCCCCAACACCGACGCTTCAGATGCCTTCCATGTTTTTTGAGTTTCGTCATGTGATTTGTTTTGCTTGTTGCATTCCTCTTTGCATATTTTTCATTGCATCATGTCATCATGACATCATTTTCTCAAAGCTAACTAAAACTCACTTAAATAAATTGCATGGATTTCTGATCCATTTAAATTGAGGGAACTCACATGGTGGTTTCTCTTTAAAACATACCCTCCTGATATTTAGGTAGATATTATAAAATATTCCATTTTTCGGAATCACCCATAAACACACTTGCAAATATTCCCCATGTCTTTTCTAGTTCAAGATTGACTTCAAAACCTTGCCCAAAATTCTCTTCCCATTTACCGAGGTTCCTCCAAAAATCCGAACATTTTTGGACAGTCCTAAAACTTCGTCCTAGTTCAAACCATTTGAATGAAATTCAAATGAGTTTGAATTCAACTTCATGCGCATGCCCACTTCTATTTTTCTGGGATCAAGCTCATTTTTATGAGTGCAGGAAAATTACCCGCTTGCGCAAAATTCTTGTCCTATCTCTTCTCCTTTTTCTTCTTTGTTTTTTTCTTTTCTTTTCTTCTGTTTTTAGAAGAAGAAGAGAGAAGGAGAGAGGAGCTAGCCCAGCCGGCCTCTTAGGCCTGACCAACTAGGCCGGCCCTTTAGGCTCAACCAGCCCTCCACCAAAGTGGCCGAAGGCAAAGGCCCAGTTGACCCCCTCCTAATCCTAAATCTAGCCCGCACCATCGCTCTACCTCCCGATCCCCATCTCCCTCCCGAGCGCCGTCACGCAGGGAGAGGACAGTGCCAACCCCTCTCCCGATCCACTTCTCTCCCCCGATCCCCTCGCGCCTCCTGATGCCGTCCAGGCCAGGGCTCCCTCGCCACCGGACCTCGACCTCGCCGGAGTGAAGCTCCTCCACATGCCAGCGCGACCCCGTGCCTCCGCCCGCCGCCATTTCCTTCCTGGAGCCCCTCGTCGCCTCCGCACCACTAGCTAGCCTCCGGAGCCCGTCGCCGCTACGGATCAAGCTGCACTTCGTCGGGGTCCTCCCCTGCCGCCGCCTAGGACCTATTGGAGCTCCTCTGTCCGACATGGACAGGAGCCCCTTGACCCTCCAGCCGCCCCTGCCAGGTTGCTACCTCCAGCCGCCCTTGCCGGCGACCAGCGCCGCCGTGGCCGTCCCCTCACCCGTGCCTTGGCCTCCTTCATCGTGCGCCTCTTTGGCTTCTGCATGCCACTGCCACCCTCCCCGGCCAACCCCCTCACCTCCTCTGCTCAATGTCATGTTGTGCCGCTCGCTATGGACGTTGTTGCGCCTCTGTTCGTCGATGTTTTCACCACGAGCCCCGTGCCCATTTCCATCGCTGCTCGCGCGCCGCCATGCCTTGTCTGCTTCTGGCCAGAGGCCTTTTGGTATCTCTTTGTTTTGGGTCAGCAAGAGAGGCGCCAAGACCTATAACTGAGACCGTCAGGCATCTTCTTTGATATTTTTGCCAAGTACCACGACGACACGTCATGTTCGTCTACCGCCTTGGAATCGCTAAGAACGACAAGTACCTTGACGCCTGATGCATAGTGCAACTACCGTCGCCGATGACCCGGGTAGCAGAAATGCTAAGTACCTCTTCGAGTTGACGAGATCGACAAGTTCGAATACCCCAAGTACCACTTCAAAACGACTGAGTACCACTATCGCCGACCCTCGAAGACCCCGTGGACGTCAAGTTCCTCGTTGTGACCCTGAACACCTACGAAGTGTGTAAAACTACGAAGCGAGAACGACTACTTCTAGTACGAACGTCCCGAGAATGTCTACTTCCTCTACTTTGCACCGAACGAGAACCATCCTGTTTGCATGCTTCGAAGGTATAACCCCGTGACGAACGCCCGTGAACGAATGCATGTGTTGTATGAGATGCATGTTTGGATGTTGTATCCTCCCGTGAACGTTAGTTATTTCCCTCGCTTGGCACCATCGTCGACCCATGGGAACCTGATATCCGGGATCACCCCACCATCCTTGCATGACACGCTCTGATGTGGCCACTAGAAATTCTTTTGCTGTGAAGCAGAATCAAGAACATGTCAGTGATAAAGTGATGTTTGTGCCGGAGAAGAAGAATGGCAAAGGGATACTGGGAATTGCACCGTGTGCTCAATCTGCTAGCATAAATTGTTGTGGCGAAATTCCTATCAAGTTAGTGGTGCCAGAGGAGGTGAAACCAAATTTTCGTATGCCAAGCTGGATGATGATTGGTGCAATTCTAATCCAAGTGCCATAACACATCTGAAGGCTATTTGGAAAGGATGTGCACATAGTCCTTATTTTCTACGTAGTCATATTAGTAGTTGTGTTGTCAAGTAGGGTACTAGTTCGTTTTATAATCCTACATGTGATCGGTGTGGCCGAATATTTTATTAGTTAACCTGTAATAAGTTTAAATCAGAGATAGAGTCTGTTAGAATCTAAAGTTAGAACTATGAGTCGGTTTGGTTTATACGTACATCTCGCCTATATAATGGGCTAGCTTCGGCCGTGGAGATTAGTTTTTGAGCAGTCGAATAAAGAAACCAGGAAAACGCATTGTGTCAGGGGGCACCAACGTGATGAGTTTTTGTGATCCATGACAAGGGATTCGTCGCTGCTACGTCGTGATTGACCTCGTGTTAATTTTTGACGCAAGTCCTTTTCCTTCAGTTTCTTCTCTCTAGTAAGATCCGAAGGCTTATTCTTCCACAACTAATTTTCTTCAACTACTATTGCTATCGTTCATCATGTTTCATCTAGTATCGTGAAAGATCAGACTGTCACTCGCACAATTTAGCATCTCGCTAGTTTGTGCTCTATCAAGTGGTATTCAGAGCTAAGGTTTTTCATGGTACTGTGTTGATCAAGATGTCAACCTCGGTCAACAAGGATGATGAGGTTGCTGCTGATTCTGAGGAAATTGTATGTCCAGTGTACGCAGATGATATTCCTCAAAATATCCGGGATGATTTTGACCACACATGCAACTACATCAAGCAATGTCATGACGCGCTCGGCAAAAGGATAGATGTCCTGATCACTCGGTTCGATGGTTTGGCAGACATCATCAATATGCCAACTGCGAATTTTACACCACCACAGACTGCTATGGCTGCTCCACTATATTATCCACCACCGGCTCGCGATGGACATGCTGGCGTGCATGATCGCCGTTTGGCGGCACAACCTCATGCTGGAGATGATGGTCTCAGTGACGATGTTGACCAGGCGAGATACGCGCCACGAGCACGACACTATGAGCCTTGTCCTGAAACTTCCGTTCGTGGCAGAGTGCATGACCGAGTTGGTCAAGCTGTGCATGTGCCTTTGGATGATGGAATTGGACGCATAAAAATTTCAATCCCTTCGTTCTCCGGCAAGTGCGAACCGGAAGGCTATTTGGAGTGGGAGATGCGTGTTGATCAAATTTTTGATGCCCATAATTATAGCGACGAGAAGAAAGTTCAACTTGTTGGAATTGAGTTCACCGGTTACGCGCTAATTTGGTGGAATCAAATTTGTCATTCAAGACATCGCCCGACGACTTGGCGAGGGATGAAAGAATTCATGAGGCGACGTTTTGTTCCTGAGCACTATAAAATAGATATGTACAACAAGTTGCAGCGGCTTTCTCAAGGTAATATGAGTGTTGATGAATATTACAAGGAGATGGAATTGCTTATGATACGTACAGGGACAAAGGAGGATCAGGAGGCTACCATGGCATGTTTCTTTAACGGGCTAAATATTGAGGTGCAGGATCGTGTTGAGATGGTGGTCTACTACAACATACAAGATCTTGTGCACCAAGCTATGCGTGCGGAACAACAGGTTAAGCGGCGCCAAGTCAGCACAGTTCCCAGTAACACTTTGAACACATGGAGACGCTCGCATCATAAGAATGAGGATGTCGTTCCTAGCTCCAGGGCGACATCATCAAATCGCTCTCATGGTTCCGTGCAAAAGGATGCCTCAAAATCAGGACTATCAATGGTTGATTCTAGTGCACAGTCGACCAGACGCACTAGTGACATAGAGTGTTTCAAGTGTGGAGGAAGGGGTCATATGAAGCGTGAATGTCCTAATGAGAAAAGAGTGTTGCTCACGAGAGATGGTTATGCATCCGCTAGTGATGAAGAGTCAGTTTCTGACACTTCTAGTGAAAAATCTAAGGATGCTAAAAATGTGGTTGCGGGTATTGAAGTTGTTGAATCATATCCTTCACTGATGGTGCAACGAGTGCAAGAGGATCGCATTGAGAATAAGGGACATCGTTGGAATATTTTTCAGTCTGAGTGCAAAATCAATGAAACCAAATGTAAGGTAATCATTGATGGTGGAAGCTACACCAATGCGGTCAGCAAGGGGTTGGTAGAGGCTTTAGGATTGCGCCCGTGGAAACATCCGCAGCCTCATCGCATTCAATGGATGTACCATATTGGAAAGTTGAAGGTTACTCATAAGGTACGTGTGAATTTTTTGGTTGGAGACTATAATGACATGGTGATATGTGATGTTATCCCTATGGATGTATGCCACTTATTATTGGGAAGACCATGGCAATATGATCATGGTGCCACGCATGATGGAAGGTCCAACACTTATTCATTTTGGAATAACGGAAAATGATATGTGTTGCAACCAATGTTTGCCAATGCTATCAAGGTGGATGCTATCATTTCAAATCCGAACAAGGTTCACGGAGCTATCATGAAACCGAGGACGGCTTCGTTTCAAGAGGGAGGGGATGATGTGGCCACTAGAGATTCTTTGGCTGCGAAGCAGAATCGAGAACATGTCAGGGATAAAGTGTTGTTTGTGCCGTAGAAGAAGAATGGCAAAGGGATACTGGAAATTGCACCGTGTGCTCAATCTGCTAGCATAAATTGTTGTGGCGAAATTCCTGTCAAGTTAGTAGTGCCAGAGGAGGTGAAACCAAATTTTCGTATGCCAAGCTAGGTGATGATTGGTGCAATTCTAATCCAAGTGCCATAACACATCTGAAGGCTATTTGGAAAGGACGTGCACATAGTCCTTATTTCCTACGTAGTCATATTAGTAGTTGCATTGTCAAGTAGGGTACTAGTTCGTTTTATAATCCTACAGGTGAACGGTGTGGCTGAATATTTTATTAGTTAATCTGTAATTAGTTCAAATCAGAGATAGAGTCTATTAGAATCTAAAGTTGGAACTATGAGTCGGTTTGGTCTATACGTATGTCTCGCCTATATAATGGGCTGGCTTCGGCCGTGTACGGAGATTAGTTTTTGAGCAGTCGAATAAAGAAACCAGAAAACGCCTTGTGTTAGGAGCACCAACGTGATGAGTTTTTGTGATCCATGACAAGGGATTCTTCATTGCTACGTCGTGATTGACCTCGTGTTAATTTTTGACGCAAGTCCTTTTCCTTCGGTTTCTGCTCTCTAGTAACATCCGAAGGCTTATTCTTCCACTACTAATTATCTTCAACTACTGCTGCTATCGTTTGTCGTGTTTCATATAGTATCGTGAAAGACCAGACTGTCACTCGCACAATTTAGCATCTCGCTAGTTTGTGCTCTATCATGCTCCCATCACTTTTTCTTTTGCACCGGCATCTCAATTGAGTTACCAGAACCGCAATGTTGCCGTGGCACCATTTCCGATGTCGTTGCCGCGGCACCACTTTCGTTTCCGCCACGATGACAAATGCTTCAAAATATGCTCATGTCAATATTTTCATAACATTGCATAACTTGCACATGTCATCCGCATCATGATAATAACATTTAAAATGTTTAAATTTTTTGTTGCATTAAATTGCTAATGCACATGAGGATTTACCAGAATCATTGTTTGACGTTTCCGGCCTCATTTAAACTTGCCTAAATGTTTAGTTTATTTATGCTTCACCTCTTGCCATGTTTAACAACTTTTAATATTGTTGAGTACATAAACGGGAGTGAACTAAATAATCAAATGTGGTGTTTCGTCAATATGCAACTCGTTGCATATTGAGCTCCACTTAACTTGTAGTGTTGTTTGTGCACTTTTCCATGCCATGCTTCTTTAAGCCGGACATGCATCATACTTGGTTGTGCATCATGCCATGTTTATGTGATGGTTGTTTACTATGTTGCTTGCTTCTTTCCGGGTTGCTTCTCTCTTTAGCTTCGGTTCCGTTCCGGAGTTGTGAGGATGCGTTCGGCTACGTCCGTTTGTCCTCTTCATGGACTCGTTCTTCTTCCTTGCGGGATTTCAGGCAAGATGACCATACTCTCGAAATCACTTCTATCTTTGCTTGCTAGTTGTTCATTCTATCGCTATGTTGCGCTACCTACCACTTGCTCTAACATGCCTCCCATGTTGCCATGTCAAGCCTCTAACCCACCTTCCTAGCAAATCGGTGTTTGGCTATGTTACCGCTTTTCCTCAGCCCCTCTTATAGCATTGCTAGTTGCAGGTGAAGTTGAAGTTTGTCCCATGTTGAAACATGGATATGTTTGGATATCACAATATCTCTTATTTAATTAATGCATATATATACTTGGTAAAGGGTGGAAGGCTCGGCCTTATGCCTGGTGTTTTGTTCCACTCTTGCCGCCCTAGTTTCCGTCATACCGGTGTTATGTTCCTTGATTTTGCGTTCCTTACGCGGTTGGGTGTTATGGGAACCCCTTGACAGTTCACTTTGAATAAAACTCCTCCAGCAAGGCCCAACCTTGGTTTTAACATTTGCCACCAAAGCCTTTTTCCCTTGGGTTCTGCAGACTCAAGGGTCACCTTTATTTTAAACCCCCGGGCCAGTGCTCCTCTGAGTGTTGGTCCAAACTGGGCGATGTCCGGCGCCCCCTGGGCAACCAAGTTCTATGCCAACCCGACGTCTGGCCCATCCGGTGTGCCCTGAGAACGAGATACATGCGACTCCTATCGGGATTTGTCGGCACATCAGGCGGCTTTACTAGTCTTGTTACCATTGTCGAAATGTCTTGTAACCGGGACTCCGAGACTGATCGGGTCTTCCCGGAAGAAGGAATATCCTTCGTTGACCGTGAGAGCTTGTGATGGGCTAAGTTGGGACAACCCTGCAAGGTATAAACTTTTGAGAGCGATGCCCACGGTTATGTGGCAGATGGGAATTTTTTAATATCCGGTTGTAGAGAACTTGACACTTGACTTAATTAAAATGCATCAACCACGTGTGTAGCCATGATGGTCTCTTTTCGGCGGACTCCGGGAAGTGA
Organism: Triticum aestivum; assembly: GCF_018294505.1. Classification (NCBI taxonomy): domain Eukaryota; kingdom Viridiplantae; phylum Streptophyta; class Magnoliopsida; order Poales; family Poaceae; genus Triticum; species Triticum aestivum. Next base: position 331,748,418 of record NC_057812.1, read on the forward strand.
ACACGGTCTTGTGTTATGCTTGAACGTAAGTAGTTTCAGGATAACTTCTTGATCACTTCTAGCTTCATGACCGTTGTGTTGCTTCTCTTCTCGCTCTTATTTGTGTATTTTAGCCACCATATATTTCTTAGCGCTTGCTGCAGCTCCACCTCATTACCATATCCTACCCATAAGCTTAAATAGTCTTGATCTCGCGGGTGTGAGATTGTTGAATTCTCGTGACTCACATATACTTCCAAACAGTTGCAGGTGCCGATGATACCAGTGCAGGTGACACAACCGAGCTCAAGTGGGAGCTCGATGAAGATCTTGATCATTGTTTTGTGTCTTTTCTGGTTGATCAGTAGTGGAGTCCAGTTGGGATGATCGAAGATCTAGCAATTGGGGTTGTCTTCCTTTATTTTGGTTCCGCAGTCGGACCTTTGATTGTACTCTGGATGATGTATGTTTAACTTGTAATTGTGTGAAGTGGCGATTGTAAGCCAACTCTTTATCCCTTTCTTATTCAGTACATGGGATTGTGTGAAGATTACCCAACTCGCGACTAAACCACCATGCGGTTATGCCTCTAAGTCGTGCCTCGACACGTGGGAGATATAGTCGCATTGTGGGTGTTTCAAGTTGGTATCAGAGCCATCCTCGACTTAGGAGCCCCCTGCTTGATCGAATCGCTGACGTTGTTGAGTCTAGAACATAATGTTTTGAGTCTTAGGATTATATATATCGGAGAGTAGGATTCTTTTTACTCCTCAGTCCCTTTGTCGCTCTAGTGAGGCCTCCTGACGTAGAAGTTTTGACTTTTTTCTCCTCAACTTTCATGATTTTTTTTGGATCACGCGGGTATCTTGGAATTGTTCCAATATTCTTGTGACGAGAACATTGTTCTTGGTGCCTCCTGACATTTAGGGGTTGTGGCAGTGTCCCGGGGAGTTGAGCTCCGAGGTGTTGTCATCACAATTTTATCGTTGCAGTTCTGGAATACCTGAGTTCGCCGACATCGAAAATCTCTTTTATGCAGTTGTTGGTGAGATAACCTCGAGGTCACCCAGTACTGGGGAGGGAGTTCGGGAGTATTTCCATAACTCGTATAACGGATGCTTTTCGAAGGTTGAGGTAATTCCGAAGGTTTCTTGGTTTTGTGTTGAAGGATGGATACAGCTGGATGTAGGGATTGTTAGTTTGGGTGAGATATTATGCTTCCCCTGTATCCCCAACACCTGATTGCATAACCAGAAAGTTTCAGGAGTTTATAAGTTGGAATTCAATTAGCTCCTAGAATAATCATTCCAACAGACACATGATACGATATGGTGTCTATCATATGTTTGTTTCCGGCTTATTCTGCAAACCAATCCTTGTTTTGTTTTGAGTTGTGGTATTCGAGTTGCTTTGAAGTTAAATGTGGATTCCATACCTTTCCTAAGCGGTGTTCTCATATTTCTATGTGAATACTAATCCTTCATGATAATCGAGATTGTCATGTCAATCCTTTTCAACCGGTGTGTTTCTCTTCAAGTGGATCCGATCATTTCAACATCCGCAAGATCACCTCACGGTTTTCCCAATGTTGTTCGTTTCATCTGTTCCCAAGTTGCCTTTGTTTTCCCGCCCTCCCACCCTTTTTCTTCAAGGACTCGGATTTCTTAATCAAGTATATTTTTTATTGATGGGAAGTCTCTCCATTCTTTTCTGTCAATGTTCTTATCCGGTGATTCTAAAGAAGATACTAATGGAGCTTCAAGTTTATTATTCTTCGTTCTCTTTTCTTCTACGGTGGATTCAATTCAAGCTTTGTTGATCACATCTTTTCCTCGTTTCAAATGCTTTCTAATGTCGGTGCACCTCTTAATCATTCACTTCTCTCTATTCATTTGTTCTGGAGTGCTGAAGATATCTCAGAAGGCTCGTCTTTTCATTCAAGATCGGTTCAACCCCTTTCGAGATTGTTATCTCATTCAGGCCATTTAATTCAACTGGTGCAATCTCCCTTTCAAATAATCATTCAATAGTGTATCTTTTGAGTGGGCCCTAGCCCACAGGTCTTTTCCTAGGATCTTACCTGACTCTTCTTTTTTCTGAAGTTATTCTCAAATTCATTTCAAAGTGTGATGTAAGAATGAATTGCCATCAGTCATATGCCTTTCTCCAAGATCTTTCACATTTTTTTCATTTTTGGTTCAACCTTTCTATTCTTCATTCCGGAGTGCATCAAAAATTCATGGTGGTGTTTCTTGTCGTCATACTCAGATTTGAAGACCGAAGAAAAGTTTTTCCTTCAAATCTTAGTCGGTCTCTCAGAGATGCCAAGTTCTAGCTTGATGCCATCCTCTCATAATTGTTTTTGATTGTGAGAATTCTTTTCACCCATCCGGAGCTATTCAGGAGTCTTTTCAGTTTGATTCTACGAAGGCCATCATTTCGGGTTTATTCATTCTCAGCTTTCATCTCTCATTCTCGAATTCTTCCGGCGCATCATTCAAGTACCCTCTAATCAGCTCGTGATCTCTTCGTTCTCTTGTATCTATTTTCCCTCAAGTAACTTCGCTCGTTTGTCCCATTCTTCCCGGCGATTCATTCTTTATCTTCGTTGATTTTTCAGATTCTTACGGTGGTTCGTTCAAGTTTCTACTTACTTTGCCATCACATTAATTCATTCGTTGTTTCCAAATCCCACTGGTGGTTCCATCAATACCTTCTCAAGTTTACGCTATATCTATCTTAATCCTTTCTACGAGATTAAGTAGTATGCCAAATCCATTCTTGGTCATCAATTTAAATTGATGAAGGATACGCATAATGTAATTCCTGTTCTTGTTTCATCCAAATGTTTAATCCATTCCTTCAGAGTTTGTTCACGATGAGTAAATTCTCGGTTCAAGTGCTTCATACTTTTCCCAGAGTTCCAAGATCTCTCAACTATATCACCTCGAAGATTCATCTAAATCATTGCAAGGATTCACCTTGTGTTTGAACTTCTCTTTCTTTCTACCATCCTTTTATTACCGGAGTTCTTCATGGAGGCTCTACATGATGGTTCATCAAGGATTTAATTCCTTCTCAAAGTGTACATCGAGATTCTTTTCAGAGTAGCTCTAGTATTCTTCATCTTGCATTTCAAAGTTTAATCCCTTCTCCCTTATCTTTTGAGGTGGTGTTATGTCATTGTTGAAAAATTTCCTTCGTGTTTCATGATTCACAAGTTTTCAAGAGTGACATATCTAAATCCATCATTTTCTCTTCTCTCAGGACATCTTTTCAACCAATCAACCTCTTCATTGGAGTTATCTTGGGTTATATTTCACCTAAAGCTTTCCCTAAGGATTTTTGCTATTTATGGTGCTCATAAATGACCCAAGTTCTTCACTTATCCTCCCGGTGAAATAAGCTTCTCATCTCCTTGTTGATACCAATCAATATTTGTTTCTGCTAGTGGCAAAAATTCACCTCAAATTTCGGGATGTGTTCCATAAGCCCACAACAAGCTTACTCTTTTCGTTGTTGGTTTTCGAACAACTCCGTTCGACCCTTCGCCTAAAGATGCTTTTTCAAGCTCATTTGAGGTAGAAGATGTTGTTTTCTCCTCCCTTCTTTTGATTCCATTCTTACATTTGTTCCGGAGGCATTGTGATGTTGCTCTCTTCGCCCCATCATCTTGTTTTGTCAATATCATGTTCAATTCCTTCCATTTACAATTGGAGTGATGCCCAAATTATATCATTCTTATTCCTTCTCTGTCTTGTTTTAACCGGAGTGTTGTGTAGATCATTCCTCTTCTAACCGGACTCTCATCCAAGTGCTTTCATTTTGCCAAGCTCATATTCTTTACCTTCCATTTCCAACCGGAGTGTTGTCGTAATTGATCTTTATCGTTCATTGTACATCTTGTTTCTACCGGAGTTGTCGTGGAATTGTCACGGCAGATGTCCTAGTGGAAGGACTTAGTCATAGGGCCACCGCAACTAGGAAGCTTAAAGGGGTTAATCGGGACAAAGGACACAAGAGGTTTTATACTAGTTCGGCCCCTTACGATGAAGGTAAAAGCCTACGTCTAGTTGTGTTTGGTATTGTTGGGGTTTCGATCACCAAGAGGCCAACTCGCCGGCTTGGTTATCGATCTCTTGTTTTTTGCCCTAAGCCGCCACCAGGTCGTCCCCTTGTATACACGGGTAGACGCCTGGTGGCCTACAGAGTCCCGGCCGGCTCATAAATCATGTCCGGCTCGGTGACTTCTTTTACATGCCTTTCTTTACAAGTCTTTCCTTACATACGGTGGTTTACGATATTGGGCCTTAAGCCGCCTCTAGGCCTTTTAGGCTTTCATTAAGATTTGATAAACTATCATCTTAATGTTTACTGGGCTCCCTTTGTAACCCGCCATTGGGGCTGACCCGGCCCCTCCTGGGCGGGTCTTAACTGATAGTTATATCCCCAACATTAGGCCCTAGGTTGACTTCGAACTTTGTTCTTTGTCAATCTTCAATACTTAGATGCAATCCATCCTCTTATCCTCGCAGAGGTTTTTGTAACCCGCCATGACGTCATCTTTGGAAAATATGAAAAACTTTGATGACGTTATCTCCCAACGGATCTTCATCTTTAATGCCTTTCGAGAATCGAGGCGTCCATCTAGTTAGATAACCATTATTCGTCTCTTCCTCGATTTTTGCGCGCGTCTGTTCACCTTTTCCCTTATAAATAGGCACGCCCCGGTCTCTTCTCTCTCTCTCTCTGTCTTCTTCCTCTCCCAACCCTCCCGATGCTCGAGCTTCGCCGCCATCGTGCTTCACCTCCGTCTCCGTCGACCTTGGCCGCTGCATCAACCCGAATCGGTCCAAAGAACGGCGGCGACCTCCGCAGAAGATCCGCGGTTGTAAGTGCTCACCTTCCTGCTCCTCAGATCCGCATTAGGGTTTTTGCATGTTCTTCGCAGTTCATCACGGTTTCCTTGTAGTTCTTCTACTACGGCTTCTTCTTGATCCAAAGAGAATATATGTTCATACGGTAGTTGTTTTTCATCCATTTTAGATGTTAGTAGATCCCTTTCCTTTGCACAGATATCTTTTAGAGCTGATGAACTCATCTGGGCTGTATTTTTACGTCTAGGATTTTTTTCCATTTTGAACAGCCATTTGATCCATATCAATATCCATAAGTTAAGAAACCTGTTTGCCTCCATACTTAACCAATTTCTGCTGACGGTATTTCTCAAATGCCTGTGGTCATGGCGACTTACTATGCCGGCTTACTGTGCGGAAAACCAAAACGGAAGATCACCTTTTTCATGAACTGAACCACCGTGGCCACATCACACTTACTCACCGGCTCTGCCTCAACCCACTTTGTGAATTTATCAACTTCCATTAAAGATGTGTCTTTTTATCCTTAGACCTTTTGAAAGTCCCAACCATGTCAAGCCCCCAAACCGCAAACGGCCAAGTGATTGGAATCATCCAGAGCTCTTGAGCCGGCACATGTGCTCGTCGTGCGAATTTTTTACATCCATCACATCTACTAACCAGATCCTCTACATCAGCGTGAGCCGTCAACCAGTAAAAACCGTGACGAAAAGCCTTGGGCACCAGAGATTTCGACCCGGCGTGATGACCACAATCGCCTTCATGGATCTCACGAAGTATTTCTTGGCCTTCTTCAGGGGAAACACACCGTTGAAACGCTCCAGAGACGCTGCGATGGTATAGTTCTCCATCAGAAATTGTCATTGACTTAGACCATCGGGTTATCTGTCGAGCCAGGGTCTCATCCGCTGGCAACTCTCCCTGGGTCATGTAAGCCAAGAATGGCACTGTCCAATCTAGGATGACATGAAGAGCCGCCACCAACTGTGCCTCCGGGTCAGGAACGGCTAGATCTTCTTCTGTGGGTAACTTAACAGACGGGTTATGCAAAACATCCAAAAAGGTGTTAGGTGGCACCGGCTTACGCTGAGATCCCAACCTGATTAAAGCATCAACCGCTTCGTTCATCCTACGGTCAATGTGCTCCACCTGATAACCTTTAAAATGCCCTGCAACAGCATCAACTTCACGGCGATAAGCCTCCATGAGAGGATCTTTGGAATCCCACTTGCCCGATACCTATTGAGCCACTAAATCTGAGTCACTAAGACACCGGACACGGCTCAGGCTCATCTCTTTGGCCATTCGAAGACCATGGAGCAAGGCTTCATATTCCGCTGCGTTGTTAGTGCAAGGAAACATCAGTCGCAACACATAGCAAAATTTGTCACCTCGAGGGGAGGTTAAAACAACTCCAGCCCCCGAGCCTTCCAGTTGTCTGGACCCATCAAAGTGAATAGTCCAATATGTGTTGTCTGGTTTCTCTTCTGGCATCTGCATCTCTATCCAGTCATTAATAAAATCAACCAGTGCTTGAGACTTGATCGCAGTATGTGGTACATACTTCAACCCATGAGACCCAAGCTCAATGGCCCACTCGGTGACTCGTCCAGTGGCTTCTCTGTTTTGAATGATGTCTCCCAAAGGAGCAGAGCTAACCACAGTGATTGGGTGACCCTGAAAATAATGTTTAAGCTTCCGGCTCACCATGAACACCCCATACACGAGCTTCTACCAATGTGGACATCGTTGTTTGGATTCAATTAACACCTCACTGACATAGTAAACCGGCCGTTGAACCGGATGTTCCTTGCCAACCTCCTTGCGCTCCACTACAATTGTCACACTAACAGCTCGTGAGTTGGTGGCTACGTATAACAACAGCGGCTCTTTCTCAACTGAAGCAGCAAGGACCGGCGGCTCAGCAAGATGTGTCTTCAGATCCTCAAAAGCAGAGTTTGCAGCATTGCTCCAAACAAAATCATCTGTTTTCTTCATCATTTGATACAAAGGCATCACCTTCTCCCCTAACCGGCTTATGAACCGGCTCAAAGCAGCAACACGACCCGCCAGCCGTTGAACGTCATTGATGCATGTTGGTTTGGCCAGGGATGTGATTGCCTTAATCTTCTCCGGGATAGCTTCAATACCTCGGTTGGACACCAAAAAACCCAAAAGCTTGCCGGCTGGGACTCCAAAAACACACTTAGCCGGGTTAAGCATCATTTTGTAGACCCGGAGGTTATCGAAGGTCTCTTTCAGATCTATGACCAAAGTTTCCTCCTTCCTAGATTTTACCACTATATCATCCACATAAGCATGAACATTACGCCCAATCTGATTGTGAAGACAATTCTGCACACACCGTTGGTAAGTCGCCTGGGCACTCTTAAGCCCAAAAGGCATAGACACATAGCAGAAAGCTCCAAACGGAGTGATAAAAGTTGTCTTCTCCTGATCTTTGACTGCCATCTTGATTTGATGATAGCCTGAATAAGCATCCAAGAAACTCAAACGTGCGCAACCCGCCGTAGCATCGATGATCTGATCAATACGGGGGAGGGCAAAAGGGTCAGCCGGACAAGCCTTGTATAAATCGGTGTAATCCACACACATACGCCAGGTGCCGTTCTTTTTTAGTACAAGCACCGGGTTGGCTAACCACTCTGGGTGAAAGACTTCCACAATGAACCCGGCCGCCAAGAGCCGGACCACCTCCTCTCCAATGGTCTTACGCCTTTCTTCATTGAAACATCAGAGAAAATGTCTAACGGGTTTAAACTTTGGATCAATATTGAGAGTGTGGTCAGCGAGTTCTCTCGGGACACCCGGCATGTCAGAAGGTTTCCATGCAAAGATGTCCCGGTTCTCATGGATGAACTCGATGAGCGCGCTTTCCTATTTTGGATCCAAGTTTGCACTAATGATGAACTGCTTGGATGAGTCGCCAGGCACAAAGTCAACCATCTTGGTGTCATCAGCTGATTTGAACTTCAACACCAACTCATGCTCCGTTGTTGGTTTCATTAAAGATGTCATGTCTGCCAGGTCAACATGATCCTTATAAAACTTTAACTCCTCTGTTGCACAAACAGACTCCGCCTAGGCAGCATCACCTTCTTCACATTCCAAGGCTATTTTCTGGCTTCCATGTACTGTAATGGTGCCCTTATAACCCGGCATCTTGAGCTACAAATACACATAACACGACCGAGCCATGAACTTGGCATAAGCTGGCTATCCAAACAGAGCATGATATGGGCTTTTGATCTTAACCACCTCAAAGGTTAATTTTCTGCTCTGGAGTCATACTCATCCCCAAAGTTTACTTCCAGTTCAATCTTACCAACTGGGTATGCCGACTTGCCAGGTACCACACCGTGAAAAACATTGTTGGATTGCTTAAGACTCTTATCAGTCAACCCCATCCGATGGAACGTCTCATAGTAGAGGATGTTAATGCTGTTGCCTCCATCCATGAGTACCTTAGTGAATTTATATCCACCAACCTAAGGCGCCACTACCAAGGCCAAGTGACCCGGGTTATCAACTCGGGGTGGGTGATCCTCTCTACTCCACACAATAGGCTGCTCTGACCAACATAAGTAACTTGGAATCGCCGGCTCAACGGCATTGACGGCCCTCTTGTGAAGCTGCTGGTCCCTCTTACATAAACTAGTGGTGAACACATGGTATTGCCCACTATTCAGCTATTTTGGATTGCTCTGATATCCGAACTATTGCTGCTGATTACTTTGGCCGGGTTGTGGATTATATCCTCCTTGGTTACCAGGATGGCCTTGACCGTGGAATCCTCCTCCACCTGATCCGGCGCCCGGGCCATGAAAACCGCCCCCACCTAAACCGCCGCCTGGGCCGTGACCTCCATCAAATGCATTTGAATTTTTAAACGCCTTCATGATTGTACAATCCTTCCACAGGTGGGTGGCTGGCTTCTCCCGGGTGCCGTGTCTTGGACAAGGTTCATTCAATAGTTCCTCAAGGGTAGGACCTGACCCGCCCGACCGAGGGGGTTGCCTGCCCTTGCGCCATTGATTGCCGCCCTGCACATTGGTGTTAGCAACAAATTCATCAGCCTTACGTTTATTACCTCCTTGATTTGTCGGGTTATGCTGGTGACCCTTGCCGTTGCCGTTCTTCTTTCCCTTCGCTGTCTTTTCTTCGTCAGACACCGGGTCCTTGGTACTATCAGAATCAGCATACTTGATGAGAGTCGCCATCAACTGGCCCATGTCATTGCAGTCATGCTTGAGCCGCCCCAACTTCTGCTTCAGAGGTTCAAAACGGCAATTTTTCTCCAACATCAAGACTGCTGAGCCGGCATCCATCTTATCAGACGAATGTATTATCTCCTTGACCCGGCGCACCCAATGGGTTGTAGATTCACCGTCCTCTTGCTTACAATTAGACAGGTCTACAATCGACATGGGTTGTTTACATGTGTCTTTGAAGTTCTGAATGAACCGGGCCTTCAACTCCGCCCATGAGCCAATAGAATTGGGTGGCAACCCCTTCAACCAAGTACGAGCTGTTCCATCCAACATCATAGTGAAATACTTGGCCATTGCCGCGTCGCTGACCTCCAACAACTCCATAGCCATCTCATAAGTCTCAATCCAGGCCCAGGCTGCAAGTCGGCCATGTAATTAGGCACCTTACGAGGCCCCTTGAATTCCTTTGGCAAACGCTCATTACGTATGGCAGGCACCAGGCAAGGGACACCTCCGGTTCTCGTGGCCACTCCTGCCTCAACCGAGGTTGCTGGATAAACCGGAAAAGTCTGGTGAGCCGCCTGCTCTGCTGCCAATTGAACCGCTCGCTCAGCCTCTTGTCGGATCCTTTCCTGATCCGCCAAATTAAGGGCTCCTGCCTGTCCTGACTCATGCCTGTGCGGCCGGTTGCGGCGTTGAACATTGCTTGACATGTCAGCTGAATCCATATGCCTAATGTAGCTTGGGCTCTGTCTTGGGCGAGGGGTTGAATGGATCCTATCTCGACTGTAAGAGTATGCATCCTGCTGCGCTAAACCCGTTTGAAGAAGTTCTCTCACTCTGCGTGTTTCGATCGCCGCCGGAGAGTCGCCCTCCATTGGGAGAGCGGCTAAACGGGCCGATGCTGCAATGAGGTTTTCCAAGGGATTAGAGAAGTGACCCGGCGGAGTTGGCACATAATGAGGCGGAGCGGTATGTACGCGAGGTGGCTCCATGGCACGCGGTTGAACCGGTGCCCCATGCATCGTGATCCGATTTGCCTCCGGTGGGTTGCTTGCTCCAGCCCCGGGTGTATGAAAAAGGTTCCTAGGATCGAGCGTTAGAGGTAGACGTGACTAAGTTTTTTGATGCCTTCTTCTCATGAACTCGTTTGACGCGTTCAGATCCACCGAGAGCCAGAAAGTCTTCGCTTGAAACTGTTGCGCACGAACGTCTAAAGTCGGCCGCTTTGCTGTCATCCTAACCTCCTCTGCTGCTAAAATTTCTTTAGCTTGTACCATCTCTTCCCGCACGCGCGCCACCTCTGCGTCATGCTGGGCTCCATCCGCCGGTTCTACCACGGCGGTTAACAGAGTCGTCAGTTTATCTGTGAGGTCCATTAGAATCTGATACGGGGGCGCGCGCGGGGTCTCCTGACTTGTCTGTGGCCAACCCAGTAGTTGTTGCTGCTGCTACTGTGGAGTTCTGCCCGGGTTGTGTCCCTGCCATGAAGACTCCGGCCCAATTCGGCGGCTCAAGGGGGTCAGGAATACTGCTGCCATCGGAACAGCCCCCGAGCATGCCATCCTGCAGCTGATACAAAGAGTCTGTCTCACCTGTTGATGATGTAGCGTCAGAACAGATGGTCGTCTCAGCGCCTTCCACCGATCCTTCAGAGTATTCACCGCCGTGGACGCAACCTAAGAAAGCATGCTTCACAATAGATTGAACACGGGTGGTCCTCGCGCGCTGAGCCGTCTCGACGAGGTTGGTGTGGAGGTCCAGCTCAGGGCCTGACTCGCCGATCCGGCCGATGAAGACATGAATTCCATCGAAGGGGACCTGGTACCCGTACTCAATTGAGCCGGCCTCGGGGCCCCAGCCTTCGTCGTCGATGTAGAGCTTGCCGTGATGAATCTTCGTCATTCGGCCCACAGCGTATCCCTTGAGCCCTTCGAAGTTGCCCTTCAAGAACTCAAATCCACCATGCGCTGGCCCCACGATGGGCGCCAACTGTCGTGGAATTGTCACGGCAGATGTCCTAGTGGAAGGACTTAGTCGTAGGGCCATCGCAACTAGGAAGCTTAAAGGGATTAATCGGGACAAAGGACACAAGAGGTTTTATACTAGTTCGGCCCCTTACGATGAAGGTAAAAGCCTACATCTAGTTGTGTTTGGTATTGCTGGGGTTTCGATCACCAAGAGGCTAACTCGCCGGCTTGGTTATCGATCTCTTGTTTCTTGCCCTAAGCTGCCACCGGGTCGTCCCCTTGTATACACGGGTTGACGCCTGGTGTCCTACAGTGTCCCGACCGACTCATAAATCGTGTCCGGCTCGGTGACTTCATTTACATGCCTTTCTTTACAAGTCTTTCCTTACATATGGCGGTTTACAATATTGGGCATTAAGCCGCCTCTAGGCCTTTTAGGCTTTCATTAACATTTGAAAAACTATCATCTTAATGTTTACTGGGCTCCCTTTGTAACCCGGCATTGGGGCTGACCCGGCCCCTCCTGGGAGGGTCTTAGCTGATAGTTATATCCCCAACAGGAGTGCTTGCATGTACTTCTTGTCCACTGCAAACCTTTTCTTATGTCTTTCAACCTACAAGGTTCTAGTAATGTTCCTTGTTCCTCTTTGCTAACGGAGTGTCTTCAACTTTGTTCATCTCCGTTGTATTCTTCTTTCCAATTGTTTAACCTTCAAGGCTCATTGGTTTCACTCGTTGGTCAAAGAAGCAACTTAGTTTTACCTCTTCTCTTCCTCTTTCGTTTCTCTCCGGTGCCATCCTAGATCTCGGGACGAGATCCTCTTATAGTGGTGGAGTGTTGTGACGCCCCAAGACTGACGCTTCAGATGTTTTCCATGTTTTATTAGTTTCGCCATGTGATTTGTTTTGCTTGTTGCATTCCTATTTGCATATTTTGCATTGCATAATGTCATCATGCCATCATTTTCTCAAAGCTAACTAAAACTCACTTAAATAAATTGCATGGATTTCTGATCCATTTAAATTGAGGGAACTCACATGGTGGTTTCTCTTTAAAACATACCCTCCCAATATTTAGGGAGATATTATAAAATATTCCATTTTTCGGAATCACCCATAAACACACTTGCAAATATTCCCCATGTCTTTTCTAGTTCAAGCTTGACTTCAAAACCTTGCCCAGAATTCTCTTCCCATTTACCGAGGATCCTCCAAAAATCCGAACATTTTTGGACACTCCTAAAACTTCGTCCTAGTTCAAACCATTTGAATGAAATTCAAATGAGTTTGAATTCAACTTCATGTGCATGCCCACTTCTATTTTTCTGGGATCAAGCTCATTTTTATGACTCCAGGAAAATTACCCGCTTGCGCAAAATTCTTGTCCTATCTCTTCTCCTTTTTCTTTGTTTTTTTCTTCTCTTTTTTTTTTCTATTTTTAGAAGAAGAAGAAGAAGAAGAAGAGAGAAGAAGAGAGGAGCCAGCCCACCCGGCCTCTCAGGCCTGACCGACTAGGCCGGCCCTTTAGGCTCAGCTAGCCCACCACCAAAGCGGCCCAAGGAAAAGGCCGAGCCGACCCCCCTCTGAATCCTAACCCTAGCCCGCACCCATCGCTCCACCTCCCGATCCCCATCTCTCTCTCGACCGCCGTCACGCAGGGAGAGGACAACGCCAACCCCTCTCCCGATCCACTTCTCTCCCCCGATCCCCTCGCGCCTCCTGATGCCGTCCAGGCCAGGGCTCCCTCGCCACGGGACCTCGACCTCGCCGAGCGAACCTCCTCCACATGCCAGCGCGACCCCGTGCCTCCGCCCGCCGCCATCTCCTTCCTGGAGCCCCTCATTGCCTCCACACCACCAGCAAGCCTCTGGAGCCCGTCGCCACTGCAGATCAGGCTACACTTCGCCGGGGTCCTCCCATGCCGCCGCCTCGGACCTACTGGAGCTCCTCTGCCCGCCATGGACAGGAGCCCCTTGACCCTCCAGCCGCCCCTGCCGGCGACCAGCGCCGCCGTGGCCGTCCCCTCACTCGTGCCTTGGCCTCCTTCCTCGTGCGCCTCTTCTGCTGCTGCACGCCACTGCCACCCTCCCCGGCAAATCCCCTCACCTCGTCTGCTCAACGTCATGTTGTGCCGCTCGCTATGTACGTCGTTGCGCCTCTGTTCGTCGATGTTTTCACCACGAGCCTCGTGCCCGTTTCCATCGTTGCTCGCACGCCGCCGTGCCTTGTCTGCTTCTGGCTAGTGGCCCTTTTGGTCTCGCTTTGTTTTGGGTCAGCAAGAGAGGCGCCAAGACTATAACCGGGACCGTTAGGCATCTTCTTTGAGATATTTTCCAAGTACCACGACGACGCGTCATGTTCATCTACCGCCGTCTTCGGAATCGCTAAGAACGACAAGTACCTTGACGCCCGTTGCATAGTGCAACTACCGTCGCCGACGAACTGGGTAGCGGAAATGCCAAGTACCCCTTCGAGTTGACGAGATCGGCAAGTTCTAAGACCGCAAGTACCTCTTCGGAACGACCGAGTACCACTACGGCCGACCCTCGAAGACGCCGTGGACGTCAAGTTTCTCGTTGTGACCCCGAACACCTACGGAGTGTGTACAACTATGAAGCAAGAACGACTACTTCCACTACAAACGTCCCGAGAACGTCTACTTCCTCTACTTTGCACCGAACGAGAACCGTGCCGTTTGCACGCTTCGAAGGTATAACCCCGAGACGAACGCCTATGAACGAATGCATGTGTTGTATGAGATGCATGTTTGGATGTTGTATCCTCCTGTGAACGTTAGTTGTTTCCCTCGCTTGGCACCATCGTCGACCCGTGGGAATCCGGTATCCGGGATCACCCCACCATCCTTGCATGACACGCTCCCGTCGCTTTTTCTTTTGCACCGGCATCTCAATCGAGTTACCGGAGCAGGAATGTTGCCATGGCACCATTTCCGTTGTCGTTGCCGTGGCACCACTTTCGTTTCCGCCACGATGACAAATGCTTCAAACTATGATCATGTCAACATTTTCATAAAATTGCATAACTTGCACGTGTCATCCGCATCATGATAATAACATTTAAAATGTTTAAAATTATTGTTGCATTAAATTGCTAATGCACATGAGGATTTATCGGAATCGTTGTTTGATGTTTCCGACCTCATTCAAACTTGCCTAAATGTTTAGTTTACTTATGCTTCACCTCTTGCCATGTTTAACAACTTTTAATACTGTTGAGCACATAAACGGGAGTGAACTAAATAATCAGATGTGGTGTTTAGTCAATATGCAACTCGTTGCATATTGAGCTCCACTTAACTTGTAGTGTTGTTTGTGCACTTTTCCATGCCATGCTTCTTTAAACCGGACATGCAGCATACTTGGTTGTGCATCATGACATGTTTATGTGATGGTTGTTTACTATGTTGCTTGCTTCTTTCCGGGTTGCTTCTCTCTTTAGCTTCGGTTCCGTTCCGGAGTTGTGAGGATGCGTTCGGCTACGTCTGTTTGTCCTCTTCATGGACTCGTTCTTCTTCCTTGTGGGATTTCAGGCAAGATGACCATACCCTCAAAATAACTTCTATCTTTGCTTGCTAGTTTTTTGTTCTATCGCTATGTCGCGCTACCTACCACTTGCTCTAACATGCCTCCCATGTTGCCATGTCAAGCATCTAACCCATCTTCCTAGCAAACCGTTGTTTGGCTATGTTACTGCTTTTGCTCAGCCCCTCTTATAGCGTTGCTAGTTGCAGGTGAAGTTGAAGTATGTCCCATGTTGAAACATGGATATGTTGGGATATCACAATATCTCTTATTTAATTAATGCATCTATATACTTGGTAAAGGGTGGAAGGCTCGGACTTATGCCTGGTGTTTTGTTCCACTCATGCCGCCCTAGTTTCCGTCATACCGGTGTCATGTTCATTGATTTTGCATTCCTTACGCGGTTGGGTGTTACAGGAACCCCTTGAAAATTCGCTTTGAATAAAACTCCTCCAGCAAGGCCCAACCTTGGTTTTAACATTTTCCACCTAAGCCTTTTTCCCTTGGGTTTTGCAGACTCAAGGGTCATCTTTATTATAAACCCCCAGGCCAGTGCTCCTCTGAGTGTTGGTCCAAACTAGGCGATGTCCGGCACCCCTTGGGAAACCAGGGTCTATGCCAACCCGACGTCTGGCCCATCTGGTGTGCCCTGAGAACGAGATACGTGCGACTCCTATCGGGATTTGTCGGCACATCGGGTGGCTTTGCTGGTCTCGTTTTACCATTGTCGAAATGTCTTGTAACCGAGATTCCGAGACTGATCGGGTCTTCCCAGGAGAAGGAATATCCTTCGTTGACCGTGAGATCTTGTGATGGGCTTAGTTGGGACACCCCTGCAGGGTATAAACTTTCGAGAGTCGTGCCCGCGGTTGTGTGGCAGATGGGAATTTGTTAATATCCGGTTGTAGAGAACTTGACACTTGACTTAATTAAAATGCATCAACCGCATGTGTATCCGTGATGGTATCTTTTCAGCGGAGTCCGGGAACTGAACACGGTCTTGTGTTATGCTTGAACGTAAGTAGTTTTAGGATCACTTCTTGATTACTTCTAGCTTCACGACCATTGCATTGCTTCTCTTCACGCTCTTATTTGCGTATTTTAGCGACCATATATTGCTTAGCGCTTGCTGTAGCTCCACCTCATTACCATATCCTACACATAAGCTTAAATAGTCTTGATTTCGCGGGTGTGAGATTGCTGAGTCCTCGTGACTCACAGATGCTTCCAAACAGTTGCAGGTGCCGATGATACCAGTGCAGGTGACGCAACCGAGCTCAAGTGGGAGCTCGATGAAGATCTTGATCATTGTTTTGTGTCTTTTCTGGTTGATCAGTAGTTGAGCCCGGTTGGGACAATCGGGGATCTAGCAACTGGGGTTGTCTTCCTTTATTTTGGTTCTGTAGTCGGACCTTTGGTTGTACTCTGGGTGATGTATGTTTAACTTGTAATTGTGTGAAGTGGAAATTGTAAGCCAACTCTTTATCCCTTTCTTATTCAGTACATGGGATTGTGTGAAGATTACCCCACTTGCGACTAAACCACCATGCGGTTATGCCTCTAAGTCGTGCCTCGACACGTGGGAGATATAGCCGCATTGTGGGTGTTACACACGCTGGGTGGGGGACGTCCGCCCCGTACGATACACTGTGGCCACGCTTGGCCCTGGATTCGGGGGTGGCTGACAGCACTGTAGCCACGCCCCATCTCATCGTCATAATGTGGTGCAAACTCTGAGGGCGCTTGGGGCCGCCTGCTAAGGGTCAGCCTCTCTAGAGGCCGCCCGCTAGGAGTCGGCCCACTTTGAGGCCGCCCTCTAGGCCTTGCCGTCATCTGGCAGCCGGCCACTTGGACCAGCCGGCTGCGAGAAGGCGGAGCTTCGGTCTTTGATTCTTGAGGGGCGTAGCCAGCCCCAATGTCTTGAAACGCCATGGGAAGCTGATGAGGCTACCCGTGGCTAATTACTCCTACAGTAGTCCCCGAAGCTAGTGGGGCGCCGCAGCTGAAAGTGGTGAGGAGCCTCAGCAGCTTCCCACTCTGAGTGCTTCATTGATCTTGCTTCGTCCATCTTCCGGAACGCCGACTGTTAGGAGCCGAACACAACCAGGAGGGCCACCTAGTGGTTTTTGAAATGTCTTGGCAGGAGATGGGTGGCGTGCCGCCCTAGCGCCAGCCTTGCCGCCTGCCAGCTGCAAGCCACGTGTCGCTAGCTGGCCAGGCCGCCTGCCAACCCACGTGCCTGATGGGACATCGCAGCAGGCCGGGGCCCACCACTACCGAGCCTCGGCACGCGCACAGATCCGCTGCGGCTGAGGCGAACGGTTGGGATTCCGAGGCGCGATTACTCCATGCCGTTACGGCGTGGTTAATGCGGGGTCGTGGGGTCGTGGGCACAGTAAATCCCACGATCCACACGCCCCGTCCCCTCAGCTTCGCAGACCAGGTCTATAAGTAGGGGGAGGAGGGGCGGCTCTGGCTCCTGCGCCCTCCTCTCCCTTTCTGCTGCCGCCGCACTCCCGTGATACGCCGAAGTGCTGCCGCGGCCCATCGTCACCAACTCCAGCCCCTCCGGCACGCCATTGCTCCGTCAGCCTTGACCTCCCACGGCGCAAGAGTGAGCTGGCGACTGGGATGGCTCCAATGTCATTGAAGACCACATCACATTCCTCCACAACACGTGGTGGTTGCCCGGCGAGGGCTATGTCTGGACGCGCGTCGCGTCGGCGAAGGAGATCTCGCCGGCGCCGGAGGAGGGTGAGCGCGTCATCTTTCGCTCGCATTTCCTCCGGGGCTTCGGCATGCCGGCGAGTAGTTTCCTCCGATCCTTTCTTCAGTTCTACAACCTCTAGCCGAACCACCTCACACCAAAAACAATGGTGCTGCTGTCAGCCCTCGTCACGCTGTGCGAGGGCTACCTCGGTGTTCTCCCCAGTCTCGGGCTGTGGGGAGAATTCTTCTACACCAAACTCGGCATCTCCACCAAGGAAGAGCCGGCTTAGTGCAGCACCTTCGTCGCGGTACGGCGCCCACGAGCCGGCAACCGCTTCATGTACATCGCCTTGACCCAGTCCATCAAGCTCTGGCAGAAGTCATA
Organism: Triticum aestivum; assembly: GCF_018294505.1. Classification (NCBI taxonomy): domain Eukaryota; kingdom Viridiplantae; phylum Streptophyta; class Magnoliopsida; order Poales; family Poaceae; genus Triticum; species Triticum aestivum. The sequence continues at coordinate 331,766,112 of NC_057812.1, forward strand.
CTTCTACGTGAAGAACGTTAACCCGACGCTGGACTTCGTCCCAGTCGAGCCGCGCACCAACTGGACCTTCAAGCCGAAGCATCTATCGGCCACCTCCACTGCCGCCGTCGCTCGGCTCCAGGAGTTGTCAGAGTCAGAGGTCCTCAAGGCCTCCGATCTGCTGACCGCCTTCATGGAGTGCAGGGTTCTCCCTCTTCAAGGCCGGCCTCATCTGATCAGCAAGATGAGCGGGCGTCGAGACCCGTGCCGGTTGAGCACCAAGGAGATGCCGGCCATGGAGGTGGTTCGTCTGGTGCACGAGATCGCGAACCTCAAACTCCCAGAGTCAGAGTGGAGGTTCGGCAAGCGGCCGTATACCCACACACACCCGCCGCTTGCGGTAAGTTTTCTGACTCTTGATCTTTCCTTCGTCCGTCGGGTTCTTCTTTGCCGACTGACCAGTCGGCCATGCTACAACTCCTCATGACCCAGCCGGCTACCGATGTCGTAGCGCAGGGTCGGGAGTACCTGTCGGACCGGTCGGTGAGCGATGTGGACGACCCCGATCTAGGGCGTCCGCCATGGAGGCAGATGATGCCACGGGTGGTGGCGATGGAGCTGGCGGCTCCGGAGGAGGCGGCGGTAGTCTCGAGGACTGGCCAGACAACGACGACGAGGAGCACGTGCCGCACCGCCCGCCGGTTGCCAACAAGGCGGGGGCGAGCTCCTCAGCCGCACCGCCCGCACCAGGCGGCGCACCGAAGCATCGAGCCGGCGCGCAGCTGCAAGGTTGCTAGTCAAAGAAGTCCAAGGGCTCTGTCGCAGCGACCAGGCGGGAGGAGGCCGCCCTGAGGGCAGCCCGGTATCAGAGGGCCCTGAAGCAGCTGCCAACAGTGTCCGCGTAAGGGTACAACTTTCCTTGTGTCTTCCTTTGTTCTATCTGTGTTTTTTCTCGCAAACCTTTCTGAGTTTGCCTCGTCATGTGTGGACAGAGCCTCGCTCTCCATTGAGCGATCGGCTTCTGCCTCCATTGTTGGGGGGATGGAGGGCTCTTCCAACACCTGCCGCATCGACCCACTCACCGACCTCCGGGAGGCGATGGAGAAGAATGCCCAGGAAGCATGCGAGGAGAAGGAGAGGGCGAAGCAGGTGAAGGCGGACGCCGCTAAGGCGGCGCAGTAGCTGGCGGATGTAGCAGCCAAGGCCCAGGCTGTTGCCGCGGCCAAGGCCCGGGAGGAGGAGGCGGACGCGGCCGCCAAGGCGCAAGCAGGGGGAGCCACCGGTGGCCAGGCTCCATAGCTGGTCGTCCCACTGAGCTCCATGCCGCCAGAGCTAGAGGTCCTGACACTGTCTGGAGCGGCTGGCAATGACCAGCCGGTCATGGAGAGGGAGGGAGGTGATGCCATCATCCCGGAGATGGAGGTGATCGATCAGACGCCGGCTGCCGAGGCTCCGGGTAGTTGGCCTGACGCGCCGGCGGCGGCTCGAGTCGGTGGCGAGCTGGCGGTGGGGGCGACTCCCATCATCCGCACTCCGACGCGTGGCGTGTGACAAGGGCGACTTCAGCGCCGTGGCCTCAGGAAGTCGGAGCCTCGAGCTCATCGGCCTTGGAAGCGGAGGCCACTAGCGCCTTCCCGCGGGAGTGGACGCCTGGAGGTGGGACGGGTGTCCTGAACAAGGCTGCACAGGAAGTCTGCTCCCTGCTTTAGACCCAGGGCGACGCCCTCCAGGACTACATGAATAAGTTCTTGGCATCGCGAGCTGTCGTCCAGGTATGGTCCTTATGCTTTTTAATTTCAATATTTGCAATCTTTTGTGGGGGCGCGCCAGCACACCCACTGGGTGTAGCCCCTGAGTTCCGGGCTGGCTGCTGAGCAGGCGGTCCGGAACTTAAATGTAGGCTCCAAGTGCTGATCTTCTCTTTTTCTTTGTTGATTCTATTGTAGGATTACCCCAAGATTCGCGCGGTCGCCTTCAACACCCAAGTCTAGGAGCTGGCCAAGCAGACCGCCGAGCTGACCGACAGCCGGAGTAAGCACTCCTCTCTTTATTTTCGCGGGGGCACGCCAGCGCACCCGTGGGGTGTAGCCCCCAAGATTTGGGCCGACTGCTGAGCAGTTGGGTCGAATCTTCCGGCAACTACCTTTTCTTGTTGATTTACTGACCTCTCCTCTCTCTTATCTTCTGCAGGAGCCAATGCCACCTTGCGGCAGCAAATGGGCGAAGCTCAAACTGCGCTGCACGCCAAAGAGGAGGAGCGCCTCAAGGCAGAGCAAGAGCGAGACTGCCTGGCCAAGCAGCTAGCTCACCAGGCGAACAAGCACAAGGCGGAGCTGCAGAAGCTCAAGGACGCGGAGGAGGCCCTTGAGGTCGAATTCGAGACTGAGTGCTCGAAGTTGGGCGGATATGGAGAAGGCCTTGTCGGACGGCTATGGCGAGATCGAGGACTTGCTCGATGGTGAGTTGTCCCTATCTTTCTTCCGCTGGCTGACTTGTCGTATGAGTCAGCTTGTGGCTTCATATTTCTTTTTCTTCTTATGCAGAGTACTTCCCCGGTTATTCCATCACCGCCAGCCAAGCCATCGAAGCTCGTCGTGACGAGCGGAGGCAGGCTGGTGCCACGATCGCGCCCAGCACCCCGCGCACCCTCGCCGAGCAGCTGCTTGCCATCCAGGCTCGTCTCCAGCCGGTGCATCGGGCTCTCCGCCATCTTCAGCGCGCTGGGGCCCAGGTGGTCGCTGCCCTCTGGCCGGGTTCTCCCGTTCTGTGCTCCGTCAATAGGACCTCCGACTGGCTGGAGGCGGCCATTGGCCATATCGAGGCTTGGAAGGGCTCCTCCGTCCGGGCAGGTGTGCGGCGGGCCCTAGAGTTCGTCAAAGGGTGATACCCTGGGCTTAACTTGGACCAGCTGGCTACTCTCCGCGCCGAAGTCGGTGAGGAGTTGGAGGCGGGGGCGCCCCAGCTCTATCATCGGGCCGCGGCGATCGTCGAGTACACGGACACCAGCGTCTTGCTCCCCGAGCTAGATGCAGCGGGTGCCAAGGTGCCGCCCAACTGGTTCGGGCTGGACCCATAAGGCGGCGAGGACTCGGTGGAGGAGATCGCCTCCAGTGACGAAGGTGAGGAGGAGGAGGAGGATGAGGACGGCGAAGACAATGCGCCGGATGGTGAAGACGAGCGTCGGCGTCAGCCTGACCAGGCTTCGACCAACGGGAGGCACACTGACGAGCCGACTGCCGCTGGAGCTGATCAGGCCGAGACCACCCAGGCGGCCTCTCCACCACCCGAAGCTTTGACCTCCGCCGACCCCTCCGATCCGGTTCCTATTTTGTAATCTCTTTGAACAAATTTGTTAGACTTGCGCAGTTCCACCCACTGGGGTGTATTGAAACTCCGTTGAATGCCGGCCACGGGCCTTTTGTTGTGTAAATTGTCTTTGTCGATTTCCGACTTGTCTTGCTTTTTACTCCTTAGGCTTTTTCCTTAGCCGCCTTCCCTTGGCTATCGTCTTGCCAGCTGGACAGCCGCTCTGCGGTCTGTGTCTGGGTCAAGTACTTGGCCGCTTTGGGAAGGCAAGTACTTTAGCCGTCGGTAGAGTGTGGCAAGTAAAGTTAGAAACCGGCCAGCCGGCTGTTCAGCAGTCGGTCGGCGAGGCGAGGAGCCGACTCGGCCAATGAAAATGTTTTTAGTCCTTAGCCATTTTTCATGTGGGCACCGTTTCTTGCCTTTACCTCTTGCCGACCGGACAGTCGCTCTGCGAGCTACGGCTTGTGGCAAGAGAGGTCTTAGGTGCCGGATCACTACTTGTCTGACTTCAGGTAGCATTCGCATAGTACAAGGCGGCAAGCCCCCGGGCCGACTAGTCGAACACGGTGCCAGGCAGAATGAAATGACATATTCATAGGCATTGAACTTATCATATAGAAAAAGGGGAGCCACCGAGTGCTCCTCGAGGGACTTGATGTCTTAGTGCTTAATACAAAAGGTAGCGTGGTACATACTGAATCAAATGTAAAATCTTTGGAGGAGATTTGCGTTCGATGGGTGCTCTGATTCCTTGCCCGAATCATCTCTCTTGCATGCTCAGGACTTCTATGTGTCGATGAGTAGTAGGAGTCATCGCCCAATGCTTTGCTGATGATGAAGGGGCCTTCCCATGGGGTCGAGAGCTTGTGCTGGCCGGCTGTTCGCTGGATCAGCCGGAGCACAAGGTCTCCCTCTTGGAAAGATCTTGGCTTGACCTTCCGACTGTGGTATCGGTGTAGGCTCTGCTGGTAGATGGCAGATCGGCTGAGTGCCAACAGCCGGCCCTCTTCCAGCAGATCGACACCATCTTCTCGTGCCTCCTTTGCTTCCGCCTCCATGTACATGGTGATGCAAGGTGAGTCGAACTCAATGTCTGTTGGTATGACAGCCTCGGCCCCATATACAAGGAGGAAAGGAGTGAAGCCGGTAGATTTGTTCGGCGTGGTGCGCATGCTCCATAGAATGGCCGGCAGCTCGTCGATCTAGCAGCCGACCAACCGCTCTAGAGGCTCGACCAGTCGGGGCTTGATGCCGGAGAGGATGAGGCCGTTTGCTCGCTCGACTTGGCCGTTTGACTACGGATGGGCAACAGACGCTAAGTCCAGTCAGATGCCCTACGTCACGCAGAAACGGGCCAAGGCTCCCTTGGCAAAGTTCGTGCCATTGTCGGTGATGATGTTGTGTGGTACTCCGTACCGGGTGGTGATGTCTGCAATGAAGGTCACAGCAGTCGGACCATCCAACTTCTTGATTGGCTTGGCTTCAATCCACTTGGTGAAATTGTCCACGACAACGAGCAGATGGGTCATGTCGCCGCGTGCTGTCTTGAATGGTCCCACCATGTCCAACCCCTAGACGGCAAATAGCCAAGCCAGGGGAATGGTCTTGAGTGCAGAAGCCGGTAGATGCTGCTGAGAACTGAACTTCTGACACCCTTTGCAATACTTGACTAACTCCTTGGTATCTTCCAAAGCAGTCGGCCAAAAGAAACCATGGCGGAAGGCCTTGGAAACAAGGGATCCGGAGGCCACATGGTGGCCACACTCTCCTTGGTGGATATCCTTGAGGATTGCTTGGCCTTTCTCTGATTCTACGTAGCGCTGGAAGACTCCAGTCACGCTGTGTCTGACAAACTCTTTGTTTACTATTGTGTAGGCTCCTGCTCGGCGCTGCCCTTGCCGGGCCGAGATCTCATCGGTCGGAAGCTCTCTGTTTACCAGAAATTTGACGATGGGCAATGCCCATGAAGGTGCTTGATTTTCTTCTACTGCCACTACGGCCACTTGTACAAGGGCGGTTGGGCTGGGAGGCGGCGGGTTGGAATGGTTTGCCGTCTGCTACGCTGCTGAAGTCCCTGGGCCGACTGCTGCGGCCCCTGAGCCGGGTTGTGAAGTACTCGGGCCGGGTGCGACTGCTTCAGTCCCCAAGCCTCTTGGTGAAGTCCCCGGGCCGACTGCTGCAGCCCCCGGGCTGGGTTGCGAAGTTCCTGGGCCAGGTGCGGCTGCAGTAGTCCCCGCGCCACCTGCTAAATTCCCCGGGCCGGCTGCTGCAGCCCCCGAGTCGGATCCGACTGCTTCGGGAGGAGCCGGCACGAAGATGGACTCAGATTCTGGAGAAGGCTTGATTGACAGCTCGCGGACGTAGTGAAGGGAGACCCCAGATGGTATTGCTTGACGGGTGGAGCCGATCCATGCCAGGGCATCAGCTGGCTCGTTTTCATTCTCTAGCACGTGAAGGAACTCGCACCCTTCAAAATATCTGCTGAGTTGCTGAACGGGGAAACGGTAGCTCGCCATGTTTGCATCCTTGGCATCCCAGTCGCCAGACCATTGTTGGACTACCAAGTCAGAGTTGCCGTAGCACAGGATCCGGCAGATGCTGATCTCTTTGGCCAATCGGAGGTCGTGTACTAGTGCTTCATACTCTGCTATGTTGTTGGAGGCGGCAAAATGGATTTGCAATGTGTATCTGAGCTTGTCGCCTTTGGGAGAGCTGAGAACAAATGCCAGCTCCCAAGCCGGTGCGCATCTTCAAGCCATCAAAGTGCATTCGCCAATGAGTGGAGTCCAGAGCTGACGACAAGTACTGGGTCTCGGCCCAGTCGACAAGGAAGTCGGCCAATGCTTGGGACTTGATGGCGGCGCGCGGCTGGTAGAAGATGGTGTAGGGGGGCAGCTCGATGGCCCATTTGGCCACTCGGCCAGATGCATCTCTGTTGCCAATGATTTCGGCAAGTGGGGCAGTGCACACAACCGTGATTGGATGCTCTTCAAAGTATGGTTTCAGCTTCTTGGCGGCAAAGTGCACGCCATAGCACATCTTCTGGTAGTGAGGGTAGTTCTGCTTTGAGGTTGACAGCACTTCGCTCAAGTAATATATAGGCCTCTGGACCGGTTGTGCCCTGCCGGCCTCTGGGCGCTCTACCACCATGACAACGCTGACCACCCGGCTGTTTGCGGCAATGTAGAGGTACATGGGTTCCTTATCAGCCAGAGCCGCCAGGATAGGCGGCATGGTCAACATCTTTTTCTAATGGAGAAAAGCTTCATCCGCCTGGTCATTCCACTCGAAATGAGTGGTCTTCTTCATGAGCTGGTACAGGGGAAGAGCCTTCTCTTCGAGCCGACTGATGAAACAATGATGGATGCCAAACAGCCAGTGAACTTCTGGACGTCTCTCAGTCAGGTGGGTTTCTCCATCCTCTCGATAGCCTTGATTTTCACAGGGTTGCACTCAATGTCGCGTTCTGAGACCAGAAAGCCAAGGAGCTGGCCGACTGGTACACCGAACATGCACTTCTCTAGGTTGAGCTTGATCTGAAATCGGTGCAGATTTTCAAAAGTTTCCTTGAGATCTTCCAAGAGAGTGTCGCGCTTCTCCTCCCAAAAGTTGCTTGAGGAGGCACTTCTGCATGCAACACTGGAATGTGGCACCAACATTTCTCAAGCCAAATGTCATGGTCAGGTAGCAGAAGGCTCCAAATGGTGTGATGAAGGAGGTCTTCAGGCGGTCTGCCGGGTTCAGCTTGATCTGATGATATCCTGAGTAGGCATCCAAGAAGCTCAATAGCTCGCATCCGGCTGTGGAGTCTATCACTTAATCAATCCGAGGCAAAGCAAACGAGTCTTTTGTGCAAGATTTGTTGAGACTGTTATAATCAATGCCCATGCGCCACTTGTTGTTTTTCTTCAGTACAAGGACTGGGTTGTCAAGCCACTCTGGAAAAAACACTTCCATGATGAAGCCGGCTGCCAAAATCCGGGATATCTCTTCACCAACAATTCTTCTCTTTTCCTCCGACTGTCGGCGGAGGGGTTGTTTGACTGGTTTGGCATCTGCTCTGACATGTAACTTGTGCTCGGCGAAATCCGTCTGTAACGCCCCAGATATAACTTTCCCAATTTGTACTCCAACTCTTGCTGTTTCCGGTGTTAAGTCATATTTATTTTTCGGGTTCGGGTCTTTGCCTCCGTGTGTTGTTTTCGTTTTCATGCATCTCATATCATGTCATCATGTGCATTGCATTTGCATACGTGTTCATCTCATGCATTCGAGCATTTTCCCCGTTGTCCATTTTGCATTCCGGCGCTTCGTTCTCCTCCGGTGGCCACTTCTAGCATTCTTTCATGTGTGGGGATTAATCATTTCCGGATTGGACCGAGACTTGCCAAGCGGCCTTGGTTTACTACCGGTAGACTGCCTATCAAGTTTCGTATCATTTGGACTTCGTTTGATACTCCAACGGTTAACCGAGGGACCGAAAAGGCCTCATGTGTGTTGCAGCCCAACACCCCTCCAATTTGGCCCAAAACCCACCAAACTCTGCTCCATGTCCTAGAGCGTTCGATCACGATCGCGTGGCCGAAAACCGCACCTCATTTGGACTCTCCTAGCTCCCTCTATGCCTATATATACACCCCTCCGGGTAGATGCTTGCTTGCTAACTACGAAGTTCCGGATATTTCTATCTCGATGGGTGATTTCAAGTTTCTGGCTTCTCCAATGATCCTTGGTAACTTAGATATTTATCTTATTCTCGGAATGGATTGGCTTTCTAAGCACAAGGCTCAGCTTGATTGTGCAGCCAGGCAGATTCAATTGACTCATTCGTCTGAGGATGTAATTGTCTTTGCCGCTCGGGATAATACTATTTGTCTGTTTGCTCTCTATGAGAAGGGTGAATTGGATGCCATCTCTCAAATTCCAGTCGTTTGCGAATATCAAGACGTCTTTCGAGAAGAGCTTCCAGGAATGCCTCCGCACCGGCCAGTTGAATTCGTTATTGAACTTGAGCCTGGCACGGAACCTGTGTGCAAACGTCCTTACAAGCTCGGACCTGAAGAGTTGAAGGAGCTGAAGAAGCAACTTGATGAGCAAGAAAGAATGGGTCTTATCCGGCCTAGTTCTTCTCCGTGGGGTTGTGGTGTTCTTTTTGTGAAGAAGAAGGATGGAACGGACCGACTTTGTGTTGATTACCGTCCAGTGAACAAGAAGACCATCAAGAACAAATACCCACTTCCCAACATCAATGAGCTGTTCGAACAACTCAAAGGTGCCCAAGTATTCTCCAAGCTTGATCTCCGTATGGGTTATCACCAGATTCGCATTCGTGAAGAAGATATTCCCAAGACAGCATTCAGAACAAGCTTTGGTTCATATGAATACACTGTCATGTGTTTTGGCCTCGCCAACGCTCCTCCGACGTTCTCTCGCATGATGAACTTCATCTTCAACGCCTACACCAATGACTTCGTTTTGGTCTATCTCGACGACATTCTGGTTTTCTGGAAGAACAAGGAAGATCATGCCAAGCACTTGCGTTTGGTTCTCGATAAGCTCAGAGAACATCACTTCTACGCTAAGTTCTCCAAGTGCGAATTTTGGCTCGATGAGGTTCTTTATCTTGGTCATATCATCTCTGCCAAGGGCATTGCCGTGAATCCTGAGAAGGTGTCCGCAATTGTGAATTGGGAACCTCCTCAGAACGTGAAACAACTCCGCAGTTTTCTCGGTCTCGCAAGCTATTGCCGAAGATTCGTTGAAAACTTTTCTAAGATCGCGAAGCCTCTCTCTAATCTTCTCCAGAAGCACGTCAAGTACGTTTGGTCTCCGGAGTGTGATATTGCTTTCAACACTTTGAAAGAGAAGTTGATCACTGCTCCAGTTCTGACTCCGCCTGATGAATCCAAACCATACGAGGTCTTTTGTGATGCCTCTCTCCAAGGTCTCGGTGCAGTTTTGATGCAAGAGAAGACAGTTGTTGCTTATACATCTCGCCAGTTGAAGCCTAATAAGAAGAACTACCCCACTCATGATCTCGAGTTGGCGGCAGTTGTGCATGCTCTATTGACTTGGAGACATCTTCTATTGCGAAGAAAAGTGGACATTTTCACTAATCACAAGAGTCTCAAGTACATCTTCACTCAGCCTAATCTCAACCTCAGGAAAACTTGATGGGTCGAATGATTCAAGAGTATAATCCGAGTATTGAGTATACTCCAGGCAAGGCCAATGTGATTGCTGATGCTTTGAGCAGAAAGGCCTACTGCAACAGTCTGATTCTCAAGCCTTATCAACCCGAGCTTTGTGAAGCTTTCCGCAAACTTAACCTGCAAGTTGTTCCTCAAGGTTTCCTCGCCAACCTTCAAGTCTCTCCTACCTTAGAAGACCAGATTCGCCAAGCCCAGCTTCTTGATGCTATGGTGAAAAAGGTGAAGATTGGGATTGCCAAGAGTCAGTCCAAGTACAAGTGCTACCGCCTTGATGACAAGGACACTCTCTTCTTCGAGGATCAAATTGTTGTACCCAAAGGTGAACTTCGTAAAGTGATCATGAACGAGGCTCACAATTCTCTCCTCTCCATCCACCCTGGGAGTACGAAGATGTATCAGGACCTCAAGCAAGCTTATTGGTGGACTCGAATGAAGCGCGAGATCGCTCAATTCGTGAATGAATGTGATGTCTGCAGAAGAGTGAAGGCAGAACACCAAAGGCCAGCAGGTCTCCTCCAACCTCTTGCCATTCCAGAATGGAAGTTTGACCACATTGAAATGGACTTCGTGACTGGGTTTCCAAAGTCCAAGCGTGGCAATGATGCTATATTCGTTGTCATCGACAAGCTCACCAAAGTGGCTCACTTTCTGCCTATCAAGGAGTCGATCACTGCAGCTCAATTGGCAGAACTCTATACCTCTCGAATTGTCTCTCTACACGGTATTCCTCAAGTGATATCTTCAGACCGTGGCAGCATCTTTACCTCCAAGTTTTGGGAATCTTTCCAGAAGGCCATGGGCACCAACATCCGCTTCAGCACAGCTTTCCATCCTCAAACAAGCGGTCAAGTCGAGCGTGTCAACCAGATTCTTGAAGATATGCTCAGGGCTTGTGTGATCTCCTTCGGCATGAAGTGGGAGGATTGTCTTCCTTATGCTGAATTCTCATATAACAATAGTTTTCAAGCAAGTTCAGGCAAGGCCCCTTTTGAAATTCTGTATGGCAGGAAGTGCCGTACCCCTCTCAACTGGTCTGAAACCGATGAACGTCAGCTTTTGGGTAATGACTTAATCACAGAAGCAGAAGAAATGTGCAAAGTCATTCGCGATAACCTCAAAGCAGCCCAATCCCGCCAAAAGAGCTACTATGATAGTAAGCACTGTGATTTGGCTTTTGAGATCGGAGATCATGTTTACCTCCGTGTCTCTCCTATGAAAGGTACTCGTCGCTTCGGTATCAAAGGGAAGCTTGCCCCTAGATATGTGGGACCTTTCAAGATTGTCAGCAAGAGAGGCGACCTCGCCTATCAACTCGAGCTTCCTTCAAACTTTGCAAATGTTCATGATGTGTTCCATGTCTCTCAGCTTCGAAAGTGCTTCAAGACTCCTGACCGCACCGTCAACTTCGAGGACATTGAGCTCCAAGAAGATCTCTCTTATCGTGAGCACCCAGTTGCTATTCTTGAAGAGACTGAACGCAAGACTCGCAACAAGTCAATTAAATTTCTCAAAGTCAAGTGGTCACACCATTCCAACCGTGAAGCTACCTGGGAACGCGAGGATCACCTCCGTTCTGAGTACCCAGCATTATTTCAGTCCTAGATCTCGGGACGAGATCTTTTCGTAGTGGTGGAGTGTTGTAACGCCCCAGATATAACTTTCCCAATTTGTACTCCAACTCTTGCCATTTCCGGCGTTAAGTCATATTTATTTTTCAGGTTCGGGTCTTTGCCTCCGTGTGTTGTTTTCGTTTTCATGCATCTCATATCATGTCATCATGTGCATTGCATTTGCATACGTGTTCATCTCATGCATTCGAGCATTTTCCCCGTTGTCCGTTTTGCATTCCGGCGCTTCGTTCTCCTCCGGTGGCCACTTCTAGCTTTCTTTCGTGTGTGGGGATTAATCATTTCCGGATTGGACCGAGACTTGCCAAGCGGCCTTGGTTTACTACCGGTAGACCGCCTGTCAAGTTTCGTATCATTTGGACTTTGTTTGATACTCCAACGGTTAACCGAAGGACCGAAAAGGCCTCGTGTGTGTTGCAGCCCAACACCCCTCCAATTTGGCCCAAAACCCACCAAACTCTGCTCCATGTCCTAGAGTGTTCGATCACGATCGCGTGGCCGAAAACCGCACCTCATTTGGACTCTCCTAGCTCCCTCTATGCCTATATATACACCCCTCCATTTTCGGATCTCTTCTCCCTCTCCGAAACCCTAAAAATCCCTCTCCGCCGCCGCCGGACGTGTCCGGACGAGCCGGACAACGTCCGGATTCCGCCGCCGCCACCCAGCGCTCGCCACGTGGCACCTCCGCCTCCACTCCGCCGCCAGCCGCCACCCTGGCCCATCGCCGCCTCCACGCGCCAGGCGCCCGCTCCTCGCCTTCTTCCCCGAGGCCGGTGACTCGGCCCGCCGCGCCGGTCGCCACCTCGCCCCGCCGCCGCACCGGCCGGCGCACCGGCTCCGCCGCCCGGCGCCCTGCCACCTCGCCGGCCGCCCTTCGCCGCGGCTGCCGCCTCGCCGTCCGCCCTCGGGCGTGGCTGCCCTCGTCGCCGGCGAGTCCTCCGGCGCCGGATCCGCCCGACCCGGGTCTCCTCCGACTTCCCCGGCGCCTCTCCGGCGAGAGCTCCGGCCACCGCGCCCCCTTTTTTTCCGGTGAACCTCGAACAGCTACAGTGCAGCGCCGCGCCTCGGTTTCCGTGCGAAACCCTAGATCTGATCCGAGAGGTTGATTTTTTTTACCAAGTCCCAGAATTTTTGATCCATATGCTCATGTTCGCGGCCCCATAACTTTGCATCGGTAGCTCCGATTTGGGCATATAATACATAAAAATGTTCGTCTCGACGAGTACATCATTTCATTCCATTGCGTCATTTTCATTTGAGCTCATTATGATGCCCAAAATGCCGTTGGAAGGAGGCTTCGTGAGTTAATTGTCAGATCTGCTAGCTCATCTTAGACTTTTGTCATTTTTGCCATGATTATTGTGTGCATGCTATGCCTGTGAGTCCTTCATGTGTTTTGTTAAGCATTTTGTCTTCTTTCCAGAGGTGCAACCCATGCATTTTTAGGATGTGTGTGGTGACTTGTGCAAGCTTGCAAAGTGAGGCACCCGGTAAATCTGTTTTCAGAGACTTAGTTGTTTTCACTAAGTCTGGGATTATTTAGTTCATGATGCCATATGTTCAGCTTGTTTCCTAGTGATCCGTGCCTCTTTTGAGGATGATCAGTAAAGGAGTTTTGTTAATCATGTTATGCTCTATCCATCCATGTCCTTGTTTGCAATTTTGGAGCACCCTAGCTTGAGTCAATCGAGCTCTACGTTTGCTTCGTTGTGAATCTAGGCAGATCGTCAACTAGTTTGCGATTTTGCCGGCGTTGTTGTAGATGATCCGTGCATGATATGCCATTGTTCTTGCCATTTCTAGCTAGAATTTTGTGCCTTCTTAATGTATGTATGCTTGCCTTTCCATGACTTGCACCGTAGTGAGTGCATCGAGCTTGTTTACATGCCTTCGTGAGTTATATTTCAGCATGTCTCAGTTTTCACTAAGTCTGAAAACTGATTGTGTTTTAGCTATGTTCGTGTGCCCGTTAGTATATTTTGTGAACCCTTTTGGCCCCAGGTCACTTTGGGTCTTTTGTTAAGCTTGTTGAGTAGCTCCAGGACATTTTCTTACTTGTCTTAATCAGGTCATGTATCATGTTGTTTTGTTGCTCCGAAGAGGGCTTCGTGATCTGAAATTCCAGACAAGTGTTAATTTCACTAAGTCTGGAATCTGTTTTGCATTTGCGTTTTTGCCATGCTTGTTTGAACCTCATATTGGATGAATTGGCCGTAGCTCAGTGCTAGTATTTTGTTAAGCATCTTGTGTGCATCCCTGCCATGCTTTTTGTTGTCATGTTTGGTGGCTGTAGCACATTCATCTCATTGCATTTAGATGCCTACTTGCTGTAAATCGCAGACCGGTGTCATTCTTAAAACGCTTGCCATTTCCAAACCGCAACTCCGACTCCGGCGTTCTTTATATCGTTTTCAAGCGATTTCATCTCATATTTCCAGTGGCACCCTTGGAATCCCAAGTTGAGGCCAGGTTCATGCATTTCCTGTCATATCTTGCATTTTGCATCCCGCATCGCATCCCGCATAGCATACCATCATTGCATCTTATTGTTTGAGTTTGCACGTGGTTGATTGTATCCTTGTTGCTTGTTTGTCTTGTTGGGTAGAGCCGGGAGACGAGTTCGCTAACGAGGAGCCCGTTGTGTTTGCTTTTGAGGATCCAGTCAACTCTGACAACTGTGCAGGCAAGATGATCATACCCTCGAAATCACTACTATCTTTGTTATGCTAGTTTGCTCGCTCTTGCTATGCCAATGCTACGATGCCTACCTTTTGCTTGTCAGCCTCCCAATTGCCATGTCAAACCTCTAACCCACCATTGTCCTAGCAAACCATTGATTGGCTATGTTACCGCTTTGCTCAGCCCCTCTTATAGCGTTGCTAGTTGCAGGTGAAGATTGGAGGCCGTTCCTTGTTGGAACATTTATTTACTTGTTGGGATATCATTATATTGCTATGTTATCTTAATGCATCTATATACTTGGTAAAGGGTGGAAGGCTCAGCCTCTCGCCTGGTGTTTTGTTCCACTCTTGCCGCCCTAGTTTCCGTCATATCAGTGTTATGTTCCCGGATTTTGCGTTCCTTACGCGGTTGGGTTATAATGGGAACCCCTTGATATTTCACCGTGATTAAAGCTTGTCCAGCAATGCCCAACCTTGGTTTTACCATTTGCCACCTAGCCTTTTCTTTCCCTTGGGTTCTGCAGACTCAAGGGTCATCTTATTTTACCCCCCCCCCCCCGGGGCCAGTGCTCCTCTGAGTGTTGGTCCAAACCGTCAGCCGCCGGTGGCAACCAGGGGCAACTCTGGGCTAGCCTACCGAAAGTTTAGACAATCTGAGTGTGCCCTGAGAAAGAGATATGTGCAGCTCCTATCGGGATTTGTCGGCACATTCGGGCGGTGTTGCTGGTCTTGTTTTAACCTGTCGAAGTGTCTTGAGTTACCGAGATACCGAGTCTGATCGGAACGTCTTGGGAGGAGGTCTATTCCTTCGTTGGCCGTGAGAGCTTGTCATGGGCTAAGTTGGGACTCCCCTGCAGGGATTGAACTTTCGAAAGCCGTGCCCGCGGTTATGGGCAGATGGGAATTTGTTAATGTCTGGTTGTAGATAACTTGAACCTTAATTAATTAAAATGAATCAACTGAGTGTGTTACCGTGATGGCCTCTTCTCGGCGGAGTCCGGGAAGTGGACACGGTGTTGGAGTAATGTTTGCGCAGGCTGTTCTCTAGCTTCTCGCTCGTGCTTTGCCTCCTCTTCTCGCTCTCTTTTGCGAATAAGTTAGCCACCATATATGCTAGTCGCTTGCTGCAGCTCCACATATATTTGCCTTATCCTTCCTATAAGCTTAAATATTCTTGATCGTGAGGGTGCGAGATTGCTGAGTCCCTGTGGCTCACAGATTACTATAACTCCAGATGCAGGTCCAGGTGGTTCCGCTCCAGGTGACGAGTACGAGCTCAAGTGGGAGTTCGACGAGGACTCTCAGCGTTACTACGTTTCCTTTCCCGATGATCAGTAGTGGTGCCCAGTTGGGGGTGATTGGGACCTTGTCGCATGTTGGGTTTTCTTCTATTTTGGCACCGTAGTCGGGCCATGAGTGTTTGTATGATGGATGTTATTTATGTTCTTGATTGACGTGGCGAGTGTAAGCCAACTATGTTCTCCCCTTTATTATTCATATTACATGGGATGTTGTGAAGATTGCCTAACTTGCGACATATGCCTTCAATGCGATTATGTCTCTAAGTCGTGCCTCGACACGTGGGAGCTATAGTCGCATCGAGGGTGTTACACCGTCGGAACACCCGGCATGTCCTTGGGGGACCATGCAAAGATGTCTCGATTCTCAGAGAGGAAATCGATGAGCTTGCTTTCCTATTTGCTATCAAGGTTGGCACCTATGATAGCAAATTTCTCTAGGTGCTCGGGGTCCAAAGGAATCTTCTTAGTTTCTTTGGCCGGCTAGAAGGAGCCCTGGGTCTCTGACTCTTTGGGCTCTGGGGACATGTCCGGCTTCTTGCTGGTTAAGGCCACCACCCGGTCCAGGAGCTTCTTCTCAGCAGCAATCACAAGGGACTCAGCCAGCCGGCTGCTGGCCGCGGCGCAATCGGCCAATTCCTCATAGTCTCTAGATATCATGATAATGCCCTTGGTTCCTGGCATCTTCATCTTGAGGTAAGCATAGTGTGGCACCAAAATGAACTTGGCCAGAGCCGGCCGGCCCAGGAGCACATGATAAGGGCTTTCGAGGTCCACCACCTCAAACCAAATTGCTTCGCGGAGGAAGTGATCCTTGTCTTCGAAGATGACGTGTATCTTGACCTTGCCGATTGGTGAGCAGGACAGGTCGGGCACAATACCATGGAAAACAGTCCGGCTGGGATGGAGCTGCCATTCTTTAATGCTTAATTTTTCCATGGTATCGCGATATATAATGTTGATGCTGGTGCCGCCATCTATCAGAATCCGGGAGAAACGAGCAGCCCGCCTCTCTATTGCGAGAGTGGCATCCAGCACCAGAGCATAGGAGCCCGGAGAGGGCATCACCTCTGGGTGGTCATCCCGGCTCCAGCTGATGGGCTTCTCAGAACAATGCATGAATTCTGGAGCACTTGAGGCGACGACGTTCACCTCTCGGTGCTGCTGACGTCGGCTGCCTCGATCGTCTGCCACTCTAGTGAAGACTACATAAGGACCATGCTATTCAGGATAATCATCTTGGATCGCACCGACTGTTGGATGGGTGGCCGGCTGCTGAGGAGGCGGAGCCAGTGGGCCAGCAGGCGGAGGAGGCAGTTGTGACAGTCTGGTTTTTTTCCCTCTTTTGTTTGACTGATTTTGAGTTTGTTTGGTTTTGAAATTTGAAGTTTTAATTCTTTTCAGATGGACTTAAACACTTGGGTACTCCTTGACTTTCACCCAAGTGTCTCATTTCCCTCTCTAACTATCATTTCCTCTCTCGTTCACCTCAAAATAATATTTTTGAATATTTTTCTTAAAGGAAAATATTCATTTCCCTCTCTAAAATCCTAGCTAGCTCAATGTGCTCCAAAGCAACCCCATTTTTTCTTGCCCACAAAAATCTGAGAAAATTCCCAAATATTCTTTGAACCCTAGGGCACCTTCCTGAGCAAAAATATTTCATCACTTTTTGGAATATTTTTTCTACAAAAAATATTTTCTGTTCTGGACAGAAATGGGGGTTTCTCCAGCAACTACCATTTTACTTGCTCTATTGTGGCTGATTTTTCTGGTGCGTCATCACCTTAGTAGATGATTGCTAACCTCCAAAGCCAAGCTCCCAACTCTCAGTAGTTAGAACATAGTAAGCTCTTAAAGTTACTGACCAGAAACTTACCAGGAAGTAGAAATCCATTCTACTACGTCTGAGCTCAAACCAAAGCGTGGTAACCTCTCAATATACCACGAACTACATGCCAGACATGAAGTTTGGGATTAGGTCGGCCTGAGGTCAGAGTTCACGTGGTGACCACGCGTGTGCACGATGCCAACCAGCATGACGTCACGCTCTGAGTGTCGCCGAGCGCTCTGTTGCGTGCGTGCTCGCTTCCCCGACTGCCAAACCTTGCCAAACTTCGCCACGATCATTGTCCCGACCCGGTTAACTCCCTCCCGGCGCTCGCCGACGTCGGAGCTCACCGCAGCGATAACGGGCGCGGTCCATCCAATGCAACAGTGCGCTGCGCAATGTGTTTGTCGCCACCCTCTCGCCCCTGTGCTTGTCTCCGCTTGCCCATAGTGCCCGCGTGAGCTGCGTCGCCTTCCCCCTCGCTCACTGACGTCGTTCGTCACCGGGCGCCGTGTCCAGGTGTCCTCCGGTGGAGCCCGATCCCCTCTCGTCGCTCAGCTATAAATAGAGCCCTCCCCATCTTCCTCGAGCATCATCCACTCCTCACACACACTCCACGATCTCGTAGAAAGCTGTAGCCCGGCCCGGCAGGCCGTGGGCCGCCATCCCCGAGCTCGAGCTCGTCGGCGATCCCCTTGGCTCGTCTCCGCAGCTCCTGCCCCTCCCAAGCTCGGGCCACCCTTCCGGGGCCTCCGCCGTGCCTCGGTGGTGTCGTTCCGCCCGGTTGGAGCCCCTGGTGTCGCCTCTAGTCGCCGTCCTCTTCAACTCCGGTGACCCCTGCTTCCTGTCGCCATGGGAGAGATCGTTTCCGACGCCGTGTGACCACCCCTAGCTAACCTACGGGTACGGGCAGGTGTGCCTCCATCTCCTCTTTCGATCCCTTCCTGTAGTTCACGCCAAGAAGCCCTCCGCTCTGGCGTGTGCTTCGGCGAAGCCACGCCGTCCTCTGTTTCCCTCTCCCCCTCCCTCTCACATGACTAGAGGGGCCCGCTAGTCAGCCACTCTGTATGCGCGCGAAGCGGTACGAGTGGTGGCGCCTGCGAGGTTTACGCCTTCGACGTCATCCCCCCCCCCTTAGTTATGTTTTATTTAAATTCATATTTAGTTCTATCCAGAGAGCTTCAAACAGCCAACACTTTTTAACCATAAGTCCAAATGAATTGATTCTTTTTGCATTGTCTTCTTTATGAAGAAATCTAGCAGCTCACCAAAAATGAGATTTTTCTCTACTGTCTAGATTTTCTGGTGAATTTCAGAAGGGTTCTTGATGTTTTATTTTGGTGTTTATAATTGTTTTCAGAAAGTGAAGCTTGTCTTGAGGATCACCAGGAGGATTGTGAACCTCATCTGCACTAAGGCAAGCCACATCAACATTTTCATGGTGCCATTGCAATATTTGTGATTTTTTTCAACTTGAATTAATGATTTAATCCATGCATTTAAATCAGTAGTATATTATTTATATTCTGATTGGTTGCTAGTTTAAGTTGAATGCTTAGTTTACAGAAAGTTTGAAGCTAACTAAGTTGGTTAAGTAACTAGAAGTAATATTTGTTATGAAGAAGTAATATGGTTATGGATATAAGTAATTATTTTGAGTTATTTTCTTGGAGGAGAAAGATGATAAATTTGCTAAGTAAAGATTCTGTTTAAAGTGATGATTAATCATAACCAGGGAAGTGTTATGAGTTGTTGATGTCTATGCTTAGTGTGGATATAGTTGACCCAGTTATTTCCGATGATATATGCTCCATATGTTTGTGTTGCACTTTCATGGCATGTTATGACACCGGTTACTTTCACATTAAGTTGAACCTGCTAATAACACAACTTGAATATATCGTTGACCGAGTCATGGTGCCACTGAATTGAGTTTTCCCTTGGAACTCTATTTTATTCGTCGTATTTTTCTTCGTTATTTCGTTTTCTCTCGAGATTTGTTGCTAGCTTTTCCCGAATTTATTTTTGGATGTTTCTCATCTCGGTTGCATTGTCTTGGGAAAAATCCACAATAGGATGACGCGGGGACGCAGCAGTAGCGACGCTCATGAGGATACTCCTATTCGTCATTCCGCATGACGGGTAGGACACTCCCCCGAGTTGTACGTTCCACCACCGCCTCCACCGCCAAATCCACCGTCCACCGAGCAAATTCTGCGTATGTTTGAGGAAAGAAGGAATAATTGATCTGATTGAAAAATTAATGAGTGTGCAAGCTGTGGTTGGACAAAATGGAAATCAGAACGGTCATCACTCCAAGCTGTCAGATTTTGAGAGAACCAAGCCTCCCAGTTTCAGTTAGGTTATTGATCCCTTGGATGCAGACGATTGGTTGCGAAGCATTAAATGGAAGCTCGAGATTGATCGTACTAAAGAAGATGATAAAGTTCCATTTGCAACCCATTATCTTGCAGGCGCTACTGCCATATGGTGGGAAAACGCAAAAGCCATGTGGCCTGCTGATGAAGAAATCACCTGGGCAAAATTCAAGGATCGGTTCCGGAAATATCATATTCCTACGGGAATTATGAAGGTTAAGCAACATGAATTTCTCGCACCCCTTCAAGGAAATTAGTTTGTGGGTGAATATTTTCAAAAGTTCAATCATTTGGCCTGTTACTCCCTTTATGACGTGGACACCAAAGAGAGAAAGATTGACAGATTTCTTGGGGGATTAAACCCGCAACTCCGATGTACCCTCAGTATGTTTGATTTCCCAGATTTCTAAACTCTGGTAAACAAGGCTTTCATTGCTGAAAGGGAGCACAAGCTCGTATCAGACAATAGGCCTGCCGATAACAATAACAAGCGCAAGTTTGAGACAAGGAAGGAAGGTCAGCCAGTGCAAAAGGCTCATACCTGGCGGCATACTCAGGTGGAATACAAGCCCAATTGGCAACAAAATGTTAACAAGACCACCACACAAGTCAAGAATGTCGTGTCCAACCCGGTGTAAGAGGAGTGCCAGCGCAACAATTCTTGCTTCAGTTGTGCGCAAACCGGACATTATGCCAGATAGTGTCCCAAGAACGGCGAGGCAAGTGCCCTAATCAGGCCACAAGTCAACTTTATGGAGTCATGCCCTACCCAGCAAAACATCACTAGGCACGTTCATCACCTCTCCGCAGATGAAGCCCAAGAGAACCCCAAAGTCGTCATTGGTATGTTTTCTGTTAATAACATACATGCCGTAATTTTATTTGACTCTAGGGCTTCCCACTCTTTTATTTCATGGAGTTTTGTTGCCCAAAAAAATTTCCTTGTTCGCTGTTGGGCAAGAATATGCTGGTAGAAACCCCGGGATCCTTAATCAGGAGCAATCTGGTCTGTCGTAATCTGGAAATAAATATCAACGAAGCCATTTTTCCATCTTCCTTGATAATCATTGAGTCTGTAAAGTTGGATGTTATCTTGGGTATGAATTAGTTGACCCAATATCAAGTATGCATAAACTGCGCAACCTGAGAAGTCACTTTGACCAGTCAAGAGGGACAGACTACCAAATTCTATGCTCGCAGATGCATACCCAAGAAAGAAATGGTTTTCACCACTATGGCTGGTGAGTTGGAATTAATTCCTGTGGTCAGTGAGTTTCCTGATGTGTTTCCAGAAGAACTGCCAGGCATGCCACCCGATCGGCAGCTTGAGTTGGCAATAGATCTTGTGCCCGGAACCGCACTGTTATAAAAGAAGTATTACCGGATGCCCTCATAAGAATTAGTGGAGCTAAAGAAACAGCTTGATGAAATGCTCCAGAAAGGATATATCCATCCCGGCTCTTCACCATGGGGATCACCTGCTATCTTCGTGGATAAGAAGGATGGCAGCCTCCGTGTGTGGATTACCGTTAGCTGAATGATGTCACCATCAAAAATAAATATCCACTGCCCAGGATTGATGACTTGTTTGATTAGCTCAGTGGGGCCAAGGTATTCTCCAAGATTGACTTAAGGACAGGATATCATCAACTCAAGATTATAAAGGAAGATATTCCTAAGACCGCATTCACTACTCGGTACGGTCTTTATGAATATACAGTTATGTCCTTTGGTCTCACCAATGCCCCTGCTTTCTTCATGCATATGATGAACAAAGTATTCATGGACTTCCTCGATAAATTTGTGGTAGTCTTTATCGATGACATACTTATATAATCAAAAAGTGAAGAAGAGCACAAAGAACACCTCCAAGCAGTGCTACGATGACTCCACGACCATCAGCTATACGCCAAATTCAGTAAATGCGAGTTTTGGCTCAAGCAAGTTGGATTTCTCGGACATGTGCTCTCCGCCGAAGGTATAGCCATGGACCCGAGCAAAGTAAAGGATGTGCTCGATTGGTTGCCACCCACAACCATATCACAGATCCGGAGTTTTCTTGGATTAGCCGGATATTAACGTTGTTTCATTGAAGGATTTTCCAAGATTTCCAAACCCATGACGGAGCTTCTCAAGAAGGATAAGAAGTTTGAATGGACCGAGGACAGCGAGAAAAGTTTCAATGAGCTAAATACACGGCTGAGGACCGCACCTGTGTTGACTCTTCCAAATATCTACCGCAGCTTTGATGTGTACTGCGACGCCTCCAGACAAGGACTTGGATGCGTACTTATGCAAGACGGCAAGGTGGTAGCATATGCATCACGGCAGCTACGACCCCACAAGGGAAATTATCCTACACATGATCTGGAATTGGCCGTGGTGGTTCATGCTCTAAAAATTTGGAGACACTACCTCATAGGGAACATGTGGCAAATTTTTACCGACCACAAAAGTCTCAAGTATATATTTTCTCAGCCAGATTTAAATCTGCGTCAACGAAGGTGGCTTGAGTTAGTCAAGGATTATGATCTTGGAATAAATTACCACCCGAGTAAGGCCAATGTGGTTGCCGATGCACTCAGTCGGAAGCATGTCAGCTTGAATGTCATACTGAAATCCTTGCCTCCTGAACTTCAAGAGGAGATTGCTCAGCTCAACCTGGTCATAGTTGATGCTGGTCTTGCTAATATTTTGAAAATTGCACCTATACTTGAGGAAGAGATCCACAAGGCCTAGCCAGCTGACACCGTCCTGAAGAAACGTGCCAAGCGTATGATAGCCGGACAGACTTTAGATTTTTCTAAGGATCAACTTGGTACCCTCCGATTCCGTGGAAGGATTTGTGTACCCAGTCAAGGGAAGCACACGAATCTTCGTATTCTATTCACCCTGGAGGTACTAAAATGTATGTATACCTTCGACAAATATTCTGGTGGGATGGAATGAAGAAAGACATCGCCTATTTTGTGGCCTGTTGTGACATATGCAACAAGGTGAAGGCAGAGCATCAGAAGCCAGCCGGACTTCTCCAACTGCTGCCAGTTTCACAATGGAATTGGGTTGATGTCTGCATGGATTTTGTCATAGGGCTACCTAAGCCTCAGCGAGGCAATGATGCAATCTGGGTCATAGTGGACACGTTAACCAAGGTATCTCACTTTATCCTGATCAGAACCACATATCGAGCAGATCAACTTGCACAATTGTATGTATCCAGGATGGTCAGTCTGCATGGAGTACCCCAAACAATCACTTCTGACTGGGGGTCACTTTTTACCTCCGCTTTCTGGTCACGTCTCCATCAAGCCTTGGGGACAGTGCTAAAATATAGTACCGCTTATCATCCACAAACTGATGGACAGACTGAGTGGGTAAAACAAATACTCGAAGATATGCTACGAGCCTATGCTTTGGCCCAAGGATCTAAATGAGAAGACTACCTGTCGTATGCCGAGTTCTCATACAACAACAGCTTCTAGACCAGTCTAAAGATCTCACCATATGAGGCTTTGTATGGCCGTAAGTGCCGCACTCCTTTGAATTGGTCTCAACTGGAGATAGTCGTATTTTTGGAACGGATCTCATGATGGAAGCTGAGAAGCAAGTCAAGGAAATCCGAGATAGATTGCAATTGGCCAAATCGCGACAAAAGAGTTATTAAGATGCAAAGCACCGACAGATCAGTTTTGAACCCGGAGAACAAGTATACCTCTGAGTCACTCCTATGAAAGGAGTCAAGAGATTCCAGACTCGTGGAAAGTTGGCACCCAGATTTATTGGTCCATTTCCAGTTAGGTCCAGAGTGGGTACGGTTACATATCAATTGGAACTACCCCCTGAATTATCGGAAGTGCACAATGTGTTTCATGTTTCACAGTTGAGACGATGCATATCGCCGCGTGAGAAAAAGACTGCTATGACTGAAATAGAGTTGGCAAAGGATTTAACATATGAAGAGAGACCGGTCAGAATTTTGGATTAGATGGAAAGGGTCACTCATAGTAAAGCAAGGAAGTTTTACAAAGTTTAGTGGGAGCATCACACAGAGGCAGAATCGACTTAGGAACGAGAATTTCTAAAGGCACAATATCTAGAATGATTTTCCCAAGCAACCGAATCTCAAGGATAAGATTCATCCTAAGTGGGGGGGGGGTTGTCACAGTCTGGTTTTTGCCCTCTTCTCTTTGACTGATTTTCAGTTGGTTTGATTTTGAAATTTGAAGTTTTAAATCTTTTCAGATGGACTTAAACACATGGGTACCCCTTGAATTTCACCCAAGTGTCTCATTTCCCTCTCTAACTATCATTTCTTCTCTGGTTCACCTCAAAATAATATTTTTGAATATTTTTCTTAAAGGAAAATATTCATTTCCCTCTCTAAAATCCTAGCTAGCTCAATGTGCTCCAAAGCAACCCCAATTTTTCTTGCCCACAAAAATTTGAGAAAATTTCCAAATATTCTTTGAACCCTAGGGCACCTTCCTGACAAAAATATTTCATCACTTTTTGGAATATTTTTGATACAAAAAATATTTTCTGTTCTGGACAGAAATGGGGGTTTCTACAACAACTACCATTTTACTTGCTCTATTGTGGCTCATTTATCTTGTGCATCATCACCTTAGTAGATGATTGCTAACCTCCAAAGCCCAGCTCCCAACTCCCAGTAGTTTGACCACAGCAAGATCTCAAAGTTATTGACAAAAAACTTACCAGGAAGTTGAAATCCATTCTACTGCGTCTGAGCTCAAACCAAAGCGTGGTAACCTCTCAATCGACCATGAACTACACGCCAGACATGAAGTTTGGGCTTAGGTCGGCCTGAGGTCAGAGTTCACGCGGTGACCACGCGTGTGCATGATTCCAACCTGCATGACACCATGCTTTGAGTGCCGCCAAGCGCTCTGTTGCGCGTGCGCTCGGTTCCCCGACTGCCAAACCTTGCCAAACTTCGCCACGATGATCGTCCCGACCCTCTTAACTCCCTCATGGCGCTCGTTGATGCCGGAGCTTGCCGCAGCGAGCACGAGCGCAGTCCGGCCAATGCAACAATGTGCTACGCACTGTGTTCGTCGCCACCCTCTCGCCCCTATGCTCATCTCCGCTCACCCACAGTGCACGCGTGAGCTGCGCCGCCTTCCCCCTCGCTCACTGATGCCGTTCGTCGTCGGGTGCCATGTCCAGATGTCCTCCGGCGGAGCCCAATCCCCTCTCATCGCTCGGCTATAAATAGAGCCCTCCCCAACCTCCTCAAGCATCATCCACTCCTCACACACACTCCCCGATCTCGTAGAAAGCTGTAGCCTGGCCGGGCAGGCCGTGGGCCGCCGTCCCCGAGCTCGAGCTCGCCGGTGATCCCCTCGGGTTGTCTCCGCAGCTCCAGCCCCTCCCAGGCTCGGGCCACCCTTCCAGGGCCTTCGCCGTGCCTCGGTAGTGTCGTTCCGCCCGGTTGGAGCCCCTGGTGTTTCCTCTAGTCGCCGTCATCTTCAACTCCGGCGACCCCTGCTTCCTGTCGCCGCTGGAAAGATCGTTTTCGACGCCTCCTACCACCCCTAGCTAACTTATGTGTACGGGCAGGTGCGCCTCCGTCTCCTCTTTCGATCCCTTCCTCTAGTTCGGGCCAAGAAGCCCTCCTCACCGGCGTGTGCTCCGGTGAAGCCGCATCGTCCTCTGTTTCCCTCTCCCCCTCCCTCTCACATGACTAGCAGGGCCCGCTAGTCAGCCACTTTGTACGCGTGCAAAGCAGTACGAGTGGTGGCGCCCGCGAGGTTTACGCCTTCGACGTCACCCCCCTCTTTTCTGTTTTATTTAAATTCAAATTTAATTCTATCTAGAGAGCTTCAAACAGCCAAAACTTTTTAACCATAAGTCCAAATGAATTGATTCTTTTTGCATTGTGTTCTTTATGAAGAAATCTAGAAGCTCACAAAAATGAGATTTTTCTCTGTTGCCTAGATTTTCTGGTGAATTTCAGAAGGGTTATTGATGTTTTCTTTTGGTGTTTATTATTGTTTTTCAGAAAGTGAAGGTTGTCTTGAGGATCACCAGGAGGATTGTGAACCTATGTGCACTAAGGCAAGCCACGACAACATTTTCATGGAGCCATTACAATATTTGTGACTTTTTTTAACTTGAATTAATGATTTAATCCATGCATCTAAATCACTAGTATATTATTTATATTCGTATTGGTTGCTAGTTTAAGTTGAATGCATAGTTTACAGAAAGTTTGAAGCTAACTAAGTTGGTTAAGTAACTAGAAGTAATATTTGTTATGAAGAAGTAATATGGTTATGGATATAAGTAATTGTTTTGAGTTATTTTCTTGGAGGAGAAAGATGATAAATTTGCTAAGTAAAGATTCTGTTTAAAGTGATGATTAATCATAACCAGGGAAGTGTTATGAGTTGTTGATGTCTATGCTTAGTGTGGATATAGTTGACCCAGTTATTTTCGATGATATATGCTGCATATGTTTGTGTTGCACTTTCATGGCATGTTATGACACCGGACTTTCACGTTAAGTTGAACCTGCTAATAACTCAACTTGAATATATCGTTGACCGGGTCATTGTGCCACTGAATCGAGTTTCCCAGTGCAACCACATTTGCCTTCATGGGAAGACCTTTATTTGGTCCGTTGTCATGCCTCTGGTCGATGCCTCCAACGAGGGAAGGTTATGGGTGTGCGATACCCTGGCCCAGTAAGCAGACATAACCTTGTGTGCCCGTTGTTGATGTTATGGTACCTTGTCCTTGTTTGGGACCATTTAATTTTTGCCACAACGGTGGCCGTTGGTGTCTTTGGTAAACACAAGGCCACCGAAGACTAGCCAAGTGGGGAGTGAGCCAGAGTGGCTGAGAGAGTGTCACGGCAATGCAGGGGTTTCATTGGAATGCCGTTGGTCCACCCGAATGGGAGTGCGAGGGAATGGGTTCTGTTGTGTGGGTACAGTGCGCTACCTCTGCAGAGTGTATTAAATCTATTGATAGCCGAGTCCACAGTTACGGACACGCTCGAAAGTAGGTCACTGTCAGGACCCCGATCCTAAGTCACACTGATCTAGCATGTAACACATCATATCACTTTGCGGCCTCACGCACGGTATTCCCACGGGTGCCACCTTACCTGGCTCGTGACTGTTTGCGCCTTTTGGCTCATGTATATGATAGTGTCACTAGCATCCATATGATAGAGAACCCGGGACGACATGACTAGTCCTGAACCCAAAGTGGCACTGAGTTATGGGGATAGGCATACATGAACCAGCCTGGAGCGTGTTGGTCATCAGCGTGTGAATCCGGGCTGTAGCAACTGGGCTAATAGGACTCTGGGAATCCGGGCTGTAGCAGGCTAGCAGGACTCCGAAAGTCACCGCGTGACATTTCCCCGAAGGGACAGACACAGGAACAAAGTGGATCACATGCCGGCCAGTCTAAGTGTTCCGGAGCAGTAGTAACTAGGAAAGCAGGACTCCGGTAAACCGGGCTGTAGCAGACTACCATGGCTCAGTGGAAGCACCAGACTACATTTCCCCATAAGAGAGGCTACCAAGGATAGACAACTAGGTTGTCGGATCCCACACATACCAAGCATTTCAATAACATACACACAATAAGCTCGATATGTGCAAATACAACATGGCATCACAACAAAACTCTACGACTCAAAGTATTTATTCATTAGGCTCCAGGAGCAACAGAGTGGGATTTTATCGGAATGAACAAGGGGGTTTTGCTTGCCTGGCACTTCTGAAGATAGTATAGTTCTTCATTGGTGTCACTGAACTCATTGTCAGAAGCACGTCTATCGAGAGGGGACAAATACCGGCAACAGAGAAGGAAAACACAATCAATGCAATGCACAATATGATGTATGATCATGACATGGCAAAATGAGTGTGTTGGGCTAATGCAACTACCACCAGCTGATTTTGAGTCAATTTGATCCAAAGATTCAAATACAAACTCAAGTTATGGGTTCATATAAGTGCATTAACATGTTTGACATAAACAGCAAGGTTAAGTTGCTCTAACATGCATGAAACCTATAAAGATGGATAGATTGGATTTTTCTGCTCATTTTTCATATATAACTTATTTCATTCTGAGTTATGGTTGAATTTCTATGAATTTTAGAATTCAGCACTATTTTCTGGAATTTCCTGAATAAGAATAAATCCAGAAAATGCATTATTGCGTCAGCATGACGTCACTGTGATGTCAGCGGTCAACAGGGCAGTGGGCCTGCGTGTCAGCGTCACCACTAATTAACAGGGTTAATTAGCATTAAAAATAATACTAACTAAACTGTTAGTGGGGCCTGGGCCCACTAGTTAGTGGGTTAGTGGGTTAACTAAGTGTTAATTAGCATTAAGCTGAAATTAGCAGGGCTCTGGGCCCACACGTGAGCAACCATCGGGAGGTCAACCCCAGGTCAAAACGGTCAAACACGCCGGACTTGGTCCATGGCTCGTCGCCGGTGAATCCTGAGACAGCGGAGGGGCTCGGAATTTGCCCACGGTCAACCAAATTGACCGCAGTTTAGTCCTACGCGCAGCTGGGGCTCACGCGCATCTGGTAGGGCAAGCGGGAGAAGTTGGGGTGGAGCGAGCTCGCCGGAGTCAAGCTCGTGGCGACGGCCGGAGTTCGGGCGTGGTCGGGTTTGGCGCTACGGTGCATAGGATAAGAAGCTGGTGGGTGCAACATGCTCCTGGGGGTGTGCTGAGCGCGCTGACGGGCTCAGACGCAGGTGGCAGCAGCTGTGGCCGCGGAGGTGATATAGCCGGCAGAGCCGATCTCTCGGACGTGGTGGCCAACGAGGTTAGGGGGCGGCTCGAGCGACGTGGTTAGGGGAGAGGGAAGAGGATCTCACGGAGAGTTCAGCGGTGGACTCGGCGAGCTCGGGGAAGGGCTGGTGATGGCAAGAGGTCGTGGGCGATCTCGGTGGCCCGAGGAGGAGGAAGTCGACGCCAAGGACGAAGCAGAGCTTCCAGGCTCACTTGGCGTGGTGAGGAGGAAGACGGCATCGGGTCAGAGCTCGTAGACTGCTCGGAGTGTCGTCGGGATGGAGGTGGCCACGGTGGCGGTGGACGGCGGCGACGAGCTCCACTCGATGGCTGCATGCAAGAGAAACAGAGGAGGGAAGAGAGAGCAGCGAGTGAGGGAGGAGGTGCAGAGGGTCGAGGGGGGTGTGTGGCGCCGTCGGGTGAGTCCAGCGGCGAGCTGGCAAGCAGGAGGTGGCCGGTGCGTGCGCGCGTGCGTCGGGCACACGCCCTCCTGCCTACTGGCAGGAGGTTGAAGACGGTGGCGGCTGCGGTGGGGTGGGCTGCACAGTAACTAGGCCAGCCAGGTAAGTCCTCTCTCTCTCTTTTATTTCTATTTTTCTATTTGTTTGCTTTGTTTTGATTTAGTTTATAAACCAAATCATTTTTATAAATCCTGAAAATATTTGTGGGCAGTAACTGAATTGTTTCAGAGGCCCTCAGTAAGTTTCAGAATATTTGGAGCTACCAAATATGTTATAGGAATTAATAGCTCCAATTCAAATACAATATGAGTTAATTCAAAAATCCATTAATGACCTAGAAAAGTGTGCACCATTCTTGGCAGAGGTTCCAGACCAATTCAAAAATCATGAACTTTTCTGAAGGGCATTTTGGGTTCATTGAAAAGGATTTTAGTAAATCCTAGTTGGTTTAAGTGGTGCTGGGGGTTTCTGTCATCCCCATTTCAACTTTCTCAGAAAAGTAGACATGATGCAACACCAGATGCTAGCACTAGGCATTAACAGAACTAGGGATGTGACAACTCACCCCCACTAAATAAGAATCTTGTCCCGAGATTCATGCGTAGGGTAAGATGAAGGTGGAACGCAAACTAACACAATCTTCACGATCCAGGTTGCACTTCATAAAGGCGTTGATTCAATCACCATCTTTGTCTCATCGTCTTGCTCTAAGAACTCCAGTCAACATGGCAACGAGAGGAAAATGAAACTCTAGAAGGATCGATCTTCTCGAAGATCGAACAACTCAGGATCAACTCACAGAATGAGACATAGCAACATCTCTCGAGCTGAGACATTCAAACACACCTCAGAAGGGATGGAAGAACAGATGACGGGGTTCAATTTGGTAGGCAACAATTCCACGCTTGAGAAGATGGTGAATGGGGTCAAAGTAGCAAGGAGATAATTGCCATCATTCCATAGTGGGACACCTCGGGGGAGGTGACTCGTAGAATTATTCCATTAAGTGGCAAAAAGAATTACTTTTGATATCTAGATCATTGAAACTTTTCATACCAGCCTAGGAACATACTCATACTAGGATGGATGATGTGGACTACCTTGTTGAAGACAACGGAATGGATGATTTTTGCCTATCATCGGAAATGAACGGGAACCCATGGTAGGACCACTTTGAAGATGATCCTGATCAGTAATTACTGAGAAGGGTAGTCCATAGAAGGATGACACAATGGCGGTGCATGCTGGGAATGATTCTGGTAACTGGGAAGAACTCAACAGTCAAGATTGATTCCACTGTTTGAATGGTTATAGAATATTTGAGGAAACTTTGAGCAAATCCTAATTAATGCCGACGATAGAAGCTAGTGCTTGCGCATGCTCTCAAGAACTTGAGCGTTTCCATATTCATCAATGTTTACCAACATCTGAGCTAGGATCTTGGTGACACCTCGTACTACCATGATGAATGTTGGTGGAGGATGCAGATCCAAAGGAAGATAACACTTTCTCAGATTTCACCTTAGCGAGGTCAAGGAAACAGAATCTGGATGATCGACTGAGAGACATTTAGCACTCTGCTTCTAATGTTCTCCTTGATGTGCTAGCGTAACCCATTTATTGATATGGTTTGGTATCTAGAACATCAGGTAGAAGGTCGAACTTCGGGAGCACAAGAATCCATAAGGAAATAACTATGGAAGTAAATCCTACGGAATCCTTATGGGAAGGTGGCCAACTTCTTCAAGCAAGATACTACAATGATAGGTCTTCCGGTTGGGTGTGTTGGCCACGACATCCACTCTACCAGTTACAGAGACGCCAATATTATAGCTCTTGGGAAACGTTCCAACCATCACATCTGCCTGAGATTCAGATCTGGTTGGTGTCAGGATAATCCAGACTCATCCAGTCTAGAGAGAGAAATGAAAGTTTGCAACACAAATCGATGAGATGATGTTGCGAGATTCTCGGGAGATGAACTACGATAGCAAGCTCCAAAACATGAGTTGGTTCTGCTACACACCTGTGACCACACTGTCCTAGACAAGCATGACCACATGGTAGTCTAATAATAAAACACTACCGAGTTCTGGTTGGGAACCATCATCGCGTATAACAAAGTCCTTGCATAAGTCATATGATTAACTCTTATGAACGAACTTCTTCTCCTTGAACAAATCAGTTAGTGGCTTGGTGTGCCAGGTATACATATAGAATGAAGGTTGCAAGTATCCAAACCACAGTATACTTCGCACATATGCATGACTTACTTGGAATGATTCCAGAGGAAGGAAAACAAACTTTCTCGAATTCACGGTGGCAACTTGCATCAAATGCACATGAATTAGAGGAAGTCACTTCTTTCATCCAACATATCCTTCATGAATGGGACATGAAGAAAATTCTTACACAAGTTTACAACACTAGCTAAATGTTCAACACGAATCATGGACAAAATGAAAATGTTTCCAATGGGCTCAACAACAATCCATCGAGGCTTCCCTATGATGGAATTCCACAATTATGTGAACCAGGTGATAGCATTGGTCAGACCAAAAGATATAATGGTGTATGCTCGAGGAATCAACCATGAGTAAGACAACATTATGAACATCGTTGGTACTGATTTGATTTGCTGATAGCCCATACTCAAATCAAGTTTTGATAAGACAATAGGTCCAACAACTGATCACAGGGACCAATCGATGAAGATATCATCTTTCCTCAACTAACACACAACACAAGGATATCCCTTTGAAACTAACTAAATTAGGTGAGCTTTTATCTTCCAACTCTCCAAGTTGTTGTTTAGCTTAACGAACTAGCTCAGGGGTATCCAACACGGATTCATGGAGAAGGAGTGGTTTATAAGAAACCAACTTGATCACGAACTCAATATAGCGGTCAGGTGACAACCTGGTAACACTTTCGAGAAGATATTCGGAAAATCACGAACCACCGATATGTTACTAAACTCGAGAACAATCTTACTTTTAAACGCAAGACGATGTGATAAAAGAGAAAGGGTTTAACAAAATCCTAACTCACTGATCGAAGAGTGCACTAAGAGAAATGGACTAGGTAGCACAATCAGTCCTAGGATGGTGATTCAATAACCAACATGCTAAGGATGAGAATATTGTCCTTTAACTACCAAGAAACGTAGTTGCTAGGAGTATTGATTTCACACATCATGATTCACTTGTCGGTATTCCGGTTGCAGCAACACAGGAACCGAGGAATGAACAACGATGGCGAGAGGTATCACTATATCAAGAATTCATAAGATGGTGTGCAATTCCCATGACATTCTTGACAGAAGACGGTAATACTTTAGGGTAGAACAGAATCAAAAGCTGGATTGGCATTTTGATCTGCGGGATATAACTACTTTGACCCAATCCTAGAAATGGAAGAGGTACTGGAGTTTGTTTCTCCTAGTCATTCTGAAACTAGAACGGCTTGACGGCCACAAGAATAATAGGCATCGATGAACGAATGCACGCACACTCTTCACTATCAATTGACAGACGAAGGTTGGATAACAACTAAAGAGGGAAAACTCAAGGAACATATATCTTTCTGAGTTGTGGATGCATAGATTAGTATGTCGAGTAAAGCTCAACATTTCTTCCAGATAACCCATGCAGAATAGTAGAACTGGCAGATTCACAATATAACGGAGAACTCGTCAAGAGCACTCTGCTTGCGATCTTTTGGTTCAAAAGAACTTCTGCCATATGCAGTTCATGGTATTTGGAAGAAGGAAATACCATGGACCTCGAGGACTATCACAAAGGTTACTAATATCCTAAAGGAACTAGCAAACACTACCAACATGAAGTAAGTAGGGTGAATCTCGGGTTCAAGAACCCAGAAATAGAATGCCTACTAACTAAATGGCATCACGGGATGCTTTCGAGAATAATGGCCAGAATCATCACACTAGGGATGCAAAGCATTTCTAGATTACTAGGTGATCCTCTAAGACACATAGGGTCACAATAACAGCTCCAACATATATGCCGAGGCAACGGAGTACCTCAACACACTAATTTGTGTGATTATCCTGGCCCAAATGAACACCAGAAATGGGAGGAAGGGATTTGCAAATGCATCAGACTATTTAGAAACCTGGGATGACTCGGACAGCATAACGGCTGTAAATGCTCAAAAATATTTGAGACATCCTGCAAAATGGTGGCATAACAACTCAACATCACAATATCAAGGTTCCGAGATCAACTGTCAACATACGAAAGTAGTAGGAACGAAACTGAGGCTTGAGACCAACAATCCTAAGAGTCTACAGATTAGTAACATGTGATCCTGATAGAAAGAAGAGAGAGCCTAGTTCCTTAACCCCATAGGAAAGATAAGATGACTCGGATCAGAAGGCATAAGGTAAAGGAGTAAAAAGAGCCTTACGTTCCCTTCCGCAATCAATTCCCTTACATAACTAAAGAATTTCTAGACTCAACTTCGACCAGTTTGGCTTGGTAATCCTATAGGTAGTCAGGCTCTGATACCAAAGCTGTCAGGACCCCGATCCTAAGTCACACTGATCTAGCATGTACCACATCATATCACTTTACGGCCTCACACACGGTATTCCCACGGGTGCCACCTTACCTGGCCCGGGACCGTTTGCCCCTTTTGGCTCACGTATATGATAGTGTCGCTAGCATCCATATGACAGAGAGCCCGAGACGACATGACTAGTCATGAACCCAGAGTGGCACTGACTTACGGGGACAAGCATACATGAACCAGCATCAAGCGTGTTGGTCATCATCGTGTGAATCCGAGTTGTAGCAACTGGGCTAACAGGACTATGGGAACCCATGCTGTAGCAGTCTAGCAGGACTTCAGAAGTCACCGCGTGATATTTCCCCGAAGGGACAAACACAGGAACAAAGTGGATCACATGCCGGCCAGTCTAAGTGTTCCAGAGTAGTAGTAATTGGGCTAGCAGGACTCCGGTAAACAGGGCTGTAGCAGACTACCATGGCTCAGTGGAAGCACCAGACTACATTTCCCCATAAGAGAGGCTACCAAGGATAGACAACTAGGTTGTCGGATCCCAAACATACCAAGAATTTCAATAACATACACACAATATGCTCGATATGTGCAAATACAACATGGCATCACAACAAAACTCTACGACTCAAAGTATTTATTCATTAGGCTTCGAGGAGCAACAGAGTGGGATTTTATCGGAATGAACAAGGGGGTTTTCCTTGCCTGGCACTTCTGAAGATAGAATAGTTCTTCATCGGTGTCATCGAACTCATCGTCGGAAGCACGTCTATCGAGAGGGGACAAATACCGGCAATAAGGAAGGAAAACATAATCAATGCAATGCACAATATGACGTATGATCATGACATGGAAAAATGAGTGTGTTGGGCTAATGCAACTACAACCAGCTGGTTTTGAGTCAATTTGATCCAAAGTTTCAAATACAAACTCAAGTTATGGGTTCATATAAGTGCATTAACATGTTTGACCTAAACAGCAAGGTTAAGTTGCTCTAACATGCATGAAACCTATAAAGATGGATAGATTGGATTTTTCTAATCATTTTTCATATATAACTTATTTCATTCTGAGTTATGGTTGAATTTCTATGAATTTTAGAATTCAGCACTATTTTCTGGAATTTCCTGAATAAGAATAAATCCAGAAAATGCATTACTGCGTCAGCATGACGTCACTGTGATGTCAGTGGTCAACAGGGCCGGTCTAGGCCAAACCTGACCAATGGGCCCACGTGTCAGCGTCACCACTAATTAACAGGGTTAATTAGCATTAAAAAATACTAACTAAACTGTCAGTGGGGCCTGGGCCCACTAGTCAGTGTGTCAGTGGGTTAACTAAGTGTTAATTAGCATTAAGCTAAAATTAGCAGGGCTCTGGGCCCACACGTCAGCGACCCTAGAGAGGCAACCCCAGTTCAAAATGGTCAAACACGCCGGACTTGGTCTACGGCTCATCGCCAGTGAAGCCCGAGACAGCGAAGGGGCTCGAAATTTGCCCACGGTCGACCAAATCGACCGCGGTTTGGTCCTACGCGTAGTTGCGGCTCGCGCACATCTGGTAGGGCAAGCGGGAGGAGCTGGGGTGGAGCGAGCTCGCTTGAGTTGAGCTCGTGGCGGCGACCGGAGTTCAGGCGGGGTCAGGTTTGGCGCTATAGTGCACGGGAGAAGAAGCTGGTGGGTGCAACATGCTCCTGAGGGTGTGCTGATGGGCTCAGACGCGGGTGGCAGCAGCTGTGGCTGGGGCGGTGATATGGCGGGCGGAGCCGAGCTCTCGACCATGATGGCCAACGAGGTTAGGGGCGGCTCGAGCGACGTGGTTAGGGGGAGAGGGAAGAGGAGCTCACGGAGAGTTCAGCTGTGGCCTCGGCTGGAAGGGCTGGTAATGGCAGGAGGTCGCCGGCAATCTCGATGGCCCGAGGAGGAACAAGTCGACGCCGAGGACGAAGCAGAGCTTCCCGGCTCACTTGGCGTGGTGAGGAGGAAGAGGGCATCGGGTCGAAGCTCGTAGACTGCTCAGAGTGTCGTCGTGACGGCGGTGGCCGCGGTGGCGATGGACGGTGGCGATGAGCTCCGCTCAGTGGCTGCGTGCAAGAGAACAGAGGAGGGGAGAGAAGGAAGTGAGTGAGTGAGGAGATGCAGAGGGTCGAGGGGGGTGAGTGGCTCCCTCGGGTGAGTCCACCGGTGAGCTGGCAAGCAGGAGGTGGCCGGCGCGTGTGCACGCACGTCGGGCACACGCCCTCCTGCCTACTGGCAGGAGGTTGAAGACGGTGGCGACTGCGGTGGGCTGGGCTGCTGCTGGACTGCACAGTAACTGGACCAGCCAGGTAAGTTGGCCAGGTAAGTACTCTCTCTCTCTTATTTCTGTTTTCCTATTTATTTGCTTTGTTTTGATTTAGTTTGTAAACCAAATCATTTTTTTAAATCCTGAAAATATTTGTGGGCAGTAACTGAATTGTTTCAGAGGCCTTCAGTAAGTTTCAGAATATTTGGAGCTACCAAATATTTTATAGGAATTAATAGCTCCAATTCAAATACAATATGAGTTAATTCAAAAATCCATTAATGACATAGAAAAGTGTGCACCATTTTTGGTAGAGGTTCGAGACCAATTCAAAAATCATGAACTTTTCTGAAGGGCATTTTGGGTTCATTGAAAAGGATTTTAGTAAACCCTAGTTGGTTTAAGTGGTGCTGGGGGTTTCTGTCATCCCCATTTCAACTTTCTGAGAAAAGTAGACATGATGCAACACCAAATGCTAGCACTAGGCATTAACAGAACTAGGGATGTGACAGTCACACCATGGGTCAATGTTTAAATTAATCTTGCACACTAAGTTATGAACGTCGCACTGTTGAGAAGATGATGGTGGGTAAACCATTTTGATGTTGGAGACCAAGTGTTGGTCATGGTTGTGATCATTGGAAAGATCACCGTTTGAGACCAAGTGTTAGTAATGGTTGTGATCGCCGGAAAGGTCACCGTTTGAGACCAAGTGTTGGTCATGGTTGTGATCGCCGGAAAGATCACCGTTTGGTTAGAAGGTAACCCGATCCAAGATCACGAGGTGGGTCCGTTTGTGATCCGAGAGCGATCACCGTTGGTAAGCAAATCCAAGGGAATTTTATCACGAGATCATGATCACAGCATGTATGATATGTTGTTGCATTGCTAATTGGTTAAGTATCATGATATTGTTTGTTGTGAGCTTACAAGTACATTCAATGTACTGACCTGGCGTGTCATGCCAGCTTTCAGGAAAGTCTCATTGGAAAGGAGTGTTGTCCGAGTCTCGATCGTGTCCACATTGGTGTCCCTGTGCTATGGAGTTCCGCTACGACGTTGTTTCGCTACCACGTAGTTGTTCTGATCGAGGCCCCTTTATGTTCACTAAATAATGTACATATTGTTCAGCCGCACCGTGTGTGCCGCTTGGCCTCGCCACCTGTTGTAATATAAACTATGATCCGCTAGCATCAATAAAGTGGCTGTTTTCTATACCAAGATGTTGTGTGTTGCCAGAAGACATGGTCTCTGGGCTGGCAATGCATTGTAAACCGGTTGCTCTGAGTCGGGGTGCCACTACAGTCCTTCTCCCTTGGCGATGCGGACAAGCAAGTGGCACTTCCAAGTTGTATGGTTGGACGGCTTTGCACCGCTGTGGAACTTGCAGGGATCATCGAGGGTCTGCTCAAAGGAGAAAGCGGGAAACCAGGCCGGCTTGCCGCCTTTCTGATGCTTGGGGAGTGGCTTCCCTTCAGGTTGTTGATCTTCAACTGTCGCCACCTGCCGGCTGGTGGAGGCCGGCTAGGGGGCTTTGCACTTATTGTCATTCTGCTACTGGCGCTGACTGTTGTCTCCAGCTGGCGTTCGAGGAGCTGGGGGGCCAAAACAAGGCGGCTCCGTTGCATCTTCTTCTTCTAGCGGCAAGGATCGAGCCAGGCGATCGATCCAGTGGCGCGCGTCATTCTCTCCGACCCCTTCTCGGCAGCCCAGCCGGTCGCCGGGAGTCGGATGATCAACAGGTGGTGGGGAAGCGCGCCTCTCTCTTTGAGGAGGCGGTGGCAGTGGATCATCGCCCTGTCGTTCAACTGCTCGTGAGCGGCTGTCTTGGTCGCGCTCGATGGTGATGCGAGTCCGGCTGCGGCTGGCAGCCAGCTCCTTGTCTCGTCTATCGCGGGCACCGCCTGTCGGCGTCCGGGAGGTCATGCCATGCTCTTGGCGGAGGGGCGGATTCTCAACCTGCTGGTCGGGCTCCTCGATGCGACAGCGTGTTCTTGTTGCGCGACAACCGCGTCGATAAGCTGTTGAATGTGCTCCGTCATGTAGCGACGCTCGTCGCCCTCCAGGTGGTCCAGCTCGTCTGCTGCCGCCTAGGCAGCGCATATGTTCTCCATAGGCGTGGTGTAGACTAGGCGGTCTACTCCAAACATGCTGGCGACGGCGCAGCCTCGCTGCCTGACCGTGCCTGCGCGGCTAGGCCCAGCAGCAGTCAGCGTGCCGCTGACATCGCAATCAAGCTCACGCTGGAAGGCCTCGGATAGGCGTCTCATGGTAGCCAGTTTCTTGGCGTTCTCCATGAGTGAGATGCGGCAGGCTTCCAGCGTCTCGGCATCCGCATCCACTCCAATGGGCGTGGACAGGTCCCGCATTGCCGCGTGCAATGGGTCCTGGTCGGCTCCTCCGGAAGCCCCATTCTCACTGATGACAAGCACCTCTGTGACGGTGCTACCTCCGCTCTCTACGCGAGGAAGTGGTTCGTCGATGAACACCACGTTGGTGGGGAAGGAATCGAAAGAAACCGTGTCGGTGTCGACAAGCATCAGATCGGTGGAGCCAACTGACTCTAGATCGGTGGTGGGCTCGTTGGTGATGTGAAGCTTGCCGAGAAGGTCGACGAAGCAGCTCTCATAGCTGGCTGCTCCCGCGTCAGGTGCGGGCTCGATGGAGAGGCAAAACTCGCCAACAAGATCGGCGAGGCTAGCCGCCGCAAAGGCGGCTTCCGTGTCGTGCAGCGCATCGGCGCAGACGCCATCGGGCGAGTTGGGCTGGCTCTGCTCACGAGGGAGGAACAGGGTTCTCGTCCAGAACAGATCTCCGGATGACGGTGCACCTAGACCCACGGTGGGCGCCAAATGTCGGGGGTGTCGTGCGACATACGCCAAAGGATGGCTTATCATGGAGAAGGCTAATAATACGTCACCGGTGCCAGGAAACGGGATAAGGCGCAAACATGCACGTCGGCGAATCTTATCTAGGTTCGGGGCTCTCCTAGGAGATAACACCCCTAGTCCTGCTCTGCGGGATCTCCGCATGATCACTCAAGCAACAATAGTGGCTACAAGTTTGCTCCTTAAGTTGTTTCTCTAGAGGAGGGAGAAGAACAAGGCTAGCCCTAGCTTCCTCTCTCTATATGTGTGGGTGAAATGAACTAAGGTCTGAACCGTTTGCATGGGTGCCCTGGGGGTTTATATAGGCCTACCCCCAAGGGTACAAAGGTAATCTGGCCGGGTGTTGGCCCCGTCTGTCAGTGTCTACGGTTGCCGGCTTCTTCGCCGGCCGCTGGGGCCCGCCGCCTGGTGGGCCTTGCTGGCTATCTCTTACTTGGCCGACAGGCGTACCCACCACTTGCGGGTCTGGCCGCCTGCTCAGCACTGTAGCGATGCTGGTAATGATGCATGCTTTGTCGGGGGAGGCGTGGCTACAGTACCGCCGCCTGGCGGGCGATCACTGTAGCCATCCCCCATCTCTTCTGATTAATGGCGCACGGACTTTGAGGAGAGGAGGGCCACCTGGTCAGGGGCCCGCCTCTCCTCGAGCTGACTGGTTAGGGTTCGCCGCCCTCTGGCTCCTCGCGGACAGGTAGGGCCCACCGCCTATGGGCCGTACGATAGTCCGTAGTGGGAGCATGGCCTTCTCTGCCATGGGTGATCTCATGGGCTGCAAGGCGATAGTGCCACGCTAGGCGGGGGGATGTCCGCCCCATATGATACACTGTGGCCATGCTTGGCCCTGGATTCGGGGGTGGCTAACAGCACTGTAGCAACACCCCGTCTCATCGTCATAATATGGTGCAAACTCTGAGGGCGCTTGGGGCCACCTGCTAAGGGCTGGCCTCTGTACAGGCCGCCCGCTAGGAGTCGGCCCACTTCGAGGCCACCCTCTGGGCCTTGCCGTTTTTTGGCAGCCAGCCGCTCGGTCCAGCCGGCTGGGAGAAGGCGGCGCTTCGGTCTTTGATTCTGGAGGGGCGCAGCCGACCCCGATGCTTGAAACGCCATGCGGAGCTGATGAGGATACCCGTGGCTAATTACTCCGATAGCAGTCTTGTAGCATGAGAATGGAAACATTTGGCTAAGTCCTCGGGACTCCGCGCCTGCGCTTGCCTCCTTAGCACCAAACGAGAAACTGTTGTACTACACCCACTGGCGCCCTCCTAGCCTTGGTCATCATGGCTCGCGTCATCCGAACCTCATGAGGTGGAGGCTTGCACAGAGATCTCCGCTCCTCGGGAGCCAGCCTGAAGAAGGCTGCTCCTTCTAGAGGTCTTGGTGTCGTCCGCCTCACGAGGCTCGGCCCCTCGCGAGGGTCTTGAGTTATCGATGATGAAGGTGGGCCGTACCAGGCCGTTGATGGAGCCATGCCGTGGGCCGCGGGTAGGCAAGTCTTGGTACCCCCGTTCCTAGAACGCCAACAGTATCCCCCGGGCCAAAGGCGCGCTCGAACTGGGCTTCGTGGCAAATCCAAAGGGCAAGGGCGGAGCGCCGCGGGCGCTAACCACCTGCGGCCTCGGTCGACTCGTGGCGCTTGATGGGATGTGGGTGTCTCCGCTTCCCCACGCTGCCTCGGCAACTGTTCAAGGCTGACAAAAAGGTTGGCGCTTGCCGCTGAGTCTTCATTGCATTCCCTCCGTCTTGCTCCAGATCGCCTTCTCTCTCTGCTCCGCGCGTATCCAGACCCACCAACTTCTTCCCGGACTCGCCTCCAATGGCGACCAAAAAAACGAAGCCTACCGCTCCTTCTACATGCCCGACTCCCTCATTTGAGCCGGCCCATAGTGCATCTGCCGTCACTAAGGAGAAGCATTTCACCATCGTGCTCCCGCCGATGGAGTGCAGTGCCAACGAGGGAGGAAGACGGCACTCCGGGTCAGCTCAGCCGATCCAGAAACCTTGGGGAATAACTTCTACCCCTTCTTCCTACACATCGTTTTCGCCTGGCTTGCCCCCCTTCTCTAGTTTTTTCTTCGCCATTCTCAACCATTACCAAATCCATGCCCTCCATCTTCATCCCAACTCCATCCTCCTCCTGTCGATCTTGGCCTTCTACTGCAAGTCGTTCGTGGGGGTGGCGCCCTCCATTGTGCCGTTCCGCCACTTCTTCTACCTCCAGGTAAGTAGCGGCCAGTGCTTCGACTGCGCCTGCTTCATTGCTGCTAATGGCAGCGACGCAATCTCGAGGACCAGGAAGAAGGTGGAAGACTTCCGACACAAGTGGATCTTCATTAACGCCAAGCGCTCCCACGCTCCGCTGGAGCCGCCGACCGTGTTGCCGGTGAAGCTAGACTGGTGGGCTCACGAGAAACTCACCGACCCCTGGGCAGAGCAGCTGCTGGAGAGGACAATGGCGGACCTGAAGGTGGAGAAGCTGACAAGTGCCATGATCATCAGGGAGTTCCCGACGCAGCGCCTGGCCCCGCTCCAGGCGCACTCGCGCCTTCTGTGGAGCCTAAAGGGCGTGGATGACGAACGCCGGCTGCTCCCGGATGAACTGTCCGATGAGGAGTTGAGCAAGGTCATGCACACCTTGCTCGAGAAGGATCCGAGCGTCCTCCCAGAGTCCTATCTTCCACTGTACCGCCGCGACAACAGAGAGAAGGTAGCCGCCTCCATGCTCGTCTTCAACGAGCGAGGGCTCATGCCGTCGCAGCCTTCCCAGCCCCCGAACTCCCAGGAGCCGGTGTCCTCGGGCGAGCACTCAGAGGAGCAGGAGGAGAGGGACTCAGAGGCGACCTTGGAAGGGGCGGGGGAGACCTCTCCCCCACGGCAGAGCGACCTCCTCCGCGTCCTTTCCAATGATGACGACGTTGGTGAGCACCTAGTCAGAGAATCGCCGCGCTCCACTGGGGTCGCCACGAGGTCCGGGGGCACTCCCTTGACGAAGCCGAAGCAGGGGACCCCAAATAAGGGCGGGGTGGTGTCGCTCCCCTGGGGCGACACCTCCACCTTATCGCCAGCCGCCACCGCCGCAGAGCCGACCGCCGCGCGCTTCTCCGCTCTTGAGAGCATGGTGGATCTTGTGCCCAAGAAACTCGCGGGCTCCGCGCTCTAGATCAAGAAGAGGGCGTACGTCACCAAAGACCAGTAAGTGCTTCATCCTGTCTTTGCATCCCGCTCTTGACGCAATACCTAGACATTTTCCTCTTGATGGCAGGCTAACATCAGCGCCAAAGAAGAGGAAGGAGGAGGCCAGGGCCTCCGAGGCCAAGCGGCCCAGCGCGGCCACGGTGACTCCGGCGCGGAAGGAAGATGCCATCTCACGTCCTCCTGCGACGGGGGTGGCCCCTCGAGGCTTGGGGCCCAGCCTCTAAAGAAGACCGCCTCTGTGGCTAAGCTGACTCCAGAGGCACCCGTCCTCAGTGCGCCTGCTGGGGGTCTGAGGGCTCCGGAGCCACCGAGCATCCTTGCTGTCCTTGCCTCGCCAGCCCTCGCGCCGGTGCCGCCTCCTCCCTAGGCCATCAGGCAAGAGGACCATGGTTCTCCTCCCATGCCTGGCGCTCTAGAGGAAGCCTTCTCTGCGTTGGATCGGCTCCGGGCTGATCTTCAGGGCGCTGATCGGCGCATGGCGGCAGACCGCCTGGGGCTGGTCTCGGGGTGGCTCCAGGCCGACGCGTCCATCAGGGCAGACTGGGGCCAGGCCGAGGCCGCCGCCGAGGAGGGTAGGAAGGTGGCCGGTGTGACCGCTGTTGCTCGCGACGCAGCGCTGAAGGACGCGTCGACTGCCGAGGAATGCTGCCGTACGACGGAAGCCGAGCTGACGGCCCTCCACGACGAGCACGCCGCATGCGCCCGTCAGCTCGAGGAGCAGGAAGAGAAGCTGAAGACCCAGGAGGCCGTGCTCACCGACCGTGGTGCCGAGCTGGAGCAGGCCATAGACATCGGTCGCCTGGAGAAGCTGAAGGAGGAGGTGGAGGCGGCCCAGGCGTCCCATACCAAGCTCGTCTCCGAGGAGAAAACTCGGCTGGAAGCCAAGGAGAAGCTCCTTGCCGCGGCTGAGAAGGCGGCCGTCATGGGGCGTGTCGGCGTTCTGGGAACGGGGTTACCCAGACTTGCCTGCCTGCGGCCCACGACGTGGCTCCATCGATAGCCCAGTACAGCCCAGCTTCAACCGACAAATCAAGACCCTCGCGAGGGGCCAAGCCTCGCGAGGAGGAGGACGCCAAGACCTCCCTGGGGAGCAGCATCCCCAGGCTGCCTCCTGAGGAGGGGAGATATTAATGCAAGGTGCACCTTGTGAGATTCATACACTATTGCAGGATGGTCCAAACGCGACACTACGATCACAGACCCTTCGATGAAACTGTGTGCGATACCATAATCGCAAACAGTGGTGTAAAAATCCATCAAAAAAGGTGCAAAACGTTTGCGATGACGGATGCATCAAACACGGTTCTGATTTTAATTGCGTGTGCGATGCAGGGCATACGGTTCAGTTCAATGAACTGTTTGCGATGAGGCGGAACAAAAGAAACGGGCAGCCAGATGAAGGCGTGTGCGATATACATCATATGGTTCAGTCAGATGAACTGTTTGTGATGAGGAGGAACAAAAGAAACGGGCAGCCAGATGAAGGTGTGTGCGATATACAACATACGGTTCACTAGGATAAACAGTGTGTGATTGGGGAATATAATGGAAACGGTTAACTGAACAAGATGTGTGTGATACACGCAGACAGGTCCATAATCTGAAATGTGTGCGAAGACTAATAATAACACAAACGATTGCTGCTAATAATTCATGTGATTTGCTCTGTCTACAGAAAAATTATATATATATATATATATATATATATATATATATATATATATATATATATATATATATATATATATATATATATATATATAGGCTTGCTAAAATGAGCGAGAGTGTATTTATAGTTATAATACGCTCCGGCCAGAGCAGTGTGAATCGTGTCCGTAACCAACCTCGCTCCTAACTACGCTAAACCAACTGACCCCTCAATGATGCGGTAAATTGATAGTAACCAGGGATGGGTATATAGTAATGCAATTACTACCTGCCTTTTTGAAAGCAATAGCAACGAGATCATCATGAGTTGTAATTCTCAATTTTCATATTACAAGAAAATAAACTAATCATCCAATTGTACCCCGCAGTTGATAGTAATGCAATTACTACTACCTACCTACGCGTTCTAAAAAACTAGGAGTACCTCGTACTGGCACTT
Source organism: Triticum aestivum (assembly GCF_018294505.1). NCBI lineage: Eukaryota > Viridiplantae > Streptophyta > Magnoliopsida > Poales > Poaceae > Triticum > Triticum aestivum. The sequence continues at coordinate 331,809,696 of NC_057812.1, forward strand.
AATAATAACAACGACTAGTTGTGCGGTAATTGAATTACCATACCCTCAAATATTCCTTTAATTACTCACATTACTTTATCTTTTCATTTGTATTTTTTTTGCATTACCATCCACTTTTTACTACAGTCAATCTGTGAGTATGTAGTAATACATGTTACTACATATCAGCCCAGTAAAAAACCCTGGTTCATTACCATCTGTACCATTCCTTTTATTGGCAATGATTAGTGCCATCGGAATCGGGACGTAGCGGTCCACGGACCGTTACCCTCAAGATTTTTGCGGTGGAGAATTAGGACCGGCAGGCATGACCCGCGCCCCTAATTAGGATCCATCGGCGCGTAGGCTAAGCAGGAATGCGCGCACGCTTACAATAGCGCAGCCGTATATATATATATATATATATATATATATATATATATATATATATATATATATATATATATATATAAAGTCTATTAGTAACCTTGGTGACGGTCGAGACAACGAGCCACACTCCCCGATCGCACCACCCTGGGTCTACCGGTCGCCTTCATACTGATGTAAAATTTTATCCCGTGTGATGTAATTTTACGTGGAGTCAAGAGCCCACTCCGTCCCTAATAAAGAAAAAAAAACAAGGCCACACCCGAGATGAAAAAAAAGAGCGAACTCCCTCGTCCAATTCTAATCAGGGGCGAGTAATAATCGGAAAAAATAAAAAAACCAGGGGCGGAGTGGACGAGGGGTGCGAGCTCCGAGCGGCGGTTGGGCTCCGGCGTCGTGATGCTCCACGGCATTGGGAGCGGCGCGTGGGATCGACGTCTCTAGAGGGTGGTCTTAGTTTCGGGCAACGCGGCGGGCCGAGCCGTCGTGTTGCGACGTCGGTAGTGCTTGGCGTCAGGGCTGCATCTCCCGTGTGGACGGCCCCTCGTCGGCAGAGTCGCCGGCGACGAACACTCGGCCGAAGACGGGGCCGCGCCATGAACCAGGGTTTAGCGGCGTCCTCGGCTGGACGACAAGCTGGTCGTGGGTGGGCGGCGCGGCGAGTCGTGTCTACTTCTTGAAGAGGTACTTTGACGCTCTCCAATCGATGCCCCAGTGATTTGCTTCAGGATCCAGCCCTGTCTGTTTGATTCATTTTTAAAAGACTTTTGTTTGATTCTTCCATTCCTACAACTTCTGCATAGATTGCTTTGTTACGCCCGACTACTCGACTAGATGGAGATCCTCACAGGCTCACAGCTATGGCTGGATATGCTTCAATAACCTCAATTTATTTCCAAAATGTTTCCAGCCGATAGTCGTAGCCTTATTTTAGTTGCCTCGGATCTTCGACTATGGCTGCAGGAGTGCACACATATAAGAAGAAAGCAGAAACATCCATCAAATACTTGACCATGATCATGATCACATAGTAGACGTTATTTGACCCAGTAGCAATTTAGTTAATATTTTTGATTGGTGGGGAACAAACAGACTAATGGTCAATTTGGTAATGTTGCGTCTAGTTCTTGTTCTGACCCACTAATCAAAAAGGCGATCAAACCTTTCTCCTTCACTCCCCGCTAGTAATTCCAAAAATAAAGCCAAAAAAGTATTGGCCATAAAATTAATTCCCTTGCCCAATATCCTACTAACTCCCTCCTCTATATCTCCTACTGCTCTCCCCATCATTTGCCAAACAGGCCATATATGGGGTGCTCTGTTTGATGGTTGCCTCGCCTGAAGCAAAACAAGAACCATTTGAATTCTGATTGGTTAGGAGAGTGGTTCGATTACTCTTCAGTTTGTTAGTCCCAAATTTGGCTGCATCAGCTGCTACAGGAGATGGCCATGTGTGTGCCACAAAATTAGCTTGATCTAAAGATAGTACGAGTAGGCATACTCTGTAGCTCCTAGTGTAGGTAGCTGGACTATGCAGCCATCTAATTGGAATTCAGAACTAGCGATTTGGTAGTTCCAACAAGTCAGGGATTCAGTATAAAGCTTAAAGGTGTTCTAATTCTAATGTATTCGAGCTTGCTCTCCTTAGTACAGGGATAGCTTTGCCTCCAAAATATATAGTGATAGCTCAAAGTTCTTCCATTATCCTGTCCAAACTGTAATATCTAGATGACATGAATCGTGATCTAAGAATTCAGTTTCTGATTTTAAGGGGTGTACAAAAAATCAAATAAACTTATGACCATCATCGTATTCACTTTGATTTGGTTTCAGCTAACCTGACCTCTCTGCGTAAATATTGAGTTAGCTGCTTGAAACTTTTTTATGCACAACATGAAAATTTATGAAGGACCACCAGGGCCTCTGTAAATTAGATAAAGGAAATGCTGAGTTAGCTCGAAAAGTTTCCACATAGATTATTGGATAAATCAGAAATTGTATCAAGTAATAACTTCAAAAAAGAAATCCCAGTGTACTTTTTATCATTTGCTATGAACATATTAATGCAATCAGTATTGCCCCCAGTCCATCAATTTATATGAGTATGTGTCTATTTACTATCCCATCCAATGTGGCTGCTCGAATGATGTGCCTATTTACTGTTTTCATGTAGCAACTTCTGTTGTTGTATAATCTTTTAGCATTACTGATGGTCTCCGTATCAGGGTACAGTGGTGGTTGGCATTCTACATGATGCGGGCGGTATCTCCTCCTACGACAACGGTCGGCAACTAGCTGTTTGCAGCCCTCCGTCATTTTACATGAGTATGTCTTGATTTACTCTCCCATGCGAAATATTTGCTTGAATTAAGTTAGATCAGTAAGAAAACTAGGTAGCAGAATTAGGATGGATTACGTCCCCAAATATATTTCTTTTGGGCATAGCTATCATACAAGCTTACATCAGATTGGCAGCTGTTCATTTCTACAAAATTCTGGTGTAGTGTTGTGATTTCCCAGATGAGTGTTGTGTTATGTGAAAATTATCATTAAACATATGTGATTAGGAGAAAAAAATGTAAAATAGCACAAAACAGATACACCCAGCAAGGTGTTTTCTATGGAATGGTTTCAATGCTCAATGTTATGAAAAACACATCCGCATGCACATTACATATGGAGCACGATGCGCCGCCTAGAACTAGTCAGATATTTTACTTTGCACGAAATTTGGTGATCTTAACCACAGAAAATAAAAAAATACCTCAAATGTATTTTCATTACTATCAAATTTAATGTGATTTGATTGTTATTATCGGGGAGGTGATACGTTCTATTTTGCAAGCGTTCATAGGACCAAAGCCAGAGTTTACAGCAGTTATGGGAGAAAACAAAGAAGGGTGGGGATTAGGACCCAGCGGCCACAGACGAAATCTGAACCCAAAGTACCAAACCACGTTTCGTTTTGTTTTTTAGGCCCCTATGCTTCTAGAACTATTATCCAATTTGATGGCTGCTACTTGGTGCGTGTGCTGGGTGTCCATGAGGTACTTCTCGGCAGCAGCATTGCCTCTCAATTTGCCAACAAGATCCATTCAGATTGTTTAATCACTGACTCTAGGATCTATGCCTACTCTAGGTAGAACTTCAGTAAGCTGCAGAAATAAACAATAGAAAGGGTAAAGAACCACTAAGCATGCCATTTACCTGATATGGCCCAGATTGTTTTATTTGAACACCATATGGTCCAAATTGTAACCAAGTAAAACTGCATGCTCGTCAAATTTTGTATGATGAAACCATAATATTAGCACTCTGAATGCACGTTTTGATTGACTACCACCCTGGATGTCATCCATGTTATTAGCTATGTTTTGTTACAGGGGATTTTGGGTACTGCCTGGATGTGTTGCTTGAGCAGAAGACTTCCATGTTTTTGTTCATAGACCGTGTCATTCTTATTTTTCTTGTACTTATCATGTACTCCCTCCGTCCCATAATATAAGAACGTTTTTGACACTAGTGTAGTGTCAACAACGTTCTTATATTATGGGACAGAGGGAGTAGATGTCATGGTTTATGGAAGAGTGTTCGGTTCAGCCATATACCATATACATGTTGCCTAACAAGTTTGTTTTCTCAATACAGAAGCTGTACGATTATATGAAACTGAAAATATTTAGTTTTCTGGCCATAACTCTGAATTTTTAGTGACTTGTTGCTTCATTATGTGGTCAATTTTTGGTTGCTACTAGCTTGCTGTAATATAGACTGTTGACTTGGACGATATAATTTATCATGTTCCTTAAAAAAATTATGTACAATTTCTTCTCATGGATGTTAATTATCATGTCAAGCTTGAAGCTCACACTCTTGGAGATTTTTTGTTTACGAGGAGAAATCAGAGGTTTGAGGTTCCTTTTGTTACTGTATAGTTCTCTCATTTTGATCATTAACATAATTCAATTAGTTTTTGTTCTCATCGGTCTACGACATCAGTCGGATTCAGAAATTACGCTGGGTAAAACCGATGTGTTTTGTAGTCTTTTTTTTTACGTTCCTTTTTGTCGTAAAATTACATCAATAGCATCTGGTTTCTTACAGCGATTACCCTGGTTTAGTTCCTCACACATCCACAACGTAACTTGCCTTGCATGCACATCGTAAGATTACCTCAGAAGCCCTTTCTTACGGTGGTTCAGAGCGTGTGCTCGTGGGTGTGGCATGTGGTTCGTCTGTGAGGTAAATTTACGTTCAACTCTTTCTTTCCTAGTGGTTGTGGCTGTGGCGTGTGATTCGGCTGGGGTGAGATTCTTCACCCTGGGTGACGAATAGCGATTGACTCTGTGGGTTCACCGTCACAATACGCTTTTTCTCATAAATTTACGCTTTCAGTTTAAATTTAAAACATATACGTGATGTGGTACTAAATTTCATCCGTCCAATTTCGTTTTCACAGCTTCCTATCAGATGGGCCAGAAAATTTGCTATGGCTATGGGCCACGAGCCGCTGCCTACCCGGCTCCAGCCGAATGCGCGCCGGCCGCTCTGGCATGGCGGCGGGTTCAGCCTCGGCGTGGACCTAAATGCTTCATTTTTACAAAAAAATATATATGTTTGTTTGAAATACAGTCTGCAGTCCTCTAATTCATCTTATCCAAACTTCTACCTTTCCAGCAACGCCGGAGGCAGTTGACGGGCGGCGCCCTGTCGTCGGACGGCTACAACGGCGATGGAGGAGAAGGCGGACGTCGTGGGTGCGTGCTTGAGTAAGGGAGGCCACCCTTGCTGTGCTCGTGGGCGTTCATGGAGGATGGAAGGGGGGACAACTTCCTGTTGGTGCGCCGGCTATGCTCGTGGGTGTTCATGGAGGATGGAAGGTGGGACAGCATTCTGTGGGTACGCCGACCGTTCGCCGCCAGCGCCGGCCGGCCTCCCCCGCCAGTCCTCTCCAGACTCCTCTGTCGTATCCGTCTCAACCTCCAACTTCCTACTGCTGTGTTGTGATTTGGATAGAAAATTGGAGGCCGGCCATGTTCTTCTCTAACATATATATATATATACATATATATATATAATAACACTATATTAATCATGAAATCAGAATAGTTATTCGGATCACGGTCGGCCCTATATAGGGTCCGGTCGGGATGTTTGGAACATCCGAACCGATAGCTAACGAAAAAAAGCCCACCGTTCACATCCCCACCTACCGCATCTCCCAATCTCCCCTCGATACCAACCCAGCCGTTTCCACCTTAGGAACCCCCCGACCAACCCGCCGCCCCGCCCCTGATCCCTCGCACCGCTGCCGCCCCCGGCCCTGACCCCGCGCGCCCCCGCCCCCGCTCTGACCTCGCGCGCCGCCGTTGCTGCCCCGACAACCCAAGGCGCCGCCGCCGAGAAAGAAGCTCCGGGTAGGGCGGAAGATGGGCACTGTGGCCGCCGGCGAGGAAGAAGATTCCGGCGGAGAGGAAGAAGGCGACGGATGCCGCGGACGAGCAAGGAGGGGAGGCCGCAGAGCGGTCGCCTCATCTCCCTGTCCTGCGGCACTCCGGCGGCTGGAGCAAGGTAAGGCAGAGCAGGGGACTAGGAGCGGCTAGAGGAGCTAAGTCAGGGCCCGTTCCGCAGCTCTCCGACGGATAAGACCACGGCGGTGCTGGTCGGGTGGCCACACTCGCCTCCTCTTGCACTGCTCATGGTCTCCATCAAGCACGCACGAAAGAGATGGGCTGCAGGAAGTGAGAGGGCCAGGATTCGCCTCTATCAATGGAATTCTTCACCACGCAACTTATTTGAACTGCACCACCCCTACGCCTTCTTCCTCGTGTCTGAGGCTCCCAATAGACAGTAGATTTTATTGCCAGTGGAGCGATGTGGTCTGAGTCCTCTCTATCCATGTGTTTGATTTTTTTTGTGCAGATGCAGCAGGCAGTGCAGATGTACCATATTCTGAATTTTGAATCTTGTCTCCTGAACTACTCCTCGCCGCCACCACTTCTACTACCGGTGGTAACCCTCGTCGCCACACCTGGAACCGGTTGTCCGTCAATAGAAGGCGGTCTGTGTCCATGCTCCGCTGATCACCCAGTCACACCCTCTGTACGTGGAGAATGCCTTTATTCTTCTGTTTGAAAAATCTGAAATTCTGAAGCAACCGTATTGGTTCACACATGTACCATCTTGGTATTAACCAAATCGAACATCAACAAAATAAAAGCAGACAATAGAGATACTAATGTGAACCTGTGTGCATTATATAGAAATTTTGGTTGTTACTCCTTGTAGTACTTATCTTCCGATACATGTACAGAACTCATGTTTTTCTTTAGTATTCATCTTCCTGTACACGTACAGAATTGATGCACGGAAGAACATCATATGGAAGACAGGCTCCATTCAGTCAATTTTTCGAAAAAGCCATATGTATACTCAGAAGTTCTGCCTGGACAACCGCTTCAGTTCGATGTCGCTGCACAGTGCAACTTTGTTATGCTCTTTTCGTGATCAAACAAAAGCATGTTGTTGTTTGTGTAGATTTGTGCACATAAAGGTTAGAAATATAATGGAGAAGGAGCATGTATGCGTGTGTGTGGTGGTGAGGTTGACGATCAGAAAATGTGTGGTGAGGTTTAGAAAAACATGTGTGTGATGGAGAAATTCACTAGCACTTTGAATTGGGACACAAGTAATAGCTTCTTTTGTGCAAACACAAGACAAAAATGCATGTGTCTTTTAGTAAGAGAAATAAAACAAATGTTAAACGATCTTCCCATGAAAGTTAATGCATATGAAAAAAGGACATTCGGAAGGTTAGGGGTGACGAACTGAGAAGTTCATGCATGAGTGTTGAGGAAATGCTCAAGAAAAAGATAACACTGAAACACACATGGAAAAAAGAAATAACACCCAAAAGAAAGTCAGTTAAGTTAATAGAGACGTTCGATGTTTATGTAGCTAGAAGAAAACCTAAAAAATGGTAACTCTGAAAGTTCAGATTTGAATAAATTTTAAAGTTTGAAAAAATTGAGAAAGAAGACACATATTTGTACAAGGATTTTCCCCTGTTTAAAAAAAACAAAAGGTTCAAATTAAATTAACATAGTTATTCGATGGTTGTATGAAAAATATATTTTGTACGTTTCTAGAAAACTCAAGAAGGTCGAATAAAAGATGGAGTAGTTCGAAAAGAGTTAAAAATGAATTTCCCCTCAATTAAAAAACACTAAAAGTTCAAATTTAAATAATGGAGCGATTGTTATTTTTGAAAGTTTGGAGTGATGTTTTTTACCTAGTGGTCACGATCAACTATAAAAGCCTATATTTTCCAACTCTAATTCCACTAGAACTTCCTACAAAAAACTTCCACTAGGAAAACTACATAATTATAATGTATAAATGTAGAAAAGATATTAAAAAGAATACAAGAAGTTCAAATTAAAATAACAAATATTGTTTCGATGTTTATTGTAAAAATTGTATTTCCCCATTTCTAAAGAATAAACCAAGAAGTTCAAAACTGAAAAAATAGAGTAATTCAAAATTTAAAAAACTTGGATTTTCCCCGTTTCTAAAATACCCATAGAGGTTCAAATTTAAATAATAGAGAAGTTCAATTTTTCTTACAAAACCAAGAAGGTCAACTCATAATAACAGAGGAGTTCAGTTCAAAAAAAACCTAGAAGTTCAAATTTGAAAACACCAGAAGTTCAATTTGAAATAACCGAGAAGCTCAAAATACCTAGAAGTTCAAATTTAAAAACCTACAAAATTGTTTGCTTATTTAAAACCATATTTTTCTCTAAGAAGTTTAAAGTAAAACAAGAGAGAAGTCGAAGGTTAAAAAAACTCACATGTTTTCTCATTATAAAGAATAAAATGAAGAAGTTTAAAATTAAATAAAAAGGAAAAACTAAAAAAAGTTAGAGCGGTTCGATTACCATATAAACTCGATTTTTTCCGTTAGTAAAGCCAAACAAAGACGATAACTGCCGAAAGTTCACGTACTGCATGGTGTGCATTTCTTATGAGAAAAAAGGAATAAAAAGATAAAGTGTAAAAAAGATGTTGCTAGAAGTTCAAGTGCCCCGTCCGGGGATTTTAAAAATTCTTGGGAAAGAGATTCACCTTGTATTTCCAAGTTCGAAAACACAATTTTTTTGTTTTAAAATAATTATCTCAATCCACGAAGAAGTTCAGTTTATTATTTTGGAGCAATTTGATTTCAAAAATAAAAACAGAAATTCAAATTATAAAAATGGAAAAAGTTCATGTGCTACATGGTGTGTGTTTAATATGAGAAAAATGAATAAAAAGGCAAGGTCCAAATTTTTAAAGAAAACTTAGATTCTCCTCGTTATTAAAGAATGGAAATAAGAAGTTCAAAAATTGGATAACAAGAAGTTCACCTTTTAAAAATAGAGCACTTTAAAATTTCATAAAAAAAGATTAAGAAATAAAACTAGGAAGTCCATATTAAAAAGATGGAGAAGTTCGATGATTATAGAAAACTCGGATTTTCCTCGTTATTAAAGAATGGAAAAAAGAAGTTCAAAAATTAAATAACAAGAAGTTCAACTTTTAATAATAGAGCGCTTCAAAATTTCATAAAAAGGATTAAGAAATTCAGATTAATCTTCATAAAAAAACTCAGATATTTTCATGTAACCGAGAGAAGTTCACACTGATAACTACCAGAAGTTCACGTACTACACGATGTGCATATTGTATTAAAAAGGAATAAAAAAGCAAAGACTAAAAGTTCTATTGTTATAAGTTCAAGTCCTTTGTCGGAGAAAGTTAAAAAAATTATTGTGAAAGTGGTTTGTACAAAAAGAATATCATTTGTGTAACACTAACGAATGGATGAGAAAATTACAAACAAAAATACATCACAGAAGTTCAACGTGAAAACAACAGGAAGTTCAACTACTATAGTGAATGAATTTGAGATGAAAAACTTTTAAAATCGTCGCAAGTATGAAAAAATGATCAACACGGAAAAGTTGCGTGTTTACAATAGCTTTCCATTGATATATCACTTGCTCAATTCCAGTGAGTGGATGGAGAGCTACGAGCAGTGGATGAAGAGCTACGAGCAAGAAAAACAAGTGAAAAAACAGAGTGAAGTTCAGGTACACGTGCCGAGAAGTTCAGGTTCTTCACGTGGTGCATTTCCGAAGAATCAGTTTCGCGATAAAGGCAGAACGAATGATCTCGCCATTTTCGTAATTACTTAAAAACAGCTAGGAATGAGAGAAAATCATCAACATGGAAAAGTTTCGCATTTTTCGTAGCTTTTCAACGATATATTATTTGCGCCTTTCCGTTAAAGTTTGTAGAAATTACGGGAAAAATACCTTTTTATCCATTTTCAAAACTGACTTAAAACCGTAAGGAATTGGGAGAAACAATACATACAAAAAAGTTTCGCATTTGTTCAAGCTTTCCAACGCCATATCATTTGCTGCATTCGGACGCACGGTTCAAAAATTAGCTTGAAAATACGAACTCGGTCGAACTTGTATCGTTTTCTAAATTACTTTTAAACCGTTCAAAATTAGAAAAACCTTTTAATATTAAGAAGTAGCGCATTTTCATAAGCTTTCCAACGCCATATCATATGCCTCAATTGGATTAGCCATTTACAAATGACATCGAAAATACGAACTCAGCTGTTCGGTTTATGAAATTTTACGTTTTTTTAAATTACTCTTTAACCATAGGGAATTAGAGAAAACTTTCAAGATGTGGAAGGAGCGGTTTTGCAGCAGCTTTCCAACGCCATATTATATGTCTCATTCCGATAAACGATTTAAAAATGCGATCGAAAATACAATTCACTTTTTTGTGTGAAGAAAAAACGCTTTTCAAAACTGCTCTTAAACCGCTTATATTTTGCCAAAAATTTAAGTTGAGTCATGATATTGATGTCCATAGCTTTCCAATGGTATATCGCAAGCCTCATTTGGACAATGTTGGTGAAAGTTCAACTTAGTTCACACAGAAGTTCAACGTACTACTAGCGGGGCAGGTCAGGTTGTGATCAGAAGGCAAACCCCCAACCTCCCGCACCTGTCCCCCACCTCTCGCCCACCACCAACCTCCCGCACGGTGGCGTGCCTCCTCCGGTGCGGCAGGCGCGCCTCCTACCCGGCCGGCGCACCTCTTCCCCCATGGCTGGCGTGCCTCCTCCAGCGCGGCCAGCTCCCCTCCTCCCCAACGGCCCTCGGATCCAGCCGTCGTAGGGCCCCGAAATCTCGCATGCTGTCATCGGCCATGGATTCCACTACGCCGTCGTAGGGACCTGGATCCCGACCACCGACGCACGGCACTGGACCCAGAGTGCATCCGCCAGTCCCTGGGAGCCACACGCCGCCGCCCTCGATGGCAGGATCCCACGCACCGCCGCCGCCTCCCTCGATGGCGGGATCCCACGCACCGCCGCCGCCGCCCTCGATGTATGGATCCATAGGAGCACTGGAGAAGGTTTTCTTCGCTCTGACCATCTACGGGGAGGGGATCTATGCGAGCCGAGGTCGGCCCCCTCAGCAGCGCCAACTGTCCAGCCCCGTCCCCTGCCGCATCGGGCCACGAGGTTAATAGTGAGATCCCTCCACGTCCACTGTACTCCTCCTCGTCGACTCTTCTTGGATCTTCAAGAATGGCACAGTAGCTCCAGTGGCTTCTCCTTAGTCCATGAACGGGGTTGCTTACTGGCCGGGGAGGCTTCAGTTCAGCAGGGCATGCACACGGTTCGACTTTGGCCCGTCACATCGTCCTGCTGGCCGATGACCACCAGAGCTGCCCTGAGGCGTGGTCTTTCTCGCCGGTGCTGAGCGCAGCTTGGCTGGAAAGAAGAGGAGCTCCATCCAGCCTGTGAAGTTTAGCCGGTGAACATGTGTAGTCCGACGGCGTGTGTGTGCTTGTGTCTGGTTCACGGGTGTAGTTTGGTGCTTGCGTGCGCACGACAGCCACATGTGGCGTGAGGAGAAGCCAAGCTAAAAGAAGAACACACTTTCTTCACACGCGTGTGCACTCAAGATAGGCACAGAGAAGTTCAGGGATTTAGGCATGGCCCAGCCGTTGCAGCATCAACGACAACAGTGCAGCGCTCCTGGTGCTCCTCTCCCTCTGCTGCCTTGCATGCTGCGATGCCATCGCCTCCTCACTTTACAAAAGGTTTGAATGAGGAAAAATTCCAGCTCATGAACGAACCTGAAGAAGTTCTACTGCGTTGGTGCTATTCTTTGTATTTATTTGTTTCTCGTGAATGTATTTAGTTGTGTCTGATGGATATATATCTTAATATATTTTTGCTTTATTTTAGTGTGACCTGCACCGAGCTCTCTCTATTCTTGTTTTAATCAACTCATTGATGCACGTACTAAGTAATTTGTGCGACTTTGCCGCATCTTATTTCAGACTATAGCCCAACACTGATTCTTCAATCTGATTTGAATGCCAGCTAAATCCATTTATTAAGTTGTAGCCTTCAAAAAATGTGTTTGGCATTTCTGTCGTACGCGTCGTTGCTGCTAATGCTGGAGAGCTAAGCTCTGTATCGCTAGACTAATGCTGAAAAGATAAAGATCACACAAGATGCTCCTGTTCACGTGATGACTCAATCTTTTTTTTTTTTGAGATCCAACCCTGCTCGAATTAACTCATGATATTGTCAGGGATACAGATTAAGTTTGGTTTCTCAATCAACCAAACATGCCTACCCAAAGGTAAGGAAATTACAGCTTTTGCTAAGGAATGTGCTTCTAAGTTTGAGTCCCTCTTCTCATGCAAAACAACAGCGGACACAAAATCCTGCATGCTTCTCTTCAACTCAAATATAATCGCTTTGGCCCCTCCCATGTAATCTGTCTTGAGATGGTTTACAGTATTTAGACAGTCAGTGGCCACCACAATCTTGGTGCAGGCAAGGTCCTTTGCCAAAGCGAGTGCCTCCCTCGCTGCCATGGCCTCCACAATCTCCGGCGACACAAGTTCAGCAACAGTAACAGCAGAAGCTCCAAGAAAGTTACCTGAAACATCACGACAAATAGCGGCAAAAGACCCGCGGTCGCCATGCCTGCCGACAGCGCCATCAACATGTATTTTAACTGAACCCGCAGGGGGCGCTGTCCATGTGACCTGACGATGAGCCTTCGCTCTCGGCTGCTGGCCAACTGGCCGGAGATGGACTAGCTCGGCCTCCCGGATGTCATTCAGATAACCTTGTATGAAAGAAAAAGTGGTCAGGGGAGACTGAAACTGCTCCTCATGAACGACTTTCCTCCTTGCCCACCATATCGACCAGAGAGTAACAAGTAATTTCACAAAATCCTGACTGCATAAGGAAGCCTGCATTTCCACGAGCCAAAGCCTCGCATCGTTGTGAGAACATGCTATCATGTGATCGATCAGATCGTCGTCCACGAGGGACCAGACGCATTTTGCCATGGTACAGTTTATGAGAGCATGTCTCCAAGTATCCTGAGCAGAGCTGCAAACGGGACATATACAAGATTCTGTCATCTTCCTGTGGCTCCGCAAAGATTCAGTAGGGATTGAGTTTTTGGCAAGCCGCCAAGCAAATTTTTTTAGCTTTCCTGGGATCTTCAGTTTCCACAAGCTCGTCCATTCCTTCCTCTTGTCATCTGTGTTTGAAGATCCCGGCCTCTCCATTAGCCAGTCCTCTCTTCTGCTCTTTGTCTCCATAAGTAATCTATAAGCAGATCTAACTGTGAATTGACCCGATTTTTCATAATGCCATGCCCATGAATCCGCCATACTGATCGAACACAGAGGAATGTTCAATATAGCTTTTACGTGATGACTCAATCAAGATGAGTGGATCCTGCGACTCAGCCGCCTCCCTACCTACTTCCCGTGGGTCAGGCCCCCACCCGCCCCCTCGAACCCAGCGCGCCTCCTGGCCCACGTCCTCCCAGCTCGCCGCCTCCCCTACCTACTTCCCGTGCGAGGCCGACACTACCCCGGCTCCCCACCACAGCAGGTCGACTACCCGCCGCATGAAGTTCATCGGTGAGAGTCCGCCACCGCGATGCCTAGGCCGTTTAATATTGCATCACCGGTAAGTTCATTTTGAATTCCCTCCTCAAATGCCCCTTGTTGTAGACTACATCATTTTGGATGAAGGACAGCGGAACGGTGTTGTGACGGGAACTGGTGCACTGGTAGGCGGCCTCATCCTATGCAGCTGTCGATTTGGCCGGTGGCAGCCAAATTTCTTAGAGTGTGGATGTTGGTTTGGCACGCAGGCAAGCGGCAACGAGCAGAGCAGCTGCAGACAGTAGTAGCAGAGAAGAAGAACGACACCCCATGTTGTCCGACGAGCTAGCACCATCCATTTGTTTTTTAATGTACTTAAGATTTGATGTTTGCATGAACTGAACCATTTAACTCCATCGATCTATTCTTCATGGATAGTACAATACTGTTTTGATTTGCTCAACTGAAGGTTTCATGTTTGCAGAACTGAACCTTTATTGTTTGTCCAGATAACAACTAGTAAATTCAGTTTTAAAAACTCAGAAAAAGAACAGTGGCAGTACTATATTATATGTGAATGGAGATCTAACTTAAATGGATAATAATAGTTGTGGTGTTGTGCTTGTCATACTGTGCAAGTAATTTTGCTTTTTCAAATTTTTTATATGAAGTTCAAAGTGATTTATTGAAGAAGATTGATTCTATATGGACATCAAGTAATTTTATGATGCTTCTTTCGCTAGCACTCACAACGCCCTCTCGGCAAAATATCTGAAGTTTTGTTTTACGTCCGTCCGTCCGCCACCACTAGCATAAGTCATTCAAATTTGTCGCGATAGGTCCATTTCAACTTTGATGCTCTCCAGTGGATGGCTCGTGGATGGAGGGATTTATCAAACTAACATGACAGAGCACTAGGATGTTCAACTTTCAAGCTGAAGAAAACTTTGACGATTGAGATATTCATGGACTCGAGCTTGATTATCTGTCATTTCTATGGTAGCACCACAAGGAACAACTGTTCTATTTTCCAGCAACAAATGATGTCGTTTGAGGAGTACTGAAGTTCAGTGTGATGTGGATGAAAGGTTTAGAGATTTTTGCTAGTACACTCATGTTTTCTCCGTTCAAAAAGGGATTTTCTCCGTCAAAAAACCCTTAGAAATCCAAATCTAAAAAATGGAGCGGCTCAATGTTTATTTAAAACTTGGAATTTTCTCTTACTAAAAGAAACAAAAATAAGAAGTCCAAATTTAAATAAAAGTGGAGTTCGATGGTTATACACAATTTCATATTTTTCCTCATTATTAAAGAATGAAAACAAAGAAGTTCAAACTAAAAAAACAAGAAGTCCAAATTTGAAAAATAGAGCAGTTCAAAATTAATAAAAAATGATTTTCTTTCTAAGAATATGAAGTTCAATTTACAAAAAAATGTTTCAAATATCAGAAGTTCGCTTGTGAAAAAAGGTTCCTTCACCTCATTTACAGGAGAAGGTACACATAAAACATGAGATCCAAATTTTTAACCACATTTGTTTGTGTCTGAAAGAACAAGTGCACGCAAGTTCAAATAGTGGCCTTATATTGAATATTTTGCTTGTGGCATGTCTGTATGTGCTTGTACTATTTTTCGTTTCTATAAATAAAACCAACAAGTCCAAATTTAAATGCATAGTAGTTCAATTTAAATAAAAATAACAAATTTACCTGTTTCTAATAATAATACCCAGAAAATTGCATTAAAGTAACATATTTTTTGTATAAATAGCACTTTTCTCCTTACTAATGAATAACACCAAGAATTCATAATTCAAACATGAAGTTGATATTTATAAAATCTCATATTTCCCAGATACTAAAGATTAAAACCAAGAAGTTCAATTTTAAAAAATGGAGTGGTTCAATGCATATAAAATCTCAGTTTTTTCTTGTTAATGAAGAATAAAACCAAGAAGTTAAATTTTAAAAAAGTAGAGCAGTTTGATAATTATTTGAAAACTCGGTTTTTTCGGTTGCTAAAGAATAAAACTAATAAGTTCTATTCAAAATAATGAAGAAGTTTGATGTTTCTAAAAAAACTTCAATTTTCACATTTCTAAACAACACAAAGAAGTTCAAACAAAAAAGTCAGAGCGGTTCGATGTCTATAAAAAACTCAGATTTTTTCGTTACTAAAAGCGAAACAAAGAGAAGTTCAAATTAATAACTGTCAGAAGTTCACATACTGCATGGTGTGTGTTTTCAAATGAGAAAATAGAATAAAAAGTTAAAGTATAAAAAATTAGTTGCAAGAAGTTTAGGTGCTCGACACGGTAAAGTTCAATACTTCTTGTGAGAGACGTAATCGGCACGATATATCATTTGTTCAACTCCGATGAACGGGTAAGAAATTATGAACAAAAATATATGGTAGAAGTTCAAAGTGAAAACAAGGTAAGTTCGATGATTATAGAAAACCCAGATTTTTACTCGTTATTAAAGAATGGAAACAAGAAGTTCAAAAATAAAAAAACAAGAAGTTTAACTTTTAAAAATAGAGCGCTTCAAAATTTCAAAAAAAAAGATTAAGAAATAAAACCAGGAAGTCCATATTAAAAGGATGTAGAAGTTCGATGATTATAGAAAACTCATATTGTCCTTGTTATTAAAGAATGGAAACAAGAAGTTCAAAAGAAATAACAAGAAGTTCAACTTTTCAAAATAGAGCGCTACAAAATTCATAAAAAAGGATTAAGAAAATCAGATAAAAAATTCATAAAAAAACTCAGATATATTCACGTAACCAAGAGAAGTTCAGATTGATAACTGTCAAAAGTTCACGTACTATACGGTGTGCATTTTGTATTAAAATAAAAATAAAAAATCAAAGGCTAAAAGTTTATTGTTATAAGTTCAAGTCCTCCGTCGGAGAAAGTTAAAAAATTATTGTGAGAGAGGTTTGTACAAAAGGAATATCATTTGTGTAACACCAACGAATGGATGAGAAAATTACAAACGAAAATACGTCACAGAAGTTCAATGTGAAACCAGCAGAAAGTTCAACTACTACACTGAATGAATTTCAGATGGAAAACTTTTAAAATCGTCGCGAGTATGAAAAAATGATCAGCACGGGAAAGTTGCGTGTTTACAACAGCTTTCCACTGGTATATCATTTTATCAATTCCGGTGAGTGGATGGAGAGCTACGGGCAAAACAAGCACGTGAAAAACAGAGTGAAGTTCAAGTAGACATGCCGAGAAGTTCAAGTTCTTCACGCGGTGCATTTTCAAAGAATTTCTTTTGCAATAAAGGCAGAACGAATGATCCCGCCGTTTTTGAAACTACTTGAAAACGACTAGGAATTAGAGAAAACCACCAACATGAAAAAGTTTTGCATTTTCCGTAGCTTTTCAACGGTATATTACTTGCCCCATTCTAATAAAACTTGTAGAAATTACGACGAAAATACGTTTTTAGTCATTTTCAAAATTGACTTAAAACAATAAGGAATTGGGAGAAACAATATATAGCAAAAAGTTTCAAATTTCCTCAAGCTTTCCAACGCCATATCATTTGCTGCATTCGGACTTACGGTTAAAAATTAGCTCGAAAATACAAACTCGATGCAACTTGGACTGTTTTCTAAATTACGTTTAAACCTTTCAAAATTAGAAAAACTTTAAACATGAAAAAGTAGTGCATTTTCATAAGCTTTCCAACGCCATATCATTTGTCTCAATTGGATTAGCCGTTTAGAAATGTCATCGAAAATATGAAGTCGGCTGTTCGGTTTGTGAAATTTTACGATTTTCAAAATTACTCTTTAACCATAGGGAATTAGAGAAAACTTTCAACATGTGGAAGAAGCGGTTTTGCAGCAGTTTTCCAATGCCATATTATTTGCCTCATTCCAATATCCGGTTTAGAAATGTGATCGAAAATATGATTCACGTTTTTTGTATGAAGAAAAAACGGTTTTCAAAACTGCTCTGAAACCGCTTACATTTTGCTAAAAAATTTAACTTGGGTCATGATACTGGTGTCCATAGCTTTCCAACGGTATATCGCAAGCCCCATTTGGGCAATGTTGGCGGAAGTTCAACCTACCACTGGAAGAAGTTCGGGTCCAACAACTCAGGCAGTAATATTGCAAAAACGCAATTTCATCACGACCCGAGAACAAAATCCGCCAACGAGCGAGATTCCTATTTAAAACTGGTATTTAGTTGCTAAAAAATGTTTCTAGATTACACTAACATCATACAGAACATAACTAACCAGAATAATTCGCGGGGGAAGCCACGGTCGGGTTCGTACAGAGGGAAGTTCAAACGCGTTACTCAGGCAGTTCAGGTTGTGATCATAATATTATTCTAATCCCATCATCAGTATAGTGTTTATATATATATTGCTATTTTGTTACTAGTAACAGAATAATATTCTGTTACCGTCCGTCTTATATCCGTGCGATAGCAAGTCAGAGATGGGAAAAAGCACGAACCGATAACACATTGAAAAAAAAAAGAAACTGGGCCTCCACCTTCCTCTGCCCTCGCTCACACCTCCCACGCTTTCCCCTAACCTCGCGTCGCCATTGCCCCTGCAACCATGCGCCGCCCACCTTCCTGCCGACTAGCGCCGCCCCACCTTCCTGCCGACACGCGCCTCCCTACCATCCCGCCGACCAGCGCCACCTTGCCTTCCCGCCGCCGCACGCCGCCCCGCCATCCCACCTACCGGAGCCGCCCGCCTTCCTTCCGACCGGCGCTGCCCCACCCCGCCTTCCCGTCGCCGCACGCCGCCTAGCCTTCCCGCCGAACGGCGCCGCCCCGCCATCCTGCCTACCAGCATCGCCCGCCTCCCACCGATCTGCACTGCCCCGCCCCCATGCACTACTTCCTTCAGTCCCCGTTCAGGTATGGGGCTCCACCAGTCCAACTCTTCCTCCCTTATCCGTCTGAGCTCCTCTTGTCATGCTCCTTCACGAACGAGCTTCAACAATCTAAATTTCTTTCCTTATCGACACCTTCACTCGCGCAGGAAACTGACTAATTAACCTGTCAGGTTGGTGTAGATTTGGGGCTATGATTAAAACTAGAAGCTGATGTTGTTCAGGCTCATGGAGCTCGACCTCTCCTCCTTGGCCTCCGTCTGCATGTTCGCCGATGACAGCCTCATGTATGTACGTCTCCTCTTCTAATCCCCACACTACTTAGTACTTTCCAATCATGCCCCACCAAAAATGAAAACATACACTAGGTGTCACAGTTCACTACGGATTTGATCATCAGTTCATAAAAAATCACAGAAAAAAATAGATGGATGTCGGCGCTGGAGGGGTATCACCGCACCCATAGACTTCTCTTCTTTGCTGCAATGCAAGGTTGATATTCCTCTTAAACATTCACATAGAAAAGAATAGAGCTACTCTGTACACATTGTGTGCCGGTGTCAGAACATCTGATACTAATTAGTAAGTTTAGGAAATATGTACCAAGCTGAAGATGAGACAAGGAGATAGGGATATATAGACAGAGTGCTATGATGTGTGTTGTTAGTTATGAATAATTCGGGGGAACAACTGGATACTCATCATGGGTTATGAAGTAGACAAAAATGCATTTCATAGCATTTGCTATATATGCGTACACCTTTGTAGTCTTTTTCAGTTCAAGTTTTGCTAGCAAAAAAAGATTTGTCGCAATTCAATATAAAATAGTGAAATCAGTTAGTTGATGGAAAATAATTCAAGTATATCTGTGCACGCTGCAGTAGCAATTCGGTAGAAAAAAATTCAGCAGTTTGTTAAACAAAAAATAGAAGCACATTTTGTGAATTTTATAATAATGCATCTGTTTTAGTTATTGTATGTAGGGCCATGTAACGGAGAAAACTGATGCATATGTCGTCTTCTTTGTTCTGTGAATGGCTGGAGGGGTAGCTTCAGTTTCCAAGTGTTGTACAAAAGATCCAGGACTGTGGGAGAAGATTTGTTGTTGAAGAAGTGGAATTTGTTGGGTGCATGTGCAAAAAAATCGTTAGTTCAGTTTTCAAAATTCTGTAAGTTTGTTTTGATTTTATAAAATTCTATAAGTCTATTGTGTGTCCTGCTACAGATCTGAACTATTTGTCTAGTCATTCTAGTACTGATTCAATCGCCTAAAATAAGTTCAAGAAAAATCAGTAAGTTTGGTGCGTGTGCTGCTACAAATCTAAAGTTCTACTCCAGTCATTCTAGTACTAATGTCTCTTTAAGTCTATAGCGGAGAGAATATTTGTGTGCTCATTCGTTCATAGTATGAAGCTCATTTATAGTTTCTTTTCTCATTCTGTTAATTAGGAAAATGTTTATTGACCTTGAAGCATAAACCTCTCAGCAATGTAACATTCAGCTGATATTTTAACAATCGGTAAGTTGTTGTAGCGGGACAAGGTCATCATCTTGAGGAGGTCAGTGATACCATGCATGCTGAAAGTGTGCGATGGATATTCTCTTCACATTTTTGTGTTTTGGAGTAAATCAACATAGATTGTTGACACGGTAGCTTCTAATTTTTTGCATAGGATTTGGAGATATGAATAATGATTGATTTTGATCAGTACTTGGTTGTGTGATATGTTTGAAACCAGGACGACCTCGACCTTCGTCTGCTTCTTGTTTCCAACCGCATCCAGGACGACCTCGACCTACTGCTACTAGCTGTTGGTGCACCTCATGTTTAGCTGCTAGCTATTACCCAGTGTGCTTGAATCTACCGCTACAAAGAAGGTAATAAAAATATTGACTGCTGCTATTGTCTTGCAAGTTCAGGAATTAGGTCTGATGTTGTGCGGGCATGCATGGTGTGTGCTCCGTGTGTTATTTTTCCGAGACGTGAGCTGTCTGATCCTCTAAATAGGAGAATTTGTGTTTATTGAGATACCATAGATGGGTGCCATTCGTGCTCCCATTTATATTTGGGCTTATCATAGTTCACTAGGGAGAGCTATTATGTGGAGAAGTACATGTATTGATGCCCCTGGAGTCCATGTATCGTTGCAAAAAAATAGTTTAGTTTTTGTTATAGAATAGTTTACTACAAGTTCAATTGTTATAAAAATTGCTTGCACCTGTTTTGTTCCTGCATTTATGTATAAGTTCAATGTTTTGAGATGGCTCTGTTTAGATTACTTCCAACTCTGAAGCTTTACATGCGTATTTGGGGACGGGATTTTCAGGTACTAGTTTGGAACTGTATCTAACCCATACTAAAATGTTTTAGCAGTTTGACAGCATGTAGCGACCCGCCCTCAGACGGTCAAATCTTTGTGCTTCAGTGTCATCCCTGGATCGGTAAGGCTGACACACACAATACTCGAAGGATTTATAACAAAGTAGCAATCACACAATTATTACATTGAATGTCTCAAAAGAGAACTTATTACAATAAGTATGGCTTAAGGCCATCTAAATACGATAACAGCGAAAGACTTGGCAGATAAAATGAGTTCATCAACTCCAACGGCATAGCTGAGTGCACGACAACCGACCTATGGCATCTTACTTGTCGTCTGAAAAGTCTGTAACATAATACGTTGCAGCTCAAAAACGAGTTAGCACATGGAATATGCTGGCATAGTAACACAGTAGAGCAAAGAACCGATAAATGCTATCACTACATGCATATATGGTTGGTGGAGGCTCTATAGTTACAATGTTTTTGTGAAAAGCCAATTTTTCCCTACAACAAAGGAATATATTTTATTTAACTATTATGGTAGTTGAAACAACATTGAGAATGGTACCCCCATCTCAATCCCAATTAAAGGTAATTATCAATCCAACAAATTAATTTAAAGTGATGAGATCCATAGGATAATTCAAGAACCATATACTCAAGATGTCCATGACCGAGGACACGGCTAACCATGATTAGTTTGTACACTCTGCAGAGGTTTGCGCACTTTTCCCCACAAGACTCGATCTCCTCCATTGGATTTCTCGCACTACATGGTGTTTGAGAAACGGATAACTGAGACACAGTCTTTTAGAAGCATTAACTCTAACCCCGGGTAGACTGTACCAACCTACATCCCCTACATCTGCTAGCCTACCACTGGAAGAGGTCATGCAACCCACTCAACTATGCTAGAGCCCATAATAGCTTGTGGCTGCACACGGAAGTTTCAAACATGAATAATCTTATGTCAGCCTGGGTGGCGGACCATAGGAGGATCACACGGTATAACCCCGGGATCTCCTAGGACAACACTGGTATAGCCCCAGGTGCCCAAACCAACAATCCACCTAGATGTGTATTAAAGTTGCCACCTTAAGTTGAACCATTAATTAACAACTCACATCTGTCATGGATACTCTCAAACCCAATCCACGTCTACAAGCATAGCATGGCAATATAAGCATAACGTAGAAGTAACTCCCGAGGGTTTGATAATAAACATGATAATAGGTTCTACCCC
The DNA here is from genome assembly GCF_018294505.1 of Triticum aestivum. Classification (NCBI taxonomy): domain Eukaryota; kingdom Viridiplantae; phylum Streptophyta; class Magnoliopsida; order Poales; family Poaceae; genus Triticum; species Triticum aestivum. The sequence continues at coordinate 331,831,511 of NC_057812.1, forward strand.
ATCATCTACTTCCCAGACCCACATGTTAAGAGATCCTACTCATGCAATGTGTGAGGGATGAAACTAATGCATAAAAACTGGGTATGAAAAAGTATGATCGATGTGTTACTTGCCTTGCTGACGATCTACAAATCCTAAAGACTTGTAGTAGCACGCTTCACACTCCAGGAATTCTATCGCAAACAAACAATAGCATACATAAGAAATCAAGCAAAGATGCAAGGGGAAAACTTCGAACAAGAAGATCTAACCAGAAAGTTCAACTGAAGAACTCCGGTTTGCAAAAAGAATCAAATCAAACGGAGCAACGAAACTCAAACTACGAAAGAAACAAGATCCGATTACTAATCTGGACTAAAGTCAAATTTTACAGTACCAAAATCTTGTTCAAGTTAGTTAAATAGAAAGAGGGCTTCGAGACGAAGATCTAGGCGCTTGTTTCACTCGATTTGGATAAACGAGCGAAAACATAAACTAAAACGAAGATTAGGGCAGAAATCGCGATCGAAAATAATCGCGGAAAAACCCTGGAAAATAAAACGAGACGAACAGGGTAACGAACGAACGTTCATTGTCTGCGACTAACTGACGAACAACGTTCGTTATAACGAACGTACGGACGAGCGTCCGCTATTTAACTAAACCGGGGAAAAACCTAACCAAATCGTTCTAAAAAAACAGAGATCTAGGGTTTCTAAAAAACTGAACGGTTAACCGAAAAGAAAAAAACGAACGGCGGCGGCGTCTGCTACCTCTTGAGCTTGCCTTGGATTTCCTCGAAGAGGAAAGGATGATGCAGCAAAGTAGCGTAAGTATTTCCCTCAGTTTTTGAGAACCAAGGTATCAATCCAGTAGGAGGCCATGCTCAAGTCCCTCGTACCTGTAAAAAACGATAGCTACTTGCAACCAACGCGATTTGGGGTTGTCAATCCCTTCACGGTCACTTACGAGAGTGAGATCTGATAGATATAATATTTTTGGTATTTTTGGTATAGAGATGCAAAGTGAAAAGTAAAAGGCAAAGTAAAAAGCAAAGCAAGATTAAAGTGATGGAGATTGATATGATGAGAATAGACCCGGGGGCCATAGGTTTCACTAGTGTCTTCTCTCAAGAGCATAAGTATTCTACGATGGTTGAACAAATTACTGTTGAGCAATTGACAGAATTGAGTATAGTTATGAAAATATCTAGGCATGATCATGTATATAGGCATCACGTCCGTGACAAGTAGACCGAAACAATTCTGCATCTACTACTATTACCCCACTCATTGCCCTGCATCTATCCAGCATGCATCTAGAGTATTAAGTTAAAAATAGAGTAACGCTTTAAGCAAGATGACATGATGTAGAGAGATAAATTCATGCAATATGAAATAAACCCCATCTTGTTATCCCCGATGGCAATGCTACAATACGTGCCTTGCTGCCCCTTCTGTCACTGGGAAAGGACACCGCAAGATCGAACCCAAAGCTAAGCACTTATCCCATGGCAAGAACTACCAATCTAGTTGGCCAAACCAAACGGATAATTCGAAGAGACTTGCAAAGATAACCAATCATACATAAAAGAATTCAGAGAAGATTCAAATATTATTCACAGATAGACTTGATCATAAACCCATAATTCATCGATCTCAACAAACACACCGCAAAAAGAAGATTACATCGAATAGATCTCCACGAGAGAGGGGGAGAACTTTGTATTGAGATCCAAAAAGAGAGAAGAAGCCATTTAGCTACTAACTATGGACCCGAAGGTCTGAGGTAAACTACTCACACTTCATCGGAGAGGCTATGATGATGTAGAAGCCCTCCGTGATGACGTCCCTCTTCGGCGGAGCTCCAGAACAGGCACCAAGATGGGATCTCATGGATACAGAAAGTTGCGGCGGTGGAATTAGGTTTTTTTGGCTCCTCTCTGATCGTTTGGGGGTACGTAGGTATATATAGGAGGAAGGAGTACGTCGGTGGAGCACCGAGGGGCCCACGAGGCAGGGGGCGCGCCCTGGGGGGGGCCACCCACCCTCGTGACCGCCTCTTTGACTCCTTGGAGTAGGGTCCAAGTCTCCTGGATCACGTTCGGTGATAAAATCACGCTCTCGAAGGTTTTATTCCGTTTGATATTCTGTTTCTCCGAAATACTGAAATGGGCAAAAAACAGCAATTCTGGGCTGGGCCTCCGGTTAATAGGTTAGTCCCAAAAATAATATAAAAGTGGAAAATAAAGCCCAATATAGTCCAAAATAGTAGATAATATAGCATGGAGCAATCAAAAATTATAGATATGTTGGAGACGTATCAGGCATCCCCAAGCTTAATTCCTGCTCGTCCTCGAGTAGATAAATGATAAAAAGGGAATTTTTGATGCGGAGTGCTACTTGGCATAATTTGAATGCAAATCCTCTTAATTGTGGTATGAATATTCAGATTAGGAAGATTCAAGACAAAAGTTCATATTGACATAAAGAATAATAATACTTCAAACAAACCAACAAAGCAATTATGTTTTCTTGAAGTAACATGGCCAAAGAAAGTTCATCCCTACAAAATCATATAGTTTAGTCATGCTCCATTTTCGTCACACAAGAATGCTCTCATCATGCAGAACCCCGATGACAAGCCAAGCAATTGTTTCATACCTTAATAATTTTAAACTCATAAACTTTCACGCAATACATGAGCGTGAGCCATGGATATAGCACTATGGGTGGAATAGAATATAATGATGGGGGTTATGTGGAGAAGACAAAAAAGGAGAAAGTCTTACATCAACGAGGCTAATCAATGGGCTATGGAGATGCCCATCAATTGATTTTAATGCAAGGAGTAAGGATTGCCATGCAACGGATGCACCAGAGCTATAAATGTATGAAAGCTCAATAAAAGAAACTAAGTGGGTGTGCATCCAACTTGCTTGCTCACAAAGACCTAAGGCACTTGAGGAGGCCCATTGTTGGAATATACAAGCCAAGTTCTATAATGAAAATTCCCGCTAGTATATGAAAGTGATAACTTAAGAGACTCTCTATATGAAGAACATGGTGCTACTTTGAAGCACAAGTGTGGAAAAAGGAATAGTAGCATTGCCCCTTTTTATTTTCTCTTTTTTTGGGCCTTCTTTTTTTCTTTGGCCTTTCTCTTTTTTTGGACAATGCTCTATTAAATGATGATCATCATACTTTTATTTATTTACAACTCAAAGATTACAACTCGATACTAGAACAAAGTATGACTCTATATGGATGCCTCCGGCGGTGTACCGGGATATGTAATGAATCAAGAGTGACAAGTATGAAAAAATTATGAACGGTGGCTTTGCACAAATACTATGTCAACTAAATGATCATGCTAAGCAATATGACAATGATGGATGTGTCATGATAAACTAGATGGTGGAAAGTTGCATGGCAATATATCTCGGAATGGCTATGGAAATGCCATAATAGGTAGGTATGGTGGCTGTTTTGAGGAAGATATAAGGAGGTTTATGTGTGAAAGAGCGTATCATATCACGGGGTTTGGATGAACCGGCGAAGTTTGCACCAACTCTCGATGTGAGAAAGGCCAATGCACGGTACCGTAGAGGCTAGCAATGATGGAAGGGTGAGAGTGCGTATAATCCATGGACTCAACATTAGTCATAAAGAACTCACATACTTATTGCAAAAATCTATAACTCATCAAAAACCTCGACACTACGTGCATGCTCCTAGGGGGATAGATTGGTAGGAAAAGACCATCGCTCGTCCCCGACCGCCACTCATAAGGAGGACAATCAAATAACACCTCATGTTTCAAATTTGTTGCATAACGTTTAACATACGTGCATGCTACGTGACTTACAAACATTAACTCAAGCACTTCTCAAATTCACAATTACTCTACTAGCATGACTTTGATATTACTACCTCCATATATCAAAACAATTATCAAGCATCCCACTTTTCTTAGTATTCAACACACTCAAAAGAAAGTTTCACAAATCTTGAATACCAAGCATGTTATTATTAAGCAAATTACCATGCTATTAAGAGACTCTCAAAATAATTTAAGTGAAGCATGAGAGATCGATAGTTTCTTTAAAATAAATCCACCACCGTGCTCTAAAAAATCTAAGTGAAGCACATAGAGCAAAATTATAACGCTCAAAAGACATAAGTGAAGCACATAGAGCAAAACTACTTAGCTCAAAAGATATAAGTGAAGCACATAAAGTATTCTATCAAATTCTAATTCATGTATGGATCTCCCAAAAGGTGTGTAAAGCAAGGATGATTGTGGCATACTAAAACACAAAGACAAAAATAATACAAGACGCTCCAAGCAAAACACATATCATGTTGGTGAATAGAAATATAGCTCCAAGTAAATTACCGATGGAAGTGGACGAAAGAGGGGATGCCTTCCGGGGCATCCACAAGCTTTGACTTTTTGGTGTCCTTGGATTATCTTGGGGGTGCCATGGGCATCCCCAAGCTTAGGCTCTTGCCACTCCTTGTTCCACAATCTATCAAAAGAATTCACCCAAAACTTGAAAACTTCACAACATAAAACTTAAAGTAGAAAACTCGTGAGCTCCGTTAGTGAAAGAAAACAAAAAACCACTTCAAGGTACTGTAATGAACTCATTCTTTATTTATATTGGTGTTAAACCTACTGTATTCCAACTTCTATATGGATTATAAACTATTTTACTAACCATAGATTCATCAAAATAAGCAACCAACACATGAAAAACAGAATCTTTCAAAAACAGAACAGTCTGTAGTAATCTGTAGCTAGCGTAATATCTGGAAGCCCAAAAATTATAAAATAAATTGCTGGACGTGAGGAACTTATCTATTAATCATTTTCAAAAATAATTAACTAAATATCACTCTCCAATAAAAATGACAGCAGTTCTCGTGAGCGCTAAAGTTTCTGTTTTTTACAGCAAGTTCAACAAGACTTTCCCCAAGTCTTCCCAACGGTTCTACTTGGCACAAACACTAATTAAACACAAAAAACACAACCAACACAGAGGCTAAATAAATTATTTATTACTAAACAGTATCAAAAAGCAAGGAATAAAAATAAAATTGGGTTGCCTCCCAACAAGCGCTATCGTTTAACGCCCCTAGCTAGGCATAAAAGCGAGGGTAGATCTAGGTATTGCCATCCTTGGTAGGCAATCCATAAGTGGCTCTCATGATAGTTTCATATGTCAATTTTATTTTCTTTCTTGGAAAGTGTTCCATGCCCTTTTTAATGGAAATTGAAATCTAATATTCCCTTCCTTCATATCAATAATCGCACCAACCGTTCTAAGGAAAGGTCTACCAAGACTAATAGGGAAAAAAGGATTGCAATCTATATCAAGAAAAATGAAATCTACGGGCACATAATTTCTATTTGCAACAATAATAACATCATTAATCCTTCCCATAGGTTTCTTAATAGTAGAATCCGCAAGATGCAAGTTTAGAGAGCAATCATCAAAATTGCGGAAATCTAGCAAATCACACAAAGTTTTGGGGATAGTGGAGACACTAGCACCCAAATCACACAAAGCATAAAACTCATGATCTTTAATTTTAATTTTAATAGTTGGTTCCCATTCATCATAGAGTTTTCTAGGGATAAAAACTTTCAACTCAAGTTTTTCTTCATAAGATTGCATCAAGGAATCAACAATATGTTCGGTGAAGGCTTTCTTTTGACTATAAGCATGTGGAGAATTTAGCACGGATTGCAACAAGGAAATACAATCAATTAAAGAGCAACTTTCATAATTAAATTCCTTGAAATCCAATATAGTGGGTTTAGCAACATTAGATTTTTATTTCTTTCAATCCCACTTTCATCAATTTCATCATAAAGATCTAAATACTCCGAATTTTTAGAACGCCTTCTAGGTAAAGGGAGATCATATTCAGTTTATCAAGATTCATATTGCAAAACAAAGATTTAATAGGAGACACATCAATAACTTTTAGATCTTCATCTTGATTTTCATAGGAATTCGGTTTAGCGGCCATCTTATTAACTAAGGTGGCTTGCATATCCGAAATTTCAGCAGTCATCTTTTCAAGACGAGCAATTTGGGATCTTATACCATCAAATTCTTTAGACATATCATCAAGCTCTTTATTCATATAACTCATAAAACTTTTTTGTTCCTTAAGCTCATTTCTAAAGAAATTATTATGCTCAAATTGCAAAACCATAAACTTCCTAACGTTGGTTTCGATCTCCTCTAACCTTTTAAGGTGAAGATCACCAAATCTCGGTTGAGCCATCGCGACAAACAAGCAATCCAACACACAAGCAAACAAAAAGGTAAGCGGGCAAATAGAAAAAGAGAGAGAGGATAGAGAGAGAGGGCGAATAAAACGACAAGGGTGAAGTGGGGGAGAGGAAAATGAGAGGCAAAGGGCAAATAATGTAATGCGAGAGATAGGGATTGTGATGGGTACTTGGTGTGTTGACTTTTTGCGTAGACTCCCCGACAACGGCGCCAGAAATTCTTCTTGCTACCTCTTGAGCTTGCGTTGGATTTCCCCGAAGAGGAAAGGATGATGCAGCAAAGTAGCGTAAGTATTTCCCTCAGTTTTTGAGAACCAAGGTATTGATCCAGTAGGAGGCCACGCTCAAGTCCCTCGTACCTCCACAAAATGATAGCTACTCGCAACTAATGCGATTAGTGGTTGTCAATCCCTTCACGGTCACTTACGAGAGTGAGATCTGATAGATATAATATTTTTGGTATTTTTGGTATAGAGATGCAAAGTGAAAAGTAAAAGGCAAAGTAAAAAGCAAAGCAAGATTAAAGTGATGGAGATTGATATGATGAGAATAGACCCGGGGGCCATAGGTTTCACTAGTGGCTTCTCTCAAGAGCATAAGTATTCTACGGTGGGTGAACAAATTACTGTTGAGCAATTGACAGAATTGAGCATAATTATGAGAATATCTAGACATGATCATGTATATAGGCATCACGTCCGTGACAAGTAGACCGAAACGATTCTGCATCTACTACTATTACTCCACTCATCGACCGCTATCAAGCATGCATCTAGAGTATTAAGTTAAAAACAGAGTAACGCTTTAAGCAAGATGACATGATGTAGAGAGATAAATTCATGCAATATGAAATAAACCCCATCTTGTTATCCTCGATGGCAACGATACAATACGTGCCTTGCTGCCCCTTCTGTCACTGGGTAAGGACACCGCAAGATCGAACCCAAAGCTAAGCACTTCTCCCATGGCAAGAACTACCAATCTAGTTGGCCAAACCAAACGGATAATTCGAAGAGACTTGCAAAGATAACCAATCATACATAAAAGAATTCAGAGAAGATTCAAATATTATTCACAGATAGACTTGATCATAAACCCACAATTCATCGGTCTCAACAAACACACCGCAAAAAGAAGATTACATCGAATAGATCTCGACAAGAGAGGGGGAGAACTTTGTATTGAGATCCAAAAAGAGAGAAGAAGCCATCTAGCTACTAACTATGGACCCGAAGGTCTGAGGTAAACTACTCACACTTCATCGGAGAGGCTATGATGATGTAGAAGCCCTCCGTGATGATGACCCTCTCCGGCGGAGCTCTGGAACAGGCCCCAAGATGGGATCTCGTGGATACAAAAAGTTGCAGCGGTGGAATTAGGTTTTTTTGGCTCCTCTGTGATCGTTTGGGGGTACGTAGGTATATATAGGAGGAAGGAGTACGTCGGTGGAGCACCGACGGGCCCACGAGGCAGGGGGGCGCGCCCCAGGGGGGCGCCCCCACCCTCGTGACCGCCTCTTTGACTCCTTGGAGTAGGGTCCAAGTCTCCTGGATCACGTTCGGTGAGAAAATCACGTTCCCGAAGGTTTTATTCCGTTTGGACTCCGTTTGATATTCTGTTTCTCCGAAATACTGAAATAGGCAAAAAACATCAATTCTGGGCTGGGCCTATGGTTAATAGGTTAGTCCCAAAAATAATATAAAAGTGGAAAATAAAGCCCAATATAGTCCAAAACAGTAGATAATATAGCATGGAGCAATCAAAAATTGTAGATATGTTGGAGACGTATCATCGTCTGCTACCTCCGGCGAGGCTCTGGCGGGGCGGCGCGACATCAAGGGGCGATGGCGGCGCGGGACGGGAGGCGGCGACGGCTTGCGGCGGCGGGCCGCGCAGGCGGCATGCGGCTTGCGGGTGGTGGGGTGGTGGGTAGCGGAGAGGGGCGGCGGTGGCGGGGTACTTATAGGGGGTTCGGGGCGAGGCCGACTTGGGGAAGGGGCGGTGTGGCGGCATGGCGCAGGCGAACTTCGGTGAGTCCATCTCGCGCACGGGAGGAGAGGCGGCAACGCTAGGCGGGCCGGCCTGCTCGGCTGGGCTTCGGCCCATTTGGGCGGGAAACTTTTTTTTTTCAAAACAGATTCGCCGGAAAAATCCTAGAAAATAAAATAATAATCTAAAAATACCAAAACAAATTTTCACCGTCTAATTAGAATATTTAGAACAAATGAACATTTTCTTGGCCCTAAAATGCAACTTTGAAAAATGCAAATTTTTCTAATTCAAATAAAATAGCCACAAAATTCCAAATAAAATTACTTATTTGATTTTAATATTTTCCCTCTAATATTTCATTTATTTTGGAGAAGTCATATTATCTACTCTCATATATTTTTATTAGAAATATTTTCGAAGAGGAAAAATAATTAAGACCAAATGATCCTCTTTTCAAAATTTGAGAAAACTCAAATATGAAAATAACGAAATTCCCAACTCTCTCCGCGGGTCCTTGAGTTGCTTAGAATTTCGAGGATTCGCGAAACAAAATGCGGTAAAGATATGATATGCATGAATGACCTATGTATAACATTCCAAATTGAAAATTTGGGATGTTACAAACCTACCCCCTTAAGATGAATCTCGCCCTCGAGATTCGGGTTAGCTAGAAAATAGGTGTGGGTGGTCTTTACGTAGATCATCCTCTCACTCCTAGGTGGCTTCATACTCAGTATGGTGGCTCCACTGGACTTTGCAAAACTTAATATCCTTGCTGCGGGTAACTCGGCTAGCAAACTCGAGAATCTTGACTGGTTTCTCCTCATAGGTCAGATCACTATCCAACTGAATTGCTTCCAGGGGCACTGTATCTCTTAGAGGGATATCAACCATCTTTGCACGACACTTCTTCAACTGGGAAACGTGAAACACATCATGAACTCCTGACAGTCCTTCGGGTAACTCCAATTTTTAGGATACCTCTCCCATACGTTCCAAAACACGGTATGGTCCTACAAATCTCGGGGCTAACTTCCCCTTAACTCCAAATTGCTTAACTCCTCGGAGCGGTGACACACGGAGATATGCTTTGTCTCCGACTTCATAGCTGTTCTGTTTGGACTATGCTACCTCCAGTCTGTCTCGAATCAGCTTAACCTTCTCTTCTGACTCTTTGATCAAATCTGGTCCAAACAACTAACGGTCTCCAACTTCATCCCACATTAATGGTGTCCTGCACCTTCGTCCATACCGGGCTTCGAACGATGCCATCTTCAAATTGGCCTAGTAACTATTGTTGTATGAGAACTCCGCGTAGGGCAGGTTGCCATCCCAACTAGATCCATAGTCTAGCGCACAAGCTCTCAACATGTCTTCCAGAATCTGATTGACTCTCTCGGTCTACCCATCTGTTTGCGGATGAAAGGCTGTACTGAACTCTAGCCTGGTACCCAAAGTCTGGTGCAGCTGATGCCAAAACTTTGAAGTAAACTGGGTTCCTCTATCAGATACGATGGTCTTCGGAACTCCATGCAGACATACGATCCTGGTCATATATATCTTGGCCAACTTCGCACTTGTATAGGTGGTTTTTAATGGGATAAAGTGAGCTACTTTGGTCAAGCGGTCCACTACTACCCAGATAGAGTCATATCCTGATCGGGTCCTGGGTAATCCGGTGATGAAATCCATGCTAAGCTTGTCCCACTTCCATTCGGGTATTGGCATAGGCTGCAGTAATCCTGCTGGCTTCTGATGTTCTGCCTTCACTCTCTGACGTACATCACATACGACTACATACTCGGCAATATCCTTCTTCATACCAGTCCACCAGAAATGCTCCTTCAAATCCAAATACATCTTGGTGTTTCCGGGGTGTATAGAGTATGGCGAGTCATGAGCTTCCTGAAATATCAACTTCCTGATCTCTACATTATTGGGCACATAAACTCGGTCCTCAAACCACAAGGTGTCATGCTCATCCTCACGAAAACCTTTGGCCTTACCTTCACTCATCTTCTCCTTTATCTCAGCAATTTCCTTGTCATCGTTCTGAGCTTCACGAATCTTTCCCAACAATGTAGACTGAACTTCCATTGCTGTAACAAAACCTCTAGGTACAATCTCCAAACGAAGCTCCCTAAGATCTTCTCATAACTCCTTGGCAAACCTCCTATTACTAAGGTATTGGCATAACTCTTCCGGCTCAAAGCGTCTGCTACGACATTGGCCTTGCCTGGATGATAGTGCAACTTCATATTGTAATCCTTTATGAGCTCCAACCATCTCCTTTGCCTGAGATTTAACTCCTTCTGTGTGAAAATGTACTTCAAACAATTGTGATCCGTGTACACATCACAATGGTTTCCAATAAGAAAGTCTCTCCAGGTCTTGAGTGCATGCACTACAGCTGCTAACTCCAAGTCATGCATGGCATAATTCAACTCATGCGATCGAAGTTATCGTGAGGCATACAAAACAACTCTTCCATCTTGCATAAGTACACCTCCAAGTCCTAAGCGAGATGCATCGCAATACACATGGAAATCCTTGTGTATATCTGGCAGAATCAGCACTGGGGCTGTAGTCAAACGTTTCTTCAACTCCTGAAAACTTGCCTCACATTCTTCCGTCCATTTGAACTTAGTGTCCTTCTTCAACAACTCCGTCATGGGCATCGCAATCTTAGAGAAATTCTCAATGAATCTCCGATAATATCCCGCGAGTCCCAGAAAACTGTGGATCTCTCCCACTGAGGTGGGTGCCAACCACTCACTGACTGACTTAACCTTGGTGGGGTCTACTGCTATACCTTCTCCTGATATAACATGTCCAAGGAATCCAACTTCCTTCAACCAGAACTCACATTTGCTGAACTTGGCATATAACTGATGTTCACTGAGCTTCTCGAGAACTAAACGCAGATGCTCCTTGTGCTCCTCTTCATTTTTAGTGTATACCAGAATATCATCAATAAACACCACAATGAACTTATCCAAGAACTCCATGAATACCTTATTCATCATGCTCATGAAATAGGCAGGGGCATTAGTCAATCCAAATGACATAACCCTATACTCATATAGCCCGTACCTTGTGGTGAAGGTTGTCTTAGGTATATCCAGTTCTCGGATTTTTAGTGGGTGATATCCTGATCGCAGGCCGATCTTCAAAAACACTTTAGCTCCTTGCAGTTGGTCAAACAAATCATTGATCATCGGTAGTGGGTACTTCTCTTGATCGTCACTTCATTCAATGCCTGATAATCAACAACCAATCTCAGAGATTTATCCTTCTTCTCAACCAAGAGCACTTGGGCTCCCCATGGTGATGAACTTCGTCGAATGTAACCTTTCTCCAATAACTCCTTGATCTTCTTCTTAATCTCCTCTAGATCATTCGCGGGCATCCGGTATGGTCTCTTCGATATTGGTCCGGTGACTGGCAAGAGCTCTATCAAAAACTCAATATCACGATCTGGCAGCATGCCTGGTAATTCCTCTGGAAATACATCCGGGTAATCCTTCACTACAGGCACTTCTTCCTGAACAAATCCCGTGAGAGAATTTACGTGAGTAATCTTAGGAGTATGTCTAGATACATACTTAATCCTTTTTCCCTCCAGGGTGGTGAGTAGAATTGACCTACTGGCGCAATCAATGTTTCCTCCATACTTCGATAACCAATCCATCCCTAGTATCACATCCAATACTTGGGATTCCAAAATTATTAGGTCTGAGGGGAAAACATGGCTGCCAATGGTTAAGGGTAACCGGTCGCACCATCGGCTGGCCATATACTCTGCACCTGGTGAGCTCACTAGCAAGGGTGTCCTAAGGGCTAAGGTGGGTAACTTAAACTTGTCCATAAATCCCCTTGAAATGTATGAATGCGATGCACCAGTATCAAAAAGAACAAGAGCGGTAAATGACTTAACCAAAAACTTACCGATAACCGCATCTGGCTGCTCTTCAACCTCCTCCACGTTCACGTGGTTCACTTGTCCCCTGTTGAAAGGGTTGGGCTTCTTCCCCGAGCTTCCATTACCATTGCCATTCTTCAACTCTGGAAAATCATTGGCGTAGTGCCCAGTCTTCCCGCACTTGAAACAGGTGATGTGACTCTGGTCCTTCTTGGCGGGTGTGGCTGGGTTAGAGCGGTTCTGATTGTTGCCTACTCCATTCTCGTTTCCATTCTTGGGGCCACAACTTCCTCCATTGTGAGTGTCGCCTCCATGGTTATGGGTATATCCTCCCGAGTTCGGGGTAAAACAAGGCTTCTGCGATGCTCCTGTATTGTACTTCCCTTGTCCATACTTCCTCTTGTGGCTCTCAATCTGCTGCTGCTTCCCTTCGATCATAAGAACCTTATCTACCAACTCCTGGTTGTTTTTGAATGTTGCCACTAGTAACTGCATGCTTATCTCATCATTCAGCCCTTCCATAAACTTCTCCTGCTTCGCGGCATCCGTGGCCACATCATATGGGGCATAGCGAGATAACTTACTAAACTCATCCATGTACTAAGCTACAGTACGATTTCCCTGGCGTAAGTTACGAAATTCACGCTTCTTCATGCTCATAGCTACAGTTGAGACATGGGTTGTGCGGAAAGCTTGCTGAAACTGCTCCCAAGTGGCATTTGCTATAGGAAAAGTGGCTGTGTAATTCGCCCACCATGCGGCTGCGGGTCCATCTAATTGGTGTGCGACAAAACACACCTTCTTAGCATTTGTGCAACCGGCAGTGGTTAACTCCCTTCCAATCCTGCGTAGCCAGTCATCTGCAACTATGGGCTCAGTGCTACTGGAAAACACCGGCGGCTGTAACCTCAGAAAACAGGCTAAGTTGTCAACCGGAGGTGGTGGCGGAGGGTTGTTGTTGTTCTTGCCTTGGTTCTGAACTGACAACTGCATCAAGGCATTCCGCTGCTGGATCAACTGAGTGAGCTCCGATGGGAAGACAAATCCGGGGTCACATCTCGGAGGCATCTGATGGGTTTAGAGGGAAGAGATTATAATAGAATGAGGTCTAAGGAGAAAGCACTACCCATATGCACATGAGACAAACACAATCATATCATATCACTCACTCAATCAAGCAAGGGCATACAATCGATCTAACTATCGTTATAGTGCTCGGACAATTTTATATACATGGGGGAACACTACTGATCATATGGTGGTCCACTAGAAATTTTGATCGGTGGAAGACTCCATGATATCCGCTCTAGCTTCGTCTTCATAGTCATCATCACTTCCATCGGGGTCGGAGTCGGTGTCGTCGATGATGATGTAGTCTTCAGAACGAATCTCCTTAGGTTCGTCGTCGCCTCCTCCTGGCCGTCAGGTCGTCATTCATCTCCACAAGTATCGTCATTTCCTCCGCATAACCATCGCGGGTAGACTTGCACACATCTGGTTCTCCTGGCGACGAATGTGATGGTTTAACTCCTGGATGAATGCTACAATGGACCTGTCCTTCCTCGTGCTGATCATCTCCCATTGCTCATCTCGACGCCCACATATCTAGTAGATAGTGTCCTTAAGCTCCTTATGATAAACTTCGCCGATGCGTCTAATGGCGATGTGGGCTGCCATGCTCTTTCCTAGACTCCAGGTTGGTGCATCAAAGGAAAACTCTATGGGCTCGGTGTTGGGGAACGTAGTAATTCAAAAAAAAAATCTACGCACACGCAGGATCATGGTGATGCACAGCAACGAGAGGGGAGATTGTCGTCCACGTACCCTCGTAGACCGTTAAGTGGAAGCATTATGACAATGCGGTTGATGTAGTCGTACGTCTTCATGATCGACTGATCCTCAACACCAAACATATGACACCTCCGCGTTCAGCACACGTTCATCTCGGCGACATCCCGGGAACTCACGACCCATTAGAGCTCGGGGAAGACTTTTGTCAGCATGACAACATGGTGACGATGTTGATGAAGCCACCGCAGCAGGGCTTCGCCTAAACACCGCTACAGTATGACTGAGGTGGATTATGGTGGAGGGGGGCACCGCACACGGCTGGAGAGATCTCAATGATCAACTTGTGTGTTTAGAGGTGCCCCCTGCCCCCGTATATAAAGGAGCAAGGGAGGGGAGAGGCGGCCGGCCAGGAGGAGGCGTGCCAGGAGGAGTCCTACAACCACCGGGAGTAGGACTCCCTCCTTTTCTAGTTGGAATAGGAGAAGGGGGGAGGAGGAGGGAGAGAGGAAGGAAAGGGGGGCGCGCCCCCTCCTTGTCCAATTCGGACTAGAGGGAGAGGGGGCACGCGACCTGCCCTGGCAGCCCCTCCTCTCTTCCACTAAGGCCCATTATGGCCCATTAACCCCCCCAGGGGGGGTTCCGATAACCCCCGGTACTCAAGTAAAATCACGATTTCACCCGAAACACTTCCGATATCCAAATATAGGCTTCCAATATATAAATCTTTATGTCTAGACCATTTCGAGACTCTTCGTCATGTCGGTGATCAAATTCGGGACTCCGAACTACCTTCGGTACATCAAAACATATAAACTCATAAAACTGATCGTCATAGAACTTTAAGCGTGCGGACCCTACGGGTTCGAGAACTATGTAGACATGGCCGAGACATGTCTCCGGTCAATAACCAATAGCGGAACCTCGATGCTCATATTGGTTCCTACATATTCTACGAAGATCTTTATCGGTCAAATCGCACAACACTATTTGTTGTTCTCTTTGTCATCGGTATGTTACTTGCCCGAGATTCGATCGTCGGTATCCAATACCTAGTTCAATCTCGTTACCGGCAAGTCTCTTTACTCATTCCGTAATACATCATCTTGTAACTAACTCATTAGTTATCATGCTTGCAAGGCTTATAGTGACGTGTATTACCGAGAGGGCCTAGAGATACGTCTCCAACAATCGGAGTGACAAATCCTAATCTTGATCTATGCCAACTCAACAAGTACCATTGGAAACACCTGTAGAGCACCTTTATGATCACCCAGTTACGTTGTGACATTTGGTAGCACACAAAGAGTTCCTACGGTATTCAGGAGTTGCATAATCTCATAGTCATAAGAACATGTAGAAGTCATGAAGAAAGCAATAGCAGCAAACAAACGATCAAGTGCTAAGCTAGCGGAATGGATCAAGTCAGTCACATCATTCTCCTAATGATGTGACCCCATTGATCAAATAACAACTCATGCCAATGGTTAGGAAACTTAACCATCTTTGATCAATGAGCTAGTCAAGTAGAGGCATACTAGTGACACTATGTTTGTCTTTGTATTCACACATGTATTATGTTTCCGGTTAATACAATTCTAGCATGAATAATAAACATTTATTATGAAATAAGGAAATAAATAATAACTTTATTATTGCCTCTAGGGCATATTTCCTTCAGTCTCCCACTTGCACTAGAGTCAATAATCTAGATTACACAGTAATGATTTTAACACCCATGGAGCCTTGGTGCTGATCATGTTTTGCTCGTGGAAGAGGCTTAGTCAGTGGGTTTGTAACATTCAGATCCATATGTATCTTCCAAATCTCTATGTCTCCCACCTGGACTTGATCCCGGATGGAGTTGAAGCGTCTCTTGATGTGCTTGGTTCTCTTGTGAAATCTGGATTCCTTTGCCAAGGCAATTGCACCAGTATTGTCACAAAAGATTTTCATTGGACCCGATGCACTAGGTATGACACCTAGATCAGATATGAACTCCTTCATCCAGACTCCTTCATTCGCTGCTTCCAAAGCAGCAATGTACTCCGCTTCACATGTAGATCCCGCCACTACGCTGTGTTTGGAACTGCTGCAACTGACAGCTCCACCATTTAATATAAACACGTATCCGGTTTGAGATTTAGAATCGTCCGGATCAGTGTCAAAGCTTGCATCAACGTAACCATTTACGATGAGCTCTTTGTCACCTCCATAAACGAGAAACATATCCTTGGTCCTTTACAGGTACTTCAAGATGTTCTTGACCGCTGTCCAGTGATCCACTCCTGGATTACTTTGGTACCTCCCTGCTAGGCTAATAGCAAGGCACACATCAGGTCTGGTACACAACATTGCACACATGATAGAGCCTATGGCTGAAGCATAGGGAACACTTTTCATTTTCTCTCTATCTTCTGAAGTGGTCGGACATTGAGTCTTACTCAACTTCACACCTTGTAACACAGGCAAGAACCCTTTCTTAGCTTGATCCATTTTGAACTTCTTCAAAACTTTATCAAGGTATGTGCTTTGTGAAAGTCCAATTAAGCGTCTTAATTTATCTCTATAGATCTTGATGCCCAATATATAAGCAGCTTCACCGAGGTCTTTCATTGAAAAACTCATATTCAAGTATCCTTTTATGCAATCCAGAAATTATATATCATTTCCAATCAGCAATATGTCATCCACATATAATATTAGAAATGCTACAGAGCTCCCACTCACTTTCTTGTAAATACAGGCTTCTCCAGAAGGCTGTATAAAACCATATGCTTTGATCACACTATCAAAACATTTATTCCAACTCTGAGAGGCTTGCACTAGTCCATAAATGGATCGCTGGAGCTTGCACACTTTGTTAGCTCCCTTTGGATCAATAAAACCTTCAGGTTGCATCATATACAACTCTTCTTCCAGAAATCCATTCAGGAATGCAGTCTTTACATCCATTTGCCAAATTTCATAATCATAAAATGCGGCAATTGCTAACATGATTTGGACAGACTTAAGCATCGCTACGGGTGAGAAGGTCTCATTGTAGTCAACTCCTTGAACTTGTCAAAAACCTTTTGCAACAAGTCGAGATTTGTAGACAGTAACATTACCGTCAGCGTCTGTCTTCCTCTTGAAGATCCATTTATTCTTGATGGCTTGCCGATCATCGGGCAAGTCAACCAAAGTCCACACTTTGTTCTCATACATGGATCCCATCTCAGATTTCATGGCTTCAAGCCATTTTGCGGAATCTGGGCTCATCATCGCTTCCTCGTAGTTCGTAGGTTCGTCATGGTCAAGTAACATGACCTCCAGAACTAGATTACCGTACCACTCTGGTGTGGATCTTGCTCTAGTTGACCTACGAGGTTCGGTAGCAACTTGATCTGATGTTACATGATCATCATCATTAGGTTCCTCACTAATTGGTGTAGGAGTCACAGAAACAGATTTTTGTGATGAACTACTTTCCAATAAGGGAGCAGGTACATTTACCTCATCAAGTTCTACTTTCCTCCCACTCACTTTTTTGAGAGAAACTCCTTTTCTAGAAATGATTAATTCTTAGCAATGAATATCTTGCTTTCGGATAGGTGATAGAAGGTGTACCCAATAGTTTCATTTGGGTATCCTATGAAGACACATTTCTCTGATTTGGGTTCGAGCTTATCAGGTTGAAGTTTTTTCACATAAGCATCGCAGCCCCAAACTTTAAGAAACGACAACTTTGGTTTCTTGCCAAACCATAGTTCATAAGGCGTCGTCTCAATGGATTTTGATGGTGCCCTATTTAACGTGAATGTAGCCGTCTCTAAAGCATAACCCCAAAATGATAGCGGTAAACCAGTAAGAGACATCATAGATCGCACCATATCTAGTAAAGTACGATTACGATGTTCGGACACACCATTATGCTGTGGTGTTCCGGGTGGCGTGAGTTGCGAAACTATTCCTCATTGTTTCAAATGTAGGCCAAACTCGTAACTCAAATATTCTCCTCCACGATCAGATCACAAAAACTTTATTTTCTTGTTACGATGATTTTCCACTTCACTCTGAAATTCTTTGAACTTTTCAAATGTTTCAGACTTATGTTTCATTAAGTAGATATACCCATATCTACTCAAATCATCTGCGAAGGTGAGAAAATAACGATACCCGCCGCGAGCCTCAATATTCATCGTGTTGGGGAACATAGTGATTTCAAAAAAATTCCTACGCACACGCAAGATCATGGTGATGCATAGCAACGAGAGGGGAGAGTGTGATCTACGTACCCTTGTAGATCGACAACGGAAGCGTTTGGTTGATGTAGTCATACGTCTCCATGGCCCGACCGATCAAGCACCGAAACTACGACACCTCCGAGTTCTAGCACACGTTCAGCTCGATGGCGATCCCCGAACTCCGATCCAGCAAAGTGTCGGGGAAGAGTTCCGTCAGCACGACGGCATGGTGACGATCTTGATGCACTACCGTCGCAGGGCTTCGCCTAAGCACCGCTACAATATTATCGAGGACTATGGTGGAAGGGGGCACGACACACGACTAAGAATATGATCACGTGGATCAACTTGTGTGTCAAGGGGTGCCCCCTGCCCCCGTATATAAAGGATCAAGGGGAGGAGGCCGGCCGGCCCTCTATGGTGCGCCAAGGAGGAGTCCTCCTCCTAGTAGGAGTAGGACTCCTACTAGGAGGGGGAAAGAAGTGGGGAGGGAGAGGGAAAGGGGGGCGCCGCCCCCCCTCTCCTAGTCCAATTCGGACCAGAGGGAGGAGGTGCACGGCCCACCTTTGGCTGCCCCTCTCTCTCTCTCCACTAAGGCCCATATGGCCCATTACTTCTCCCGGGGGTGTTCCGGTAACCCTCCGGCTCTCCGGTTTTCTTCGAAATCACCCGGAACACTTCCGGTGTCCGATTATAGCCGTCCAATATATCAATCTTTATGTCTCGACCATTTCGAGACTCCTCGTCATGTCCGTGATCACACTCGAGACTCCGAACTAACTTCGATACATGAAAACTCATAAACTCATAATATAACTGTCATCGAAACCTTAAGCGTGCGGACCCTACGGGTTCGAGAATAATGTAGACATGACCGAGACATGTCTCCGGTCAATAACCAATAGCGGAACCTGGATGCTCATATTGGCTCCTACATATTCTACGAAGATCTTTATCGGTCAGACCGCATAACAACATACGTTGTTCCCTTTGTCATCGGTATATTACTTGCCCGAGATTCGATCGTCGGTATCTCAATACCTAGTTCAATCTCGTTACCGGCAAGTCTCTTTACTCGTTCCATAATACATCATCTCGCAACTAACTCATTAGTTGCAATGCTTGCAAGGCTTATGTGATGTGCATTACCGAGAGGGCCCAGAGATACCTCTCCGACAATCGGAGTGACAAATCCTAATCTCGAAATACGCCAACCCAACATGTACCTTTGGAGACACCTGTAGAGCACCTTTATAATCACCCATTTACGTTGTGACGTTTGGTAGCACACAAAGTGTTCCTCCGGCAAACGGGAGTTGCATAATCTCATAGTCATAGGAACATGTATAAGTCATGAAGAAAGCAATAGCAACATACTAAACGATCGGGTGCTAAGCTAATGGAATGGGTCATGTCAATCAGATCATTCACCTAATGATGTGATCCCGTTAATCAAATAACAACTCTTTGTTCATGGTTAGGAAACATAACCATCTTTGATTAACGAGCTAGTCAAGTAGAGGCATACTAGTGACACTCTGTTTGTCTATGTATTCACACATGTATTATGTTTCCGGTTAATACAATTCTAGCATGAATAATAAACATTTATCATGATATAAGGAAATAAATAATAACTTTATTATTGCCTCTAGGGCATATTTCCTTCAGTCTCCCACTTGCACTAGAGTCAATAATCTAGATTACATAGTAATGATTCTAACACCCATGGAGCCTTGGTGCTGATCATGTTTTGCTTGTGGAAGAGGCTTAGTCAACGGGTCTGCAACATTCAGATCCGTATGTATCTTGCAAATCTCTATGTCTCCCACCTGGACTAGATCCCGGATGGAATTGAAGCGTCTCTTGATGTGCTTGGTTCTCTTGTGAAATCTGGATTCTTTTGCCAAGGCAATTGCACCAGTATTGTCACAAAAGATTTTCGTTGACCCGATGCACTAGGTATGACACCTAGATCAGATATGAACTCCTTCATCCAGACTCCTTCATTTGCTGCTTCCGAAGAAGCTATGTACTCCGCTTCACATGTAGATCCCGCTACAACGCTTTGTTTAGAACTGCACCAACTGACAGCTCCACCGTTTAATGTAAACACGTATCTGGTTTGCGATTTAGAATCGTCCGGATCAGTGTCAAAGCTTGCATCAACGTAACCTTTTACGATGAGCTCTTTGTCACCTCCATATATGAGAAACATATCCTTAGTCCTTTTCAGGTATTTCAGGATGTTCTTGACCGCTGTCCAGTGATCCACTCCTGGATTACTTTGGTACCTCCCTGCTAGACTTATAGCAAGGCATACATCAGGTCTGGTACACAACATTGCATACATGATAGAGCCTATGGCTGAAGCATAGGGAACATCTTTCATTTTCTCTCTATCTTCTGCAGTGGTCGGGCATTGAGTCTTACTCAACTTCACACCTTGCAACGCAGGCAAGAACCCTTTCTTTGCTTGATCCATTTTGAACTTCTTCAAAACTTTGTGAAGGTATGTGCTTTGTGAAAGTCCAATTAAGCGTCTTGATCTATCTCTATAGATCTTAATGCCTAATATGTAAGCAGCTTCACCGAGGTCTTTCATTAAAAACTCTTATTCAAGTATCCCTTTATGCTATCCAGAAATTCTATATCATTTCCAATTAGTAATATGTCATCCACATATAATATCAGAAATGCTACAGAGCTCCCACTCACTTTCTTGTAAATACATGCTTCTCCAAAAGTCTGTATAAAACCAAATGCTTTGATCACACTATCAAAGCGTTTATTCCAACTCCGAGAGGCTTGCACTAGTCCATAAATGGATCGCTGGAGCTTGCACACTTTGTTAGCTCCCTTTGGATCGACAAAACCTTCTGGTTGCATCATATACAACTCTTCTTCCAGAAATACATTCAGGAATGCAGTTTTGACATCCATCTGCCAAATTTCATAATCATAAAATGCGGCAATTGCTAACATGATTCGGACAGACTTAAGCATCGCTACGGGTGAGAAGGTATCATCGTAGTCAATCCCTTGAACTTGTCGAAAACCTTTTGCGACAAGTCGAGCTTTGTAGACAGTAATATTACCGCCAGCGTCAGTCTTCTTCTTGAAGATCCATTTATTCTCAATTGCTTGCCGATCATCGGGCAAGTCAACCAAAGTCCATACTTTGTTCTCATACATGGATCCCATCTCAGATTTCATGGCTTCAAGCCATTTTACGGAACCTGGGCTCACCATCGCTTCTTCATAGTTTGTAGGTTCATCATGATCTAGTAGCATGACTTCCAGAACAGGATTACTGTACCACTCTGGCGTGGATCTCACTCTGGTTGATCTACGAGGTTCAGTAGTATCTTGTTCTGAAGTTTCATGATCATCATCATTAGCTTCCTCACTGATTGGTGTAGGTGTCACTGAAACAATTTTCTGTGATGCACTACTTTCCAATAAGGGAGCAGGTACAGTTACCTCGTCAAGTTCTACTTTCCTCCCACTCACTTCTTTCGAGAGAAACTCCTTCTCCAGAAAGTTTCCGAACTTAGCAACAAAAGTCTTGCCTTCGGATCTGTGATAGAAGGTGTATCCAATAGTCTCCTTTGGATATCCTATGAAGACACACTTCTCTGATTTGGGTTCGAGCTTATCAGGTTGAAGCTTTTTCACATAAGCATCGCAGCCCCGAACTTTCAGAAACGACAACTTTGGTTTCTTGCCAAACCACAGTTCATAAGGCGTCGTCTCAACGGATTTTGATGGTGCCCTATTTAACGTGAATGCGGCCGTCTCTAGAGCGTATCCCCAAAATGATAGTGGTAAATCAGTAAGAGACATCATAGATCGCACCATATCTAGTAAAGTACGATTACGACGTTCGGACACACCATTACGATGTGGTGTTCCAGGTGGCGTGAGTTGCGAAACTATTCCGCATTGTTTCAAATGTACACCAAACTCGTAACTCAAATATTCTCCTCCACGATCAGATCATAGAAACTTTATTTTCTTGTTACGATGATTTTCAACTTCACTCTGAAATTCTTTGAACTTTTCAAACGTTTCAGACTTATGTTTCATTAAGTAGATATACCCATATCTGCTTAAGTCATCTGTGAAGGTGAGAAAATAACAATATCCGCCACGAGCCTCAATATTCATCGGACCACATACATCTATATGTATGATTTACAACAAATCTGTTGCTCTCTCCATAGGACCGGAGAATAGTGTTTTAGTCATCTTGCCCATGAGGCACGGTTCACAAGTACCAAGTGATTCATAATCAAGTGGTTCCAAAAGTCCATCAATATGGAGTTTCTTCATGCGCTTTACACCGATATGACCTAAACGGCAGTGCCACAAATAAGTTGCACTATCATTATCAACTCTGCATCTTTTGGCTTCAACAGTATGAATATGTGTGTCACTACTATCGAGATTCAACAAAAATAGACCACTCTTTAAGGGTGCATGACCATAAAAGATATTACTCATATAAATAGAACAACCATTATTCTCAGATTTAAATGAATAACCGTCTCGCATCAAACAAGATCCAGATATAATGTTCATGCTTAACGCTGGCACCAAATAACAATTATTTAGGTCTAATATTAATCCCGAAGGTAGATGTAGAGGTAGCGTGCCGACTGCGATCACATCGACTTTGGAACCGTTTCCCACGCGCATCGTCACCTCGTCCTTAGCCAATCTTCGCTTAATCCATAGTCCCTGTTTCGAGTTGCAAATATTAGCAACAGAACCAGTATCAAATACCCAGGTGCTACTGCGAGCATTAGTAAGGTACACATCAATAACATGTATATCACATATACCTTTGTTCACCTTGCCATCCTTCTTATCCGCCGAATACTTGGGGCAGTTCTGCTTCCAGTGACCAGTCTGCTTGCAGTAGAAGCACTCAGTTTCAGGCTTAGGTCCAGGTTTGGGTTTCTTCTCTTGAGTAGCAACTTGCTTGCCGTTCTTTTTGAAGTTCCCCTTCTTCTTCCCTTTGCCCTTTTTCTTGGAACATCTCATATGCTCCATGACGTTCAAAACATCGTTGAAGTCCCGATTCTAAGCCGTAAAGCATGGCACGCTGAACTATCGAGTAGTCATCAGCTTTGCTCTGCCAGACGTTCATAACATCTGGTGTTGCTCCAGCAGCAGGCCTGGCACCCAGCGGTGCTTCTAGGACGTAATTCTTCTGTGCAGCAATGAGGATAATCCTCAAGTTACGGACCCAGTCCGTGTAATTGCTACCATCATCTTTCAACTTTGCTTTCTCAAGGAACGCATTAAAATTCAACGGAACAACAGCACGAGCCATCTATCTACAATCAAGCATAAACAAGCAAGATACTATCAGGTACTAAGTTTCATGATAAATTTAGGTTCAATTAATTTACTTAAAGAACTCCCACTTAGATAGACATCCCTCTAATCCTCTAAGTGATTACGTGATCCAAATCAACTAAACCATGTCCGATCATCATGTGAGATGGAGTAGTTTCATTGGTGAACATCACTATGTTGATCATATCTACTATATGATTCACGCTCGACCTTTCGGTCTCCGTGTTCCGAGGCCATATCTGTATATGCTTGGCTCGTCAAGTATAACCTGAGTATTCCGCGTGTGCAACTGTTTTGCACCCGTTGTATTTGAACGTAGAGCCTATCACACCCGATCATCACGTGGTGTCTCAGCACGAAGAACTTTCGCAATGGTGCATACTCAGGGAGAACACTTCTTGATAATTAGTGAGAGATCATCTTATAATGCTACCATCAATCAAAGCAAGATAAGATGCATAAAAGATAAACATCACATGCAATCAATATAAGTGATATGATATGGCCATCATCATCTTGTGCTTGTGATCTCCATCTTCGAAGCACCGTCGTGATCACCATCGTCACCGGCGCGACACCTTGATCTCCATCGTAGCATCGTTGTCGTCTCGCCAATCTTATACTTCCACGACTATCGCTACCTCTTAGTGATAAAGTAAAGCATTACAGCGCGATTGCATTGCATACAATAAAGCGACAACCATATGGCTCCTGCCAGTTGCCGATAACTCGGTTACAAAACATGATCATCTCATATAATAAAATTTTAGCATCATGTCTTGACCATATCACATCACAACATGCCCTACAAAAACAAGTTAGACGTCCTCTACTTTGTTGTTGCAAGTTTTACGTGGCTGCTACGGGCTTAAGCAAGAACCAATCTTACCTACGCATCAAAACCACAACGATAGTTTGTCAAGTTGGTGCTGTTTTAACCTTCGCAAGGACCGGGCGTAGCCACACTCGGTTCAACTAAAGTTGGAGAAACTGTCACCCGCAAGCCACCTATGTGCAAAGCACGTTGGGAGAACCGGTCTCGCGTAAGCGTACGCGTAATATCGGCCCGGGCCGCTTCGTCCAACAATACCGCTGAACCAAAGTATGACATGCTGGTAAGCAGTCTGACTTATATCGCCCACAACTCACTTGTGTTCTACTCGTGCATATAACATCAACATATAAAACCTAGGCTCGGATGCCACTGTTGGGGAACGTAGTAATTTCAAAAAATTTCCTACGCACACGCAAGATCATGGTGATGCATAGAAACGAGAGGGGAGAGTGTGATCTACGTACCCTTGTAGATCGCCACCGGAAGCGTTTGGTTGATGTAGTCGTACGTCTCCACGGCCCGACCGATCAAGCACCGAAACTACGGCACCTCCGAGTTCTAGCACACGTTCAGCTCGATGACGATCCCCGGACTCCGATCCAGCAAAGTGTCGGGGAAGAGTTCCGTCAGCACGATGGCGTGGTGACGATCTTGATTCACTACCGTCGCAGGGCTTCGCCTAAGCACCGCTACAATATTATCGAGGACTATGGTGGAAGGGGGCACGACACACGGCTAAGAATATGATCATGTGGATCAACTTGTGTGTCAAGGGGTGCCCCCTGCCCCCGTATATAAAGGATCAAGGGGAGGAGGCCGGCCGACCCTCTATGGCGTGCCAAGGAGGAGTCCTCCTCCTAGTAGGAGTAGGACTCCTACTAGGAGGGGGAAAGAAGTGGGGAGGGAGAGGGAAAGGGGGGCGCCGCCCCCCCTCTCCTAGTCCAATTCGGACCAGGGGGGAGGAGGCGCGTGGCCCACCTTTGGCTGCCCCTCTCTCTCTCCACTAAGGCCCATATGGCCCATTACTTCTCCCGGGGGGGGGGGGGTTCTGGTAACCCTCCGGCTCTCCGGTTTTCTCCGAAATCACCCGGAACACCTCCGGTGTCCGATTATAGCAGTCCAATATATCAATCTTTATGTCTCGACCATTTCGAGACTCCTCGTCTGTCCGTGATCACATCCGGGACTCCGAACTAACTTCGGTACATCAAAACTCATAAACTCATAATATAACTGTCATCGAAACCTTAAGCGTGCGGACCCTACGGGTTCGAGAACAATCTAGACATGACCGAGACACGTCTCCGGTCAATAACCAATAGCGGAACCTGGATGCTCATATTGGCTCGAGATTCGATCGTCGGTATCTCAATACCTAGTTCAATCTCGTTACCGGCAAGTCTCTTTACTCGTTCCGTAATACATCATCTCGCAACTAACTCATTAGTTGCAATGCTTGCAAGGCTTATGTGATGTGCATTACCGAGAGGGCCCAGAGATACCTCTCCGACAATCGGAGTGACAAATCCTAATCTCGAAATACGCCAACCCAACATGTACCTTTGGAGACACCTGTAGAGCACCTTTATAATCACCCATTTACTTGTGATGTTTGGTAGCACACAAAGTGTTCCTCCGGCAAACGGGAGTTGCATAATCTCATAGTCATAGGAACATGTATAAGTCATGAAGAAAGCAATAGCAACATACTAAACGATCGGGTGCTAAGCTAATGGAATGGGTCATGTCAATCAGATCATTCACCTAATGATGTGATCCCGTTAATCAAATAACAACTCTTTGTTCATGGTTAGGAAACATAACCATCTTTGATTAACGAGCTAGTCAAGTAGAGGCATACTAGTGACACTCTGTTTGTCTATGTATTCACACATGTATTATGTTTCCGGTTAATACAATTCTAGCATGAATAATAAACATTTATCATGATATAAGGAAATAAATAATAACTTTATTATTGCCTCTAGGGCATATTTCCTTCACATCGGACCACATACATCAGTATGTATGATTTCTAACAAATCTGTTGCTCGCTCCATAGTTCCGGAGAACGGCATTTTAGTCATCTTGCCCATAAGGCATGGTTCGCAAGTACCAAGTGATTCATAATCAAGTGATTCCGAAAGTCCATCAGTATGGAGTTTCTTCATGCATTTTATACCAATATGACCCAAACGACAGTGCCACAAATAAGTTGCACTATCATTATCAACTCTGCATCTTTTGGTTTCAACATTATGAATATGTCTATCACTACTATCGAGATTCAACAAGAATAGACCACTCTTTAAGGGTGCATGAACATAAAATATATTACTCATATAAATAGAACAACTATTATTCTATGATTTAAATGAATAACCGTCTCGCATCAAGCAAGATCCAGATATAATGTTCATGCTTAACGCTGGCATCAAATAACAATTATTTAGGTCTAAAACTAATCCCGAAGATAGATGTAGAGGTAGCGTGCCGACGACGATCACATCGACTTTGGAACCATTTCCTACGCGCATCGTTACCTCGTCCTTAGCCAGCCTTCGCTTAATCCGTAGTCCTCGTTTCGAGTTGCAAATATTAGCAACAGAACCGGTATCAAATACCCAGGTGCTACTGCGAGCTCTGGTGAGGTACACATCAATAACATGTATATCACATATACCTTTGTTCTCCTTGCCATCCTTCTTATCCTCCAAATACTTGGGGTAGTTCCGCTTCCAGTGACCAGTCTGTTTGCAGTAGAAGCACTCAATCTCAGGCTTAGGTCCAGACTTGGGTTTGTTCTCCTGAACATCAACTTGTTTGCCGTTCTTCTTGAAGTTCCCCTTCTTCTTCCCTTTGCCCTTTTTCTTGAAACTGGTGGTCTTATTGACCATCAACACTTGATGCTCCTTTTTGATTTCTACCTCCGCAGCTTTCAGCATTGCGAAGAGCTCGGGAATAGTCTTATTCATCCCTTGCATATTATAGTTCATCACGAAGCTGTTGTAGCTTGGTGGCAGTGATTGGAGAATTCTGTCAATGACGCAATCATCTGGAAGATTAAGTCCCAATTGAATCAAGTGATTATTATACCCAGACATTTTGAGTATATGCTCACTGACAGAACTATTCTCCTCCATCTTGCAGCTATAGAACTTATTGGAGACTTCATATCTCTCAATCCGGGCATTTGCTTGAAATATTAACTTCAACTCCTGGAACATCTCATATGCTCCATGACGTTCAAAACGTCGTTGAAGTCCCGGTTCTAAGCCGTAAAGCATGGCACACTGAACTATCAAGTAGTCATCATCTTTACTCTACCAAACATTCTTAACGTTGTCAGCAGCATCTGCAGCTGGCCTGGCACCCAGCGGTGCTTCCAGGACGTTATTCTTCTGTGTAGAAATGAGTATAATCCTCAAGTTACGGATCCACCGTGTAATTGCTACCATCATCTTTCAACTTTACTTTCTCAAGGAACACATTAAAATTCAACAGAACAATTGCACGGGCCATCTATCTACAACAACATAGATAAGCAAAAATACTATCAGGTACTAAGTTCATGATAAATTTAAGTTTAATTAATCATATTACTTAAGAACTCCCACTTAGATAGACATCTCTCTTATCATCTAAGTGATCACGTGATCCATATCAACTAAACCATGACCGATCATCACGTGAAATGGAGTAGTTTTCAATGGTGAACATCACTATGTTGATCATATCCACTATATGATTCATGCTCGACCTTTCCGTCTTAGTGTTCCGAGGCCATATCTGCATATGCTAGGCTCGTCAAGTTTAACCTGAGTATTCTGCGTGTGCAAAACTGGCATGCACCCATTGTAGATGGACGTAGAGCTTATCACACCCGATCATCACGTGGTGTCTCGGCACGACGAACTTGGGCAACGGTGCATACTCAGGGAGAACACTTTTATCTTGAAATTTAGTGAGAGATCATCTTATAATGCTACCGTCAATCAAAGCAAGATAAGATGCATAAAGGATAGACATCACATGCAATCAATATAAGTGATATGATATGGCCATCATCATCTTGTGCTTGTGATCTCCATCTCCGAAGCACCGTCATGATCACCATCGTCACCGGCGCGACACCTTGATATCCATCATAGCATCATTGTCGTCTCGCCAACTATTTCTTTTACGACTATCGCTACCACGTAGTGATAAAGTAAAGCAATTACAGGGCAATTGCATTGCATACAATAAAGCGACAACCATATGGCTCCTGCCAGTTGCCAATAACTCCATTACAAAACATGATCATCTCATACAAAAATATAGCATCATGTCTTGACCATATCACATCACAACATGCCCTGCAAAAACAAGTTAGACGTCCTCTAATTTATTGTTGCAAGTTTTACGTGGCTGTTACGGGCTGAGCAAGAAGCGTTCTTACCTACGCATCAAAACCACAATGATAGTTTGTCAAGTTGGTATTGTTTTAACCTTCTCAAGGACCGGGCGTAGCCACACTCGGTCCAACTAAAGTTGGAGAAACTGACACCCGCCAGCCACCTGTGTGCAAAGCACGTCGGTAGAACCAGTCTCGCGTAAGCGTACGCGTAATGTCGGTCCGGGCCGCTTCATCCAACAATACCGCCGAACCAAAGTATGACTTGCTGGTAAGTAGTATGACTTGTATCGCCCACAACTCACTTGTGTTCTACTCATGCATATAACATCAACGCATAAAACTAGGCTCGGATGCCACTGTTGGGGAACGTAGAAATTCAAAAAAATTCCTACGCACACGCAGGATCATGGTGATGCACAGCAACGATAGGGGAGAGTGTCATCCACATACCCTCGCAGACCATTAAGCGGAAGCATTATGACAACGCGGTTGACGTAGTCGTACGTCTTCACGATCAACCGATCCTCAGCACAGAACGTACGGCACCTCCGAGTTCAACACATGTTCAGCTCGGTGACGTCCCACGAACTCACGATCCAGTAGAGCTCAGGGAAGAGTTTCGTCAGCACGACGGCATGGTGACGATGTTGATGAAGCTATCGCAGTAGGGCTTCGCCTAAACACCGCTACAATATGACTGAGGTGGATTATGGTGGAGGGGGGCACCGCACATGGCTGGAGAGATCTCAATGATCAACTTGTGTGTTTATAGGTGCCCCCTTCCCCCATATATAAAGGAGCAAGGGGGGAGAGGCGGCCAGCTAGGAGGAGGCGCGCCAGGAGGAGTCCTACTCTCACCGGGTGTAGGACTCCCTCCTTTCCTAGTTGGAATAGGAGAAGGGGGAAGGAGGGAGAGAGGAAGGAAAGGGGGGTGCCGCCCCCCTCCTTGTCCAATTCGGACTAGAGGGATAGGGGGCGCGTGGCCTGCCCTGGCAGCCCCCCTCTCTTCCACTAAGGCCCATTAAACCCCCGGGGGGGTTCCGGTAACCCCCGGTACTCCTGTAAAATCCCGATTTCACCCGGAACACTTCCGATATCCAAATATAGGCTTCCAATATATAAATCTTTATGTCTCGACCATTTAGAGACTCCTCGTCATGTCCGTGATCAAATCTGGGACTCCGAACTACCTTCGGTACATCAAAACATATAAACTCATAAAACTGATCGTCATAGAACTTTAAGCGTGCAGACCCTACGGGTTCGAGAACTATGTAGACATGACCGAGACACGTCTCCAGTCAATAACCAATAGCGGAACCTGGATGCTCATATTGGTTCCTACATATTCTACGAAGATCCTTATCGGTCAAACCACACAACGCTATACGTTGTTCTCTTTGTCATCGGTATGTTACTTGCCAGATATTCGATCATCGGTATCCAATACCTAGTTCAATCTCGTTACCGGCAAGTCTCTTTACTCGTTCCGTAATACATCATCCTGTAACTAGCTCATTAGTTATCCTGCTCGCAAGGCTTATAGTGATGTGTATTACCGATAGGGACCAGAGATACCTCTCCGACAATCGGAGTGACAAATCCTAATCTTGATCTATGCCAACCCAACAAGTACTGTCGGAAACACCTGTAGAGCACCTTTATGATCATCCAGTTACGTTGTGATGTTTGGTAGCACACAAAGTGTTCCTCCGGTATTCGGCAGTTGCATAATCTCATAGTCATAAGAACATGTATAAATCATGAAGAAAGCAATAACAGCAAACAAACGATCAAGTGCTAAGCTAACGGAATGGGTCAAGTCAATTAGATCATTCTCCTAATGATGTGACCCCATTGATCAAATAACAACTCATGTCAATGGTTAGGAAACTTAACCATCTTTGATCAATGAGCTAGTCAAGTAGAGGCATTCTAGTGACACTATGTTTGTCTATGTATTTACGCATGTATTATGTTTCCGGTTAATACAATTCTAGCATGAATAATAAACATTTATCATGAAATAAGGAAATAAATAATAAATCTATTATTGCCTCTAGGGCATATTTCCTCTAGTATCTGACTTGCACTAGAGTCAATAATCTAGATTACACAGTAATGATTTTAACACCCATGGAGCCTTGGTGCTGATCAAGTTTTGCTCGTGGAAGAGGCTTAGTCAACAAACAATCAAGCAATCACGACATCACCTGCAATCTGGCATGACACGCCAGGTCAGTACATTGAATGTACTTGCAAGCTCACAACAACCAAAAACATCAAGGCAAGACAACAACATAGCATTAAGCAGGTTAATTAAATTAACAACTACCATGAAGCAAATACTAAGCATGGTATGAAACTGATACAATACTGATAAATAACCATCTCAGATCTCCATAACCATCTCTCTCTTGGCTAACCGGCCAAGCAATATGCCATCTCGATCACCTCGTGATCAAAACCAAACGGTGATCTTTCCGTCAATCACTACCATGACCAACACTTGGTCTCCAACATCATTATCAAACTCCTGCCAAACTATTACTGCTCACAATATATCAGCATATAAGTCACCTATAAGTCATTCTGTCATGAGAGTGTTGATCGAACGATGGGACCTAGTACGGATGCGACTATCGATAGATTAAATACACTCTGCAGAGGTAGCACACTGTACCCACACCACAGAACCCATGGCCTCGCACTCCCATTTGGGTGGACCAACGGTGTTCCAACAAAACTGTTCTAGTGCCATGACACTCTCCCGGCCACTCCGACGCACTCCCCACTGGGCTAGTCCTGGGTGCCCCGTGTCTACCAAAGACACCAACGGCCACCGTCGTGGCCAAAACAATAAACGGTCCCACACAGGGACAACCCGGGTACACAACAACAACGAGCACACAAGGTTATGTCTGCTTACCGGGCCAGGGTACGCACGCCCATAACCTTCCCTAGTTGGAGGCACCGGCGAGAGGCACGACAATAGACCACATTAGGGCCTTCTGAAAAAGGCAAATGTGGTTGCACTAGAGAAAGCCCGATTTGGTGGCACCTGACCAACTTAATGACGTAATTTATCCCAAAAATATAACTGTGGTAACTGATACTCTGATATCAACTATCAAACTATAATCCAAATCATAGCAATATCCAACAAATAATTCAAGCATAATATCATCATCTCAAAATACTCCAAGTGTAGCACAACACTACTGTCATGATGGATCCGAAAACAATAATCATATTACTCCAATAACAAGAATAAAGCTATTAGGCTAAGATCCACATGTAAACATCATTTCCGAAAATAATACTCCAAGCAACAGAACATCAACTAGCATGATGAAAATAATCATACTAACCGCTAATAATCCAAAGGCAACATGATATCCAAAGTAATACTCCAAAATATATTAACATATACCATCATGGAAATAACCATAATGCCAACCACTAATACTCCAATGACAACATGATACTCATCAACTGCAAGCATAACTCCAAGTAATCCAAACAATAGCATGGCAACAACAAGATCAACCTAATACTCCGAGAAAATGCCATGCACAAAGTCATGTAGCTAAAGCAATATTTTAAACAAGTTCGAATAGATTTAACCATTTCACTGCATTACAGTTATGCAAATGGAGGGTTTGGCTTGCCCGGGGTGGAAGAAATCACCGGGACAAAGTGCGAGAAACTCGCGGAAAGGATCGCCGGAAAACATACTCTCTCGGAGGGGGCTGAATAAGGGCAGGGGCAAAATGGTCATTTTCAGAATGTCAAAACATGGTGAAAGTGCTACCAACAGAACGGGATCGACGAAACGAAGAAGTGGGCTTTGGATTCACCTCATTTGGATTTGTGATTAAAAAGATATAAGGGTTTTTTCTGCCAGGGACCTATCTGTAATGAAATAATCACAAACAGGCCCTCGGCTGGAAAAACAGAACGCGCCTTTCTTAGAAATATGCTTTCCAGAGAGGAAAGCGCATTCTGGACCGAAGAAGGAGGGAGTACACTTTCTGAAGTCGAAAACGTACTTCCGGGAAGTACGCTTCCACTTATCCAGCGTGGCAGTGGGGGCCCGAGGCGCTGTGCAGCTGACGGGCGGGTCCCACCTTATCCATCTCCCTCTCCTCCTGGCTCCTTCTTCCTCCTCTCATCTCCCCCGACAAGTAATAGAGGAGCGACAGGGGAGGCCGCGACCGGCGCTGGTCCCGCTACTCCTGGCCACCTCCGGCCGAGGTGCGGGCACCGGTGAGCGTGGGAAGGAATGACACACCCATCCTGGAGCAGCACGGACGCCGGGGAGGGGCAAGGTGACCGCGAGGAGACGAAGTAGGGCGTGGCTGCAGTTCGGCGGCGAGGAAAAAACGTGGCTCCGACGGCGCTTCGGCGAGGGTGAGGGGGTGGGGCGATGCGCCGAACTCCGGGGAGGACTCTGGTGGCGGCTAGAGAGGGAGGGGAAGTCGGGGCTGCTCGAATTTGAGCAGAACACCGCGGCGACTATGGCGGCAGAGAGAGGTGGGGAGGGGCTCTAGAGCTCGAGGGAGAGGCCGGGGAGGTTGCTGGAGATGAGGCAAAGGCGATGGAGTGCTCGGGAGAGGCTCGGGTGGCCTTATATAGGCAGGGGAGAGAAGTGTCGAGCTGGCACCACCGTGGACGCGTGTTCGGTGCCGAGGATGCATGCCCACGCTCACGAGCTCGGGGATGGCGACGGGGAAGGGAACGGACGAGGGGCATGGCTCACGGAGACGAGGCCGAGCTCGTGGACAAGAGGAGAAGAGGCCGAACGCCATAAATGCCCGGTCGGCACTATGTGCTCGTGGATGCACGGCGACTTGCGTCGGTGAGGAAGCGGACGGAGGGGGAGAGGGGTCCAGGTGATCGGCGATGACGCGGGCCAGCTGCTGGACACGCTCACGCGCGCGAAACTGACGAGAGGAAGAGGGGCCGAAGCATAAACAGCCACTGGACGCGGCCACTACACACAGAGCGCGTGCATAGCAATGCCATTAACGTGGTCACCGCGTGCACTGCCACGTAGTGGGGGAGAGGGGCTTGACCATGTTGTCTAGTGGGTAGTTCATCCAGGGTAGGTCTCAACTACGGTGGTAGTTTGGTTAAAAGTGATCAGGTTAAACGTTGAGAACCCTCTGAAGTTTACTGCAGTAAACTTGGGTGAGCACTAGTGATCTACAGGAAGGGTTTGGGATCCAATGGAGTTGTCTGCGAGGTTGAGGTAAAGAGAAACTTTCATACTGGTAACTTGGAGAAGAATTGGATCAAGATAAATCATAGTTGCTTTGCAACTGACCAAAATGGTCTAGTAATGAGATTTGGATGATGCACTCAAATGGTGTGGCCACTTGAGCTCAAGTTTGGCAAGGCTTCATGATTTGATCATATAAAGATGCTGTATAAGGTTCATACCAATTGGATTCACCAAAATGGTACTTGCTTCACAAACATCCTTGCTGACCAGAAACTTGCAAAAATTCTATAGGAATAATGTCTTGATAAAACATGCCCAAAATGGCTTGAGGTAGGTTATATGAATAATAGAAGGCCTAGAAAAATTGGCAGCCATAATGGAGCAAGATAAAATATGCTTGCTTCACAAACCGAAATTTTGGGCAGAATCAAAGAATTGAATGTGAGCTCACATGGAGGCATTACATGAGCTCTACTTTGGTAGAGGGTTATGATATGATGATATGAGGGACCATGCAAAATGGAAACTCATTTTGATATGCCTAGCTTGTACTTCCTTCACAACTACTTCCCTTAGACAAGAACTTTGGAAAATCATAATTAAATAATTACTATGAAAATGAGGTTGCACTTTCGCATGTGGCAATGATATGGGCAGGAAAAGGTGCCCAAGGAGTTTGAGGACAATTGGAAAAAGGAAAATAGCACTTGCTTCACATTCTGCCATTTTGGACAGAATAGGAAATGCATTAATTGAGAATGATGAGGAACATGGCAAATGAAATATTTTGCCATATGTGAGAAAGATATGACCCAAACAATTTATGAGAATTATTTGGGATTTTTGGGAGTGACAGAAATATAGGTTGCTTCACAACCTAGGGCAGACATGGTTATTCCTTTAATAGAAAAAGAAATATTCATGAGAAAAAGATTTTAGGGTTTTGTCAAGGAGTGAAGTGACATGATCTGGGCAAGGTTTTGAGAATGATGAGCCACTCGGGAGGGAAAAAGAGGATGATTTCCCAAGTGGCAAGGCCACAGAATCACTCCAAAAAGAAAAACAGAGAAAAAACCAATAAATCAAAAAGAAAAAGAAAAGGGCCAAAATCCAGGCTGTTACAACTCTTACCCCCTTAAAGAAATCTCGTCCTCGAGATTTAGTTGCTATGGGAACAAGTATGACTTGAGGATACCGTTTCCAACTCGGGCATCCTTTTTCCTTATTGATTGTTTCCCCCAAGAATTTCAGATGATCAACTTACCTTGCTCTGGGGTGGCTTTTCCCAAATTTTGATGGGTCTTTGCTCATATACCAAATCCTTTTGCTGACGTTGATTTTCTCATATCTGCGGTGATGTCCGATGGATTTGATCATAAATTTCTTTTTGGTCATGAAAACCTTTTTATTTCTGTCATGGGGTTGCTGCAAACCTTTTAGGTTCAATAAATGCTTAGAATTAATCATGGCCATCTTCTTACGGGATTTGACTGCACTGATTTATCTTGATTTATTTCCTTTGGCTCGAGCATGTGGCATATACCAGAGATTTGACTGCCTTTTGTCGTGAGCAATATAACGATGTATGGAGTTATAGTTATGTCATACCCCAAACATTTACATTTGGAGACTTTGCCCGACAGGGGCTGATGGACAAATGCTTTTCCTGACAGACTGACCGGGTACTTGATTTCGTTGGCGGGTACACCGAGTCGGAGCTGATTATTTGCCTTTTGACTTTCTCATTTTATCGGTATACCCATTTTTGGAAATACGCGGTGATATGGTTTAACATTGCCGCTGAGGTCAAACTGTCGAGGTTGCAAAGGAATCTTGGATCTGAGAGAACAGACTTGGATATTCCATGCTAACCATATCAAGCGGGTCAGCGGGATATGAAAATCCTTGTAAATAGAGTAGGCCGCTGAAGATGTGTGTCTTTGTGGATCCATATGGAATTATGGCCTCCAACTGACTTGGGGTATCTGAACCCTGATGGTCGTGCAAAATCATCATACCTTTGTTGTCAGTCTCACACTTTAACGGTCATGATTTTCTTTGTCAGGATACCTTACTGAAATAACTTGGCCACACATGTCCTTGATTCTTCGTATGACCATGATTGTGGCTAGTGCAATATTGTTGGCATTATTCCTTCTGCTTATATCTGACCTGTGTTCGCACATATATGACATATACTCGGGGTTTGTAGCTGTATGGAGCTCATTTCTTCCTTAGGTATATCTGCTGGATCAGTGTCGTATCCCGTATAAGTGACCGATCTGACCCGGGATACATGCGTACCATATGTATAATAATCATATGCAATTGAATACCATATTATTGCGGCAGGCATATGTTTTGACTAACTTGTTCCTCTGACAAAATTATTGCAAATTTTATCCTTGAGAGGTACTGCCATATACTGCCAACTCATCATATAATCTCTGAGGACGGTGCATAGTGTGGTACTGACGTGGACTGGGTGGCTTACAAGGGAAGCCATCCAAGTAGCTTGCTGATAAAGACTCTTAGATTCTGCCCAAGGCTTTTGTCTGGGTAACGTGCAGAAGATATCTCGATAGCTTACACCCGAAGCTTGGTCGGATTATTGTGCTGGAGAAACTTGAGTTCCGTACTTGAGAAGCTTCTCCTCGGGTTTTCTTGGTGAGAAAAATTCATTTCCGTCTGTCAGAAGCTTTTACCGAGGTATCTTGTTGAGAAAGACCGGGTACCGTGGGCTGGAAATTTTTCACATATCATGCTGAGGAAAACATTAAGGAGCCTTGCCTCATAAATTTCTTCCAATAGTGTGTGGAATAATGCTGGGTTTCTAATGTCCAAAACTTCATACTGATATGCAGACTGAAATCCATGCACACTTCCATAATATTTTGCGGCTGATTATTTGCATGAGAAAATTTGTTTGACTGTCTTCCTTGAACATATCACATCTCGATTTCCTCTTGGAGTATAACATATTTCAAGTACCATTTATGGCTGAGCCAAAACTTGCCTATGATCCATACCTTTGACTGGAAAAAATACCGTTGGTTTTGCATATGACTTGTCTCTCTGCTGGCTGGATCATTACTGTTGTAGAATTGATGCGGATAATCAATCCAAGACACAATTGGCATTCTGAGTAGATATTCCTTTATATCACGCGGTTGACTGAGAAGGCCATGATGTTTAGCTGAGCTTCTTCCAAATATTTGAAATACTTATCACTTCTTCGAATCTGGTGTCAGTTGATGAGCAACTCTTTATATGGGAAAATAATGTAACATCGGGGCCCAAAAAGAATGAAGCAAAAGAAAACTCAACTAAACAAAAACACACAACAACAATCCATTCACACACAATCAATGTCGCATTTTACTGCTAGTTACACAATATGCATGCCTACTTAAGCACACAAATCTCGTGGGATCTCTGGTTCTACGATCTAGCATGATGTGACGGTGTGCACGAGGACGAATAAATGTGTGGAAGAATTGGTGTAAACAGCGCTACACCAAGTGCTAGCTTAGCCATAGCAGCCTGGACTAGCTCGGAGGTGAGGACGCACTCGGTAATCATGTAGTGGGACACAAAGGTCGCAACCACATTATTATCAAGCGGACAGAAAAAGTTCCGTACTCGTCCAAGAAATAGGATAGCGGGGAAAAACTGAGGCTGCTGACATTGCCCTTTCTTGATCACTTCGATCATTAAGGGTTGCCAAAATGACAAGAAAAAGGACGATTCGTGATAGAAGCATGTCTACCACCGAAACAAAAGATGGGGCTGAAGGAAATAATTCGGCGCGATACCCGAGCACCATTTTTGCAAACAGTGTTGCGATCACTTGGCATCACTCTGCTGGGACAGAAATGACACCAGACACCGAAGAATGAGCAAGAAAAGAAAACTGGAGAAATGCAAAGGCTGAGCTGTAGTGGATGCGGACCGATGCCATCTACACTCACCAGATTAAACCGCTAGTAACAAAATAATAAGGTTATATGCATGCTATGCAACAAACAAATGCAGCAACCAAATGCAATAAACAAGACGGACTTTAAACTACCGATTTCTACTGGTTTCTACCGCCCGTGCTGACGAGGGCGTCCTACAGCCAGACCTGCTCTGATACCAAGCCTGTGGCACCCCGGCTCAGAGAAACCGGAACGCCCCGTATTCCAGCCCAGAGATCGAGGAGAAGTCTCTAGAATACGACACTTCTTGACATAGAACAAGTCAGCTCTTATTACAAAAATAGTAATTACACAGGTCTGATGTTACAATGATTACATCAGCATGGCGACACTACACCTGCGATACTACACTTGCTCTATGCTAGCAGCGGAATAACGACGAAGGTGGTGAGCTCCACTCCGCAGGGACTCTGGCTTGGACACGATCTACCTCGCATGAATGGACACCTCAACAAACAATCAAGCAATCACGCCATCACCTGCAATCTGGCATTACACGCCAGGTCAGTACATTGAATGTACTTGCAAGCTTACAACAACCAAAAACATCAAGGCAAGACAACAACATAGGATTAAGCAGATTGATTAAATTAACAGCTACCATGAAGCAACTACTAAGCATGGTATGAAACTGATACAATACTGATAAATAACCATCTCAGATATCCATAACCATCTCTCTCTTGGCTAACTAGCCAAGCAATATGCCATCTCGATCACCTCGTGATCAAAACCAAACGGTGACCTTTCCGGCGAGCACTACCATGACCAACACTTGGTCTCCAACATCATTATCAAACTCCTGCCAAACTGTTACTGCTCACAATATATCAGCATATAAGTCACCTATAAGTCATTCCGTCATGAGAGTGTTGATCAAACGGTGGGACCTAGTACGG